>NC_091999.1:46321813-46645352 GCF_044704955.1 Pristiophorus japonicus
GCATTCTTTCTTGGGGTTCTGTTCATCTGAGCTCTCACCCACTCCAGCTAGCTCAGAGACCTCTCCTGGGTACCCATCCCCCTGCCAAGCTAATTTAAAGCCCTCCCAACTGTACTTTCAAAACCACGCGCGAGAACATTGGTCCCGTCGCTGTTGAGGTGTATCCTGTCCCGACTTGCACAGGTCCCACCTTCCCCAGAAGCGGTCCCAATTGTTCAGGAAACTAAAGCCCTCCCTCCTACACCAACGGGAGAGTGGAGAGCACCAGCTCCTACTGTCGCAGGAGAGAGAGTGGAGAGCACCAGCTACAACTGTCACAGGACGAGAGAGTGGAGAGCCCCAGCTCCAAGTGTCACAGGATAGAGAGAGGAGAGCACCAGTTCAAACTATCACAGGACATTAATATAGAACATTAATCTCCAGCGCAGATATAGGGGTTATTAAGATCAGCAAACAAACAATAACTGCCAGAATGAATATGGTTCAATGCCCAATGCAATCCCAGTAAATCCTGTTCAATTCACCAACGCAGTATGGGAATGGCGGCGTATTTACCCAGTATGCACCACGAGCAAGAAAATGCCGAACCCAGACTGCAGGAGTTCAGTGCGCAGGCGCGTGTCTTGGCTGGGTTTGGAGCATGAGTGGCGAATGTAGTGGCGAAGGAGAAATGGGTAACATGCCCTCCGCAGAAGCGCTCAATTTGAGCGGATGGAGGGGAGCAATGGACCAGCGGATGGCGGGGGAAGCTTCACAAACCAGCGGTGCCCGCCGCCAGCCCGGAATGAAAACCGGAATATCGGCGTTTGCAGCTTCGGATTTTTCTCCCGGTCACAGGCCCAGGCTAACGGCGGCCATCTTCGTGCAGGAAGGCGGGCTCAGTGCTCCGCCATGTTGATTCGGTGAGTCGCACCGCGCATGCGCGACCATCTTGGTTCAGGAACAAAGTGAGCGATGTCAGTGTCTGTTTCCAACCGGGTCCCAGTGGGTAAAGGAGGTTCTCAGATATTTTATTCTCACTCTCCACACATCGAATTTCTCACCATCTCCCCTGAAGGCGATGCTTAGTACCGACCTTATGGTTTAAGTCCTGCATAATTGGAACAGAGAAGGCCCAGAAATATTCACTCCTTGGGTTAGAATCCCCATGTTCAGTCCCAGGGTTAGAAACCCCATCTCATCATTATCATAGGCAGTCCCTCGGAATCGAGGAATACTTACTTCCACTCCTGAACTGAGTTTATTGGCGGCTGTACAGTCGAATACGAGAGCCACAGATTCTTGCACAGGTGGGACAGATAGTCGTTGAGGGAAGGGGTGGGTGGGACTCGTTTGCTGCACTCTTTCCACTGCCTGCGCTTGTTTTCTGCATGCTCTCTGCATTGAGACTCAAGCGCCCTCCCGGATGCACTTCCTCCGCTTAGTGCGGTCTTTGGCCAGGGAATCCCAGGTGTCAGTGGGGATGTCGCACTTTATCAGGGAGGCTTTGAGGGTGTCCTTGTAACGTTTCTGCTGCCCACGTTTGGCTTGTTTGCCAGGAAGAACCTCCACAAATAGCATTTGCTTCGGGAGTCTCATGTCTGGCATGCAAACTGTGTGGCCTGCCCAGCGGAGCTGATCGTGTGTGGTCAGTGCTTCAATGCTGGGGATGTTAGCCTAGACGAGCACACTGATGTTGGTGCGCCTGTCATTCCAGGGGATTTGTAGGATCTTGTGGAGACATCATTGGTGATATATCTCCAACGACTTGAGGTGTCTCCTGTACATGGTCCGTGCCTCTGAGCCATTCAGGATGGTGGGTATTACTACAGCCCTGGAGACCATGAGCTTGATGGTAGCTTTGAGGGCCTGGTCTTTGAGCACTCTTTTCCTCCGCCGGCTGAAGGCTGCACTGCCGCACTGGAGGTGGTGTTGAATCTACTCATCAATGTCTGCTTTTGTTGATAAGACGCTCCCGCGGTATGGGAAATGGTCCATGTTGTCGAGGGCTGCCCGTGGATCTTGATGACTGGATGGCAAACGTTGAGTACTGGCTGGTGGAGGATCTTTGTCTTACGGATATTTAGCGTAAGGCCCATGCTTTCGTGTTCCTCAGTAAATACGTCGACTATATCCTGGAGTTCAGCCTCAGAATGTGCGCAGACACAGGCATTGTCCACGTACTGTAGCTCAATGATAGTGGTTGGGGTTATCTTGGATATTGTCCCGGAGGCGGCGAAGGTTAAACAGCTTCCCGCTGGTTCTGTAGTTTGGTTCCACTCCAGCAGGGAATTTGTTGACTGTGAGGTAGAGCATGGCAACGAGGAAGATTGAGAAGAGGGTGGGAGCAATGACGCAGCCCTGTTTGACCCTGGTCCGGACATGGATTGGATCTGTAATGGATCCGTTGGTAAGGATTATCACCTGCATGTCATCATGGAGCAGGTGAAGGATGTTGACACATTTTTGAGGGCGTCCAAAATGGAGGAGGACGCTCCATAGAGCCTCATGGTTCACAGTGTCAAATCCCTTTGTAAGGCTGAAAAAGCCTATGTATCACGACTGGCGCTAGTCCCTGCATTTTTCCTGCAGCTGTCGCGCTGCAAAGATCATGTCCGAAGTGCCCCGTGGGGCACTGTGACTCCAGGAGGAGCTCCTCGGCCACAGGGAGAAGTCAGTTGAAGAGGGCTCGAGCAAAAACTTTCCCAGTGGCTGATTAGCAGTGAGATCCCTCTGTAGTTGCTGCAGTTGGAATTGCCCCCCTTTTTCTCAAGATGGTCACGATCACTGCATCTCTGTGATCTCCCGTCATGCTCTCCTCCCTCCAGATGAGAGCGATGAGGTCATGTATCCATGCCAACAGCACATCTCCGCCATGCTTTAGCGCCTCAGTCGGGATTCCATCCGCTTCCGTAGCCTTGTTGTTCTTGAGCTGTCTTATGGCTTTTCCTACCTCATGCAACGTTGGTGTTTCACTGAAGTGGGGGCGGGACGCATGCTGTGGGATGGAGTCGAGAACGCTCAAGTCAAATTCAGAATCTCGATTGAGGAGATCTTCGAAGTGCTCCTTCCAGCGGGCCTTGACAAAATCGGTGCCCTTGATGAGTGTTTCCCCATTCTTGGCCAGCAGTCAGGTGGGGCCTTGGGAGTTTGAACCGTAGGTGGCCTTGACTGATATGAAGAATCCTCGCACATCATGGCTGTTGGCCAGTTATTGTATCTCCTGTGCTTTCTCCATCCACTACCTGTTCTTTAGGTGCCAGGTTTTTTGTTGGACCTCAGCTTTGAGCCGCCTGTAGTGTTGCTTTGCTGCTCCTGAGTTGGGTTGTTGCTTGAGCCTCAGAAATATAAATTCTTGGATCTCTGATCATTCTGATCAAACCAGTCCTCGTGTGTTCTGGTTGAATGACCAAGTGTCTCTTCACAGGCACTGGTTATGAGGCCTGGAGGGCAGACCAAGAACTGTGGGCATTCAGCATCTCAGCGTCATCAAGGCACGTCAGGTTAGCTGTGAAGCGTTGGCTGTATAGGGCTGTCTTAGCTGGGTCTTTAAGTGCCCCGGCATTGACTTTCTTGTGGCACTGCTTCTGCTGTCCCCTGCACTTTGGGGTAAATGTCGATGATGAATCAGGCGGTCGTCCGGCCAAAAGTCGTCAGCTCCTGTCATGACGTGGGTGATGTGCACACCCTTGCGATCCCTGGCTCGGACGATGACATAGTCGAGCAGGTGCCAGCATTTGGAGCAAGGGTGTTGACACGATGCCTTGTATTTTTCCTTCTGGCGGAACAAGTTGTTGGTGATGAGAAGTTCATGTTCTAGATATTTTGGCAGGAGTAGAATACTGCTGGAGTTGGCTTTCCCTACCCCCTCACTGCCAATCACGCATCCCCAGAGGGCTGTTTCTTTGCCGACCCTGGCATTGAAGTCACCGAGGAGGATCAGTTGGTCACCTGTGGCGACACAGGACAGGGATGTTTCGAGGTTGGAATAAAAACCCTCTTTGGTCTCATCCATTGCATCCAGTGTTGGGGCATACGCACCGATGACTGTGGCGCATTGGTTCCAGGATAGTGTGAGTTGAAGCGTCAAGAGGCGTTCGTTAGCCCCACAGGGAGTATCTTTGCGGCTGTCGACCAGCTCATTTTGATGGCGAAGCCGACTTTATGAAGGTGACGTTCTTCCTCTGGTTTTCTTTCCCAGAAAAAGGTGTAACCTCCATCTTGTTCCTTAGCTGGCCTTCCCCTGCCTGCTGGATCTCGCTTAGGGTGGCGATGTCGATATCAAAGCTTCTAAGTTTCCGGGCAACTATGGTGGTGCGGCATTCTGGCCTGTTGCTTTTGGAGTTGCCCAATGGGAGTCCTGACGTTTCAGGTCCCGAACTTCATGTTAACGGAGTGAAAGATGCCTGTGTGTGAGTTCTATTAACGTGGGGCTGAATAGCTGAGCAAGGTCTTGGTCCAGTGGCAAGGGATCCAAGACGACTGGAGACCAGTCACTTCTATATGAGCCTAATTGCCTAAGGCGAAATGTTGGCCTGCAAGCTCGGTGCTGAGTAGCACACTTGTTGGTAAGTGGTCTGAGGCTTGGTTGCGGGCAGGCATTAGGAAGTCAGTTGTCTGCTGGAGTTCCAAGTGGGAGGTCAGCAAGGAGTAGGATGGTGAAAGAATCATAGCCAGGCCACCAGTGGGGAAGGGGAGGTCCAGCCATCGACGAGGAGAGACATATAGGCCCGCTGCTGGAGGGACGAAAACCAGCCGCTCGAGGGATGTAGGCCCGCTCCAGGAGGGGCCGGGTGAGGGCGCGCTCGCCGGGTCAGAGGCACACCTGCTTGCTGGGCGTCGTCGTGAGTCACCTGGTTTCAAATGGCTGAAAATGATGCTAATAAAACACTCAAAACTATTTTCTATTTAGATTGGGGAACAGTATTCAATTGCTTAATAAAACATTTTTAAAAGAAAATTATTCTTAAAGGTTCCTCCACTTTCTTTAAAAGTTTCTTCAGAACTTTTAAAAGTTTCTCCAGGAGTTTTAAAAAAGGTTTCCCAAGTTATTTAAAATTTTCTCCAGAGTTTTTAAAAGTTTCCCCAAGTTGTTTAAAAGTTTCTCTTGAAGTTTTAAAAGTTTTCCCAAGTTGATTAAACGTTTAAAATTAAAGTCAGTAGTAAGCTACCTGCTTTCGAACTGTTCCATGGGTGCTGCCATCCCACTGCAGCTGCACAAAGCCCTGGCTAGACCACACCTGGAGCACTGCGGGGAAGTAGAGGTTCAGTCATTTCTGAAGGGGGCCCGAATGCCTGGACGCCATGTACAGTCCCAGGGTCAGAATCCCCATGTACAATCCCAGGGTTAGAATCCCTCTTTACATTCGCAGTGTTAGAATCCCCAGGTACAATGCCAGCGTTAGAATCCCCATGTACAGTCCCAGGGTTAGATTCCCCATGTACTCTCCCAGGGTTAGAATGCCCACATACTCGCCCAGGGATAAAATCCCCATGTACAGTCCCAGGGTTAGAATCCCCATTTACAGTGCCGAGGTTAGAATCCCCATGTATGGTTCCGGGGTTAGAATCCCCACTTACTCTCCCAGTGTTCGAATGTCCAAGTACTCTCCCAGGGTTAGAATCCCCATGTACAGTCCCAGGATTGGAGTTCCAATGTACAGTCTCAGGTTTTGAGATTGAGGCCTTGAATCTGAGTTGGGGAAAAATCATAGAAACATGATTCAGTTTCTATCCTAAACTATTTGAAATGAAATCAAATGAATTGTTGCAATTAACACATTACTTTCATGCCAAATGGGAAACAAGTGATGTGTGGGCTGTGCAGGAGTGTTTGCGCCCGTTTACACAGCATGTCCTGGCTCTCCACTCTAAATGCGCTTCTTTAGGTTCACAGTCTCATTGACACATCCAACTGACTAGATGGACCTCGCCCTTTAAACCCCATCAGAGAAATATCAGCATTTGATGTTTAATTTGCTAAACATTTATAAAACACTGGTTAAACCTCAGCTGGAGAATTGTTTTCAAGTTTGGGCTCCAAACTTTCGTAATGATGGCAAGCTTTTAGAGAAGTTGCATAAGGAATGGTGCCAGGGAGATGAGACTTCCGTGATGTAGAGAGCCTGGTGAAGTTTTCTCCACAGAGCAGGAAATGGTAAAAGGAGATTTGATGGAGGTGTACAAAATTATGAACGATTTAGATAGAGTAAATATGGAGAAAGTTTTTCCAGTGGCATTACGGTCGGTAACCAAAGGAGTCAGACTTCCGATGATTGGCAAAATAACGAGAGATCAGATGTGGGGTCATTTGTTACTCAGCGAATTGTTATGATCCAGATTGCACTGTCTGAAATGGTGGTGTAAGCAGATTGAATTGTAACATTTCACAGGGAATTGGATAAATAGTTGCTGGGAAAAATATATCTAGCAATGAGTAAAGAGCAGAGGAGTGAGACTCATTGAACAGCTCCACCAAAGAGCTGTTGCAACAGGATGGGCTGCATGGCCTCCTGTGCCGTCCGCTCGGTGACAATGGCGGATGATCTTACCCAGAGTGCTCCGCCCGTCGGAATACGCCCTATCTCCATCAGCAGCGGGGCAACTTGGGTAGAGCTGGTCCCTGGAGAGCACGCCCCTGTGCGGTGAGGCTCCCGGGAACTGATTGGAGCGAGCACGGCATTAGCATCACCAAGTGTGGCTCTCAGGCGCCAAGCAACACCGAGTGTGACTCTCAGTCCCGGGCAGCACCGAGTGTGGCTCCCAGGCCCCATGCACCAGGCCTCATGTATCACTGAGTGCGGCTTTCAGACCCAGGTCAACACCGAGAGTGGCTCTCAGGCCCCGGGCAACACCGATTGCAGCTCTCAGGCCCCGGGCAACACCGAGTGTGGCTCTCAGGTCCCGGGCAACACCGAATGCGGCTCTCAGCCTGCGTGTCAAAGCCTCCGGGCCCGGCACCAGCACACCCCGGGGGCAGTGCCTCCCCCACACCACGAAAACAAATACTTGCGTTTATAGAGCATGTCCCGCAATTCCCAGCTGCTCCGTATCAGGGTGGGCACTGAAAGCGGAAGTCAATCCCTGGCCTCCTGTACAGTATAGAATTAGGCAGTCCCTTGAATCGATGATGACCCACTTCCACACCAAAACGTATGAGTTCACAGATGTTTCACGATGAGACCTGATATTCCAGGTCCAGAACTACATATTAAAGTGTGGAAGAAGCTTGTGTGTGGATTCTTTTAACGTGGGTAACCGTTGCACACCAGCCACCACACGGGCTAAACAGAGTGAGGTCTTGGTCCAGTGGCAAAGGTTAACCAAGACGACTGGAGACCAATCTCTGCTGCACAGACCTGGTGCACATATTTGTAATGCCCTTAGATCGCATTGCAGTCTGGCCCATGCTGTCCCTGGACCCTTGCCGATTCCGGGCCCCGAACTCACACCTCTTGTGGCCCCAATCTCTCCGCCCCAAACTCTCATCTCTCGTGGGGCCCAATCTCTCCGCCCCGAACTCTCGCCTTTCGTGGGCCCCAATCTCTCCGCCCGAAGTCTCGCCTCTCATGGGGCCCAATGTCGCCACCCAGAACTCTCGCCGCTTGTGGGCGCCAATCTCTATGCCCTGAACTCAAGCCTCTCCTTGGCCCCAATATCTCCTCCCCGAACTGTCGCCTCTCCTTGGCTCCAATCTCTCCTCCCCAAATTCTCGCTTCTCCTTGGCCCCAATCTCTCCATTCCGAACTCTTGTCTCTCCTTGGCCCCAATCTCTCAGCCCCGAACTCTCGCCTCTTGTGGGCCGCAATCTCTCAGGCCCGATCTCCCGGCGCTACTCCACCCCGACTTCACCACTCCTCTGCTGCTTGCGGCATCGCCTGCTGTACCTGGGCCGTTTCGATGGTTCTGCCCATGCTCCAATCGCTGACCTGGATTCCAGTACAAAGCAAAATCATTAAGGAAGAAATAAGCGGGATATCTAGACAGGAATAGTGCAATCAAGCAGACGCAGCATGGATTCATGAAGGGGAAATCATGATTAACTAATTTACTGGAATTCTTTGAGGATATAACGAGCATGGTGGATATAGGTGTACCGATGGATGTGGTGTATTTAGATTTCCAAAAGGCATTCGATAAGGTGCCACACAAAAGGTTACTGCACAAGATAGAGATATGTGGCATCAAAGGAAATGTATTAGCATGAATAGAGAATTGGCTGGCGAACAGAACGCAGAGAGTCAGGATAAATGGGTCCTTTTCGGGTTGGAAATCGGTGGTTCGTGGTGTGCAACAGGGATCGGTGCTGGGACCACAACTGTTTACAATATGCATAGATGACCTGGAAGAGGGGACAGAGTGTAGTGTAACAATATTTGCAGATGACACTAAGATTAGTGGGAAAGCGGGTTGTGTAGAGAACTCAGAGAGGCTGCAAAGAGATTTGAATAGATTAAGCGAATGGCCTAAGGTTTGGCAGATGGAATACAATGTCGGAAAGTGTGAGGTCATCAACCTTGGGAAAAAAAACAGCAAAGGGGAATATTATTTGAATGGGGAGAAATTACAACATGCTGAGGTGCAGAGGGTCCTGGGGGTCCTTGTGCATGCTATGAATCCCAAAAAGTTAGTTTGCAGGTGCAGCAGGTAATCAGGAAGGCGAACGGAATGTTGGCCTTCATTGCGTGAGGGATGGAGTACAAAAGCAGGGAGGTCCTGCTGCAACTGTATTAGGTATTGGTAAGGCTGCACCTGGAGTACTGCGTGCAGTTTGATCACCTTACTTAAGGAAGGATATACTGGCTTTGAAGGGGGTGCAGAAACGATTCACTAGGCTGATTCCGGAGATGAGGGTGTTACCTTATGATGATAGTTTGAGTACACTGGGTCTTTACTCGTTGGAGTTCAGAATGATGAGGGGTGATCTTATAGAAACATTTAAAATCATGAAAGGGATAGACAAGATAGAGGCAGAGGGTTTGTTTCCACTGGTAGCGGAGACTCGAACTCGGGGGCACAGCCTCAAAATACGGGGGAGCCAATTTAAAACCGATTTGAGAAGGAATTTCTTCTCCCAGAGGGTTGTGAATCTATGGAATTCTCTGCCCAAGGAAGCAGTTGAGGCTAGCTCATTGAATGTATTCAAGTCACAGATAGATAGATTTTTAACCAATTATGGAATTAAGGGTTATGGGGAGAGGGTGGTTAAGTGGAGATGTGTCCACGGCCGGATCAGCCATGATCTTATTTAATGGCGGAGCAGGCTCGAGGGGCTAGATGGCCTACTCCTGTTCTTAATTCTTCTGTTCTTATGTTCTTATGTTCTTATGTAAAATCTAGAATCTGAAGTCTACAAATCTCGGACAATTTAGAATAAATCGCCTCTCAACTATGCTGCAAATGTTAGAGAGACGCTTTGGATACCTGGCCTCCTGTGTGGGTCTGTTTGTTGCATCTGTTTGAGCTGGAGTGGAGATGGAGGAGAAGCGGCTGGGTTTCACCCCCAGTATTTCTGGGCCCAGTGGGACCAACAATTCCCCATGTGGGGCTGTCAATGGAGGTGGGTTCCCTTTCCTGATGGACATTGATAAACCAGTTGGGTTTTACCACAAACTGGCAGTTTGCATGGTTACTATTTCGAGTGCTGGCCCCACAAATTACCAAGTTCATTAAGCTGAATTTCTCAAAGAGCCTTTGTGTTTTTGTGGATTCTCTCTCATCCACCCTTTTTCATGACTGAAATTCACTTTTCAGGGTATTAAAATGGGAGGATTTATCGACCGGAGGCTCAAACCAAACATCACATTGACATCTGACGAAGTCACTCGATTCATCGGGAATGGATTATCATCCAGCAACTATGGATACAAAAAAAACTGTTCATAGCGGGGAGAAAGTGTACACATGCTCTGTGTGTGGACAAGGCTTCAGACGATCATCCAACCTGGAGAGACACAAGCGCAGTCACACTGGGGAGAAACTGTGTAAATGTGGGGACTGTGGGAAACGTTTCAACTACCCGTCCCAACTGGAAACACACCAGCGAGTTCACACTGGGGAGAGGCCGTTCACCTGCTCCGAGTGTCAGGAGGGATTCACTCAGTCATCCAAACTGCAGATACATCAGCGAATTCACACTGGGGAGAGGCCGTTCACCTGTTCCCTGTGTGGGAAGGGATTCACTCAGTCATCCACCCTGCTGACACACCAGCGAATTCACACTGGGGAGAGGCCGTTCAGCTGCTCTGAGTGTGGGAAAGGATTCAATGAGTCATCCAATCTGCTGGCACACGAGCGAATTCACACAGGGGAGAGGCCGTTCACCTGCTCTGAGTGCGGGAAGGGATTCATTCAGTCATCGCACCTGTTGAGGCACGAGCGAGCTCACACTGGGGAGAGGCCATTCACCTGCTCTGAGTGTGGGAAGGGATTCACTCGGTCATCCCATCTGTTGAGGCACCAGTGAATTGACACTGGACAGAGGCCGTTCACCTGCTCTGAGTGTGGGAAAGGATTCACTCAGTCATCCCACCTGTTGAGGCACCAGCGAGTTCACAAATGATTGTCGGGGTTGGATTATGCTGTTTTTGCTGCTGTTAATCACAACCCGACTGAACCATGTTCATTCTGACAGTTGGGGTTTGTTTCCGCTGATGAAAACTCCTGTAACTGGACTGGAGTTTAATATTTGGGATGGAGACAGATAAATTCCTTATGCTTTCAACACATTGCTGTAGCTTTTTCTCTTTCCCACCCGAGTGTTTAGCATCACCTGGCTGGAGCTCAGAGAGGACAAGCTGGGGGGAGGATCATATGGGGGAAGAACTTCAGCATGGACACAGCCCTTCAGGGTCATACTGAGAGGGGCAAATGGCACTTTGGTCTTTCTCATCTCTCTTCACTGACAGCAACCCGTGCTGGTTAATCTTGACAGTGTAAGGTGTGGATGATATCCACCCAAGGGTGTTTAAAGAGATGGGACGGGTGCTCTGCCAGCCCCTTTCCCAAATCTCCAACAGCTCAGTAGAGTCATGGGTTGTTCCCTGAGATTGGAAGGTAGCACATGTAGTTCCCATTTTCCAAATTGGGCGCAAGTCAGAGCTCGGGAACTGAAGGCCCATCAACGTGACCTCGATCACTGGGAAGGTACTTGAAGGGATCCTGAGAGATGCTGTTTTCCATCATGGGGAAAGTGAAGGGACCATTAGAGATACTGAACATGTATTCCGGAAAACAAGGTCATGTCTTACAAACTAGCTTGAGTTTGTAAAGAAGTTGTCAAGATGTGGATGGGGGAATCCGGTTGACATTGTCTACCTCAGGGTGTCAAACTCATTTTCTCGGGTGGGCCTGATCCAATATCCTGGCACTTGGCATGGGACACATTCAGCAAAAGCCATTAAAATAGGAATAAATGAAGATAAACGACATCGGAATTTGCATTTAGATTGTATTTACTGCCGCTGCTCCCAATGCCTGGCACCTCTTAGCTTGAGCATTAATGAACTAACCCTGCTCAAACCATAAGCACAAGGATATCGGCGCATGGTTCTGCCTCTGACCACAAGGCTGTGTCACTGCCACACACAGATACCGTTTCCTTGTTTCACATCTCAATACAAAGACCATCTGTTCACACATCCTCTTTCTGCACAATTGCAGCAGACATGAGCAAGGACGTGAGGCTTATTAAAATACACATTTCATTACAGCAAAGGTAACAATGGGAGAAATGTTCAGTTATTTTCCATTACAGGCAAAATGCCGGGCAAACCAGCAGCACACTGGCACCTGAGCAGTGTCTCATCGACCTACAGACTTTTCTTAAATAGATTTGCTGCGTGGAAATAAACTTAAACTAGCTTTGCGGGCGTGATGCTCTATTCACACTTTGAAGGTGAGAGAGATGCTTTGAGGCACACAATAAGTCAAGTAGCTGAAATTGATTAACAGACTGGGTTTTGTGTTTAGTGATCCCGGGCATGTTACCAATACCGGCAAAGATGAAGCCCATGGATTAAAAGGGACAGCGGATACTGTCTCACTGTGAGTGAGTCAGAATGAGAAGCTTTAACAACAACCCATGTTTCACAAAGGGAGACCTCACCAGACGAAAGGACATTGGGCGTTTAATGGGCTGTTTTTGTCACTGGGCTGCAGGAGGCTATTTGTGACAGAAGGAAAGCTGGTCACAGCAAACAAACAGTTTACCGGCCTGTCCAGGGCCCACTGTGACCCCCACTTCTCTCTCTCACTATTGATGGACACTGCTGCAGTAATTGCTCCTCTAACCTTTCCTCACTTGTCCCTCCCACACCCCTTATGCACGGCCCAACACAATCTCCCTCCCCCTACATCCTCACTCTGCTGGAATCCATCCCAGTCTCCCCACCTGCTCCTTGTTCTCTCCCTGGATCCTGAAACTACAGAACTCGCTGATCCCTCCTGAAGTCTACAGGCTCTAAAACTGAAGCTTGGTGGCCCTCAGTCCCCACTCGTTGATTTACCTCACCTTCTCTCCTCCTCTTTCCCCCTTGGTTGTGTTCCACGCTCTGGGCTTTGGGCCTTCGCCGGGGATTCTCATTATGAACAGGGGGATGTGTGTTGAGACAGGATATCTCAGCTCTCCTCCTCTTTCCCCCTTGGTTGTGTTCCACACTATGGGCCTTGTGCCTTTCCCGGGGATTCTCAGTATGAACAGGGGGATGTGTGTTGAGACAGGATGTCCCAGTTCTCCTCCTTTAAAGGCCCTGCTTTATGACATTATTGCAGTGCCTAACAACCAACCTCCCTGTGCTCTGATCATTTTGGTCTGGATTGAGCTCAGTGTTGTTACAGGAAGGGAAGCAGGAGCAGGATTTGACCCGTGTGAAGCCCAGGATTAATAGGGAGAGGTGCAGGATCAACTTATACCTTACTGAGTGCGAAATGTGATTGTCCCAGACACTCCTTGTCCCTCAGTATCTGTGTCGGGGAGCGACCGATGGGTTCACTCTGTATCTAACCCACGCTGTGCCCGACTGGAGAGTGTTTGATGATAGCACGAGGTGCTCAGCCCAATGATCACAATATTTAATCCAAAGACGATCAGATAAACCCCTGGACACTGGTCCTGAAGGACAGGGAGTGTCTCTAATAATTTGGCTGGTATCCTTGATCAATTTTAAACACCTCACATCTCTTTTTAAAAATTTGTTCATGGGATGTGGGTTTCGCCTCTTATCTCTCATTCTTCTGTACGAGAGCGAATATAGGCCTAGTCTACTCAATCTCTCATAGGACAATCCCCCCATCCCAGAAATCAGTCTGGCGAGCATTCATTGCAATCCCTCTATAGCAAGTTTATCATTCCTTACGTAAGGAGACCAAAACTGCACACTATACTCCAGGCGTGGTCTCACCAGTGCCCTTTATAATTGCAGTAAAATGTCTTTACTCTTATACTCAAATCTTTTTGTAATAAAGGACAATATACCATTTGCTTTCTTAATTGATTGCGTGTAATCTTTTAGCAATTTGTGTACAAGAACACCCAGGTCCCTCTGAACACAAACATTTCCCAATCACTCACCATTTAAAATAATTACTCTGCCTTTCTATTTTTACTATCAGTGTCTAACTTAACATTTCTTCACATTATATTCCATTTACCATGTTCTTGCCCACTCACTGAGCCTGTTTCTATCCCTTTGAAACCTCTTTTCATCCTCCTCACACTTACATTCCCAACTAGCTTTGTAGCCTCAGCAAACTTCGTATATTACATTTGGTACCTCATCCAAATTATTGATGTAGATTGTGAATAGCTGGGGCCCAAGCACCGATCCTTGCAGCACCCCACCAGTTACAGCCTGCCAACCCGAAAATGGCCCGTTTATTCCTACTCTGTTTTCTGACCGTTAACCAATCCTTTTTCATATATTACCCCTAATCTGACGAGCGATAATTTTGTTTAATAATCGCTTATGTGGCACCTCATTGAATGCCTTTTGTAAATCTAAATAAACCACATCACGTGGTTCGCCCTTGTCCATCCTGCGAGTGACAAACTCAAGAAATGCTAACAGATTTGTCAAGTACAATTTCCCTCTCATAAATCCGTGTTCCTTCTGCCCAATCCTGTTATTACTTACTACGTGCTTAATAATAGATTTTAGCATTTTCACTACGACTGATATCAGAACTACCAGTATTGCACGGGTTAGATACAGAGTAAATCACACTCCATCCTGTCCCAAACACTATCAGGGTTGATACAGAGTAAATCTCAGACTACAATATCGAAAATACTCCCAAGGCAGGTACAATATGGTTTAGATACAGCGAAAAGCTCCCTCTACACTTTGCCATTAACCAGTCCCAGGGCAGGTGCAGTACAGGTCAGACATGGAGTATATCTTCCTCAACCCTGCCACAAAACATTCTCAGGGCAGGTACAGCACGGGTTAGATACAGAGAAAAGGTCACTCTGCCCTGTCCCATCAAACACTCCCAGTGCAGGTACAGCACGTGGTTAGATCCAGAGTAAAGCTCCCTCTACACTGTCCCATCAAACACTAGCAGGACAGGTACAGCAGCGTCAGATACTGAGTAGAACTCACTCTCCACTGCCCCATCAAACACTCCCAGGACAGGTACAGCACAGGTTACACGGAGTACATCTCCTTCTACCCTGACCCAGCCATTCCGTTGCAGATACAGCATTTTTTACATATAAAGTAAATCTCCCTCTAAACTGTTCGATCAAACACTCCCAGAGCAGGTACTGCATTGGTTATACACTAAGTAAAGCTCCCTCTACACTGTCGAAATAAACACTCCTAGAACAGCTACATCACAATGTAGATACAGTGTAATTCTCTCTCGAATCTCTCTGGAATTGTGCACAGTTTTGGTCGCCTTATCGAAGGAAGGATATATTTGCCTTGCTTAGAAACAGAGTAAAGCTCCCTCAAACACTCTCCCAACAGACATTGCTAGGGCAGGTACAAAGCAGGTTAGATACAGAGTATATCTTCCTCAACCCTGCCCCAAGCATTCCAGACAGATACTGCATTGGTTAGATACAGATTAGAGCTTCTTCTACACTGTCCCATCAAACACACCCAGGGCAGGTACAGCACGGGTTAGATACAGAGTAAAGCTCCCTCTATACTGTCGCATCAAATACTCCCACAGCAATACAGCACGGGTTAGATATGGAGTAAAGTCCCCCCTAGACTCTCCCGTCCAATGTTATTGAATAGGGAGCAGGCTCCGGGGGCCGGGTGGCCCCCTCCTGCTCTTATTTCTCATGGTCTTATGTACCCAGCATGCCCCGCAGGCGAGAATGTGCCGCACTCAGACTGCAGGAGCTCAGTGCGCGGGTGCTGGTCCTGGCTGTGTTTGGAGTATGCGCGGTGCGTGTAATCGTGGAGGAGACACATTTCGGGCAGGCTCCACAGAAGTATCCTTTTCAGTGGGACGAAGGGGAATAATGGACCACCGGGGAGTAAGGGAGGCTTCATTAACAACCGGTACCCGCCGCAAGCCCGGAATAGTAACCAGAATATCGGCGATTGCAGCTTCGGGGCTTTTTCCCAATCACAGGCCCAGGCTAACAGCGGGCATCTTGGTGCAGGAAAGCAGATTCAGCGCTCCGCCATCTTGATTCAGTTGGTAGCACAGTGCAATGTGCGGCCATCTTGGTGCAGGTACAAAGTGAATGATATCAGTGTCTGGAACTGAACCCAGACAGAGAAAGTAACTTCAGGGGAGGGGAACCAGTGAGTGTAGAACTGAACCCAGCCAGAGTCAGCACATTTAGGGGAGGGGAAACAGTCAGTGTAGAACTGAACCCAGCCAGAGTCAGCATGTTTAGGAGAAGGAAGTGTACCTGTGAGTGCAGAACTGATCCCAGCCAGTGTCAGCACATGCTGGGAAGGAGAAGGAGGGGAACCAGTGAGTGGAAACCTGAACCCAACCAAAATTGGTAGTGAAAACTGGGAGCGGAGTAGAAACTGTCTCGAAATTTGTGTTGATTTGGATTTCAGCACAGCAGGTGGGCCAACGTGTGGACAGGGATTTATAGCTTTGGAAGGACAAGGGAGATAAGCATGTTCCATGGAAACTAGATGAGTCTATCCTGAATTGCTGTCCTGTACTGACAGCGATGAGTTTTGTTATCCCCGTTTACAGCGTATTAGAAGGGGAGATTTTGAGACAGGAAACACAAACCAAACATCATGTCAAGATCTGACAGAGTCACTCGATGCATCAGGAGCTGAATATCATCGGCATTTCAAAGTGGAAGGAGAAATGTTTGTCTGTCTTGCCTGTGGGAAAAGATTTCAAACATCAGTTTGACTGGAAAGGCACCGAGACACACACTCCCGAATGAGTGTTCCAGTGCACGGACTGTGGAAAGAGCTTTAACCAGTTACACAGCCTGAAGAAAACATCGCAGCATACAAAGCACCGAGAAACTGTAAACGTTTTGTGCACATGGGTTAGGCTTCAACTGATCGACCAACCGTGGAGATTCACAAGGACACCCACACCACGGAGAAACCGTGGAAATGTGGTGACTGTGGGAAGGGACTCAGATCGCCGTCAGAACTGGAAATTCATCGACGTAGTCACATTGGGGAGAGGCCATTCACTTGCTCTCTGTGTGCAAAGGGATTCATTGCATCATCCCACCAGTTGAAATACCAGCGAGATCACACATGGGAGAACACGTTCACCTGCTCTGAGTGTGGGAAGCGATTCACTCGGTCAACCCACCTGCTGACACACCAGTCAGTTCACACTGGGGTGAGGCCATTCACCTGCTCTGAGTGTGGGAAGGGATTCACTCAGTCATCCGACTTGCTGACACACCAGCGAGGTCACACTGGGGAGAGGCTGTTTACCTGCTCAGAGTGTGGGAAGGGATTCACTCAGTCATCCACCCTGCTGACATACCAGCGAGTTCACAAGTGACTCAAGGGGTTAGAATCTGCTGTTATTGCTGCTGTTAATCACATCTCGACTGAACCATGTTCATTCTCACAGTTGGGGTTTGTTTCTGCTGATAATAACCCTGAAACTGGGCTGGACCTTAATATTCTGGATATATTGCTGATTGTGTTCTCGGGGCAGCGGTGTCCATTTAAAAACTCTGTGTGTTATCTTTCACCTTAATTCAGCAACTCTCAACAATAAAATAATGAACTTTTACTTCAATCCTACCTTGATCTTTGATACACAATCTACAATAATGTAAACGTTTGTATTGAATATAATCTCCAATTAGAAAGAGCTTGCTGACAATGCTTACTGACTTGCACATTACACACAGCGGCCCCTCCATTATCCACCAGAAAGAAGGGGAATGTGAATTGGTGGGGAATCAGTGTCCCCAAATGGTATCCCCCATCTGGTGCAGCAAAACCCCTAGCATGGGAATGGAGTCAAGTCCAAACCAAAACTGTGTGCAGTACTCCAGTTGTGGTCTTACCAACGCCCTGTACATTTGTAGCAGGACTCCCCTACTTTTATACTCCATCCCCCTTGCAATAAAGGCCGGCATACCATTTGCTTTCCTGATTATTGCTCTACCTGCATGCTCACTTTTTGCATTTCATGTACAAGAACCCCCAGATCCGTCCGTACGACAGCATTTTGTAATCTTCCCCATTTAAATAATAATTAGCTTTTTTATTTGTCCTACCAAAGGGGATAAACTGACATTTTAACATATTACAGTCCATCTGCCAGATTTTGCCCACTCACTGAGCCTGGCTATATCCTTTCGTAGATTATTTGCGTCCTACTCACAGCTTGCTTTCGCAACCCTCTTTGTATCATCAGCAAATTTGATTATGGTAAACTCGATCCCTTCATCCAAGTCATTAATATAAATTGTAAATAGTTGAGGCCCCAGCACTGATCCCTGTGGCACTTCACTAGTTACAGTTTGCCAACCTGAAAATGATCCATTTATCCCGACTCTCTGTTTTCTGTTAGTTTGCCAATCCTCCATCCACGGTGAAACATTACCCCCAACCCCATGAGCTCTGAACTTGTGCAATAGCCTTTTGTGTAGCACCATATAGAATGCTTTCTGGAAATCCAAATATACAACATCAACTGGTCTCCTTTATTCAATCTGCTCGTTACATCCTCAAACAACTCCAGGAAATTTGTCAACATGATTTCTCTTTCATAAAACCATGCTGACTCTGCTTGACTGCAATATGATTTTCTAAATGTCCTGCTACTTTTCCTTAATGATAGACTCCAGTATTGTCCCACTGACAGATGGTAGGCTAACTGGTCTATAGGTTCCTGCTCTCTGTCTCACTCCTTTCTTAATTAGGGGTGTTACATTTGCGGTATTCCTGTCCACTGCGACCTCGCCAGAATTTAGGGAATTTTGTTAGATTACAACCGATGCACCCACTATCTCTGCAGCCACTTTTTTCAGACCCTAGAATGCATGTCATCAAGTCCAGGGGACTTGTCCGTTTTTAGTCCCATTAGTTTGATTAGTACTTGATCTCTACTGATAGTGATTGCTCCCCCGCTCCCCTGCCCCCCGCAATAGCTCCTTGGTTATCAACGATTGGGAAGTTTTTTGTTGCCCTCTAACATGAAGACCGATTCAAAATTATTTTTTAAAGTCTCTGCCATTTCCGTGTTTCCCATTATTAATTCTCCAGTTTCATCTTCTAAGGGACCAACGTTGACTTCAGCTGTTCGATTCCGTTTTATATCCCGGTGGAAGCTCTTATTTTCTGTTTCCATATTCCTTGCTAATTTGCTCTCATCTGCTATCTTCACTGTCTTTATCATTTTTTTCGTCGTCCTTTGCTGTTTCTAAAAATTTCCCAATCCTCAGGCCTTCCACTGTCGCTCGCAACATTGTATGCCTTTTTTCAATTTGATACCATCCTTTACTTCCTTAGTTAGGCAGGGATGGTTCATCCTTCTCTTACCATTTTTATTTCTCACTTGAATAAATCTTTTCTGAGAGTTATGAAATATCTCCTTAAATGTTTGCCATTGCATTTCTACAGTCTTACCATCTATCATATTTTCCCAGTCCACTTGTTGTCAGTGACAAGGGTTGGTTTATATAACATGGGAGGAACTTGGTGTCAGGGACTGAGGGTTTGGTTCAACATTCTTTGACATGACCAAGGCCTTTGACAAGGTCAACCATGAGGCGTTATGGAGTGTACTCTGCTGTCCATATTCCCAATACAAGCCTCCTAAAACAAGTGTTCCACTCGGAGTTTCGACACGGCAGGGACAGTGGGTGGGCGGGGCTTCAGGGTGTCTGTCAGTTTGATTGGACCACATGTTTGTGCCCAGGTCAGTGGCCCCTGAAAGGGAACCTTGTTGTTCTGGTGATTGTTGTCTGGTGACTCTGGGCCATCCCAGGCTCACCTCATTGGGCCAGCCCGGCTCACATTATTGGGCCAGACCGGGCTCACCTATTGGGCCAGCCTGGGCACGCCCTATTAGGCCAGCCCGGCTCACACCATTGGGCCCGCCCAGCTCACCCTATTGGGCCACCCCGTCTCACCCTATTGGGCCAGCGCGTCTCACCATATTTGGCCAGCCCGGCTCACCTATTGGGCCAGCCTGGACTCACCTATTGGTCCAGCCTGAGCACGCCCTATTAGGCCAGCCTGGCTCACACTATTGCGCCCGCGCGGCTCACACTATTGGACCAGCCCGGACTCACCTATTGTGCCAGCCTGGGCTCACCCTATTGCGCCAGCCCGTCTCACCCTATTGGGCCAGCCCGGCTCACCTATTGGGCCAGCCTGGACTCACCTATTGGGCCAGCCTGGGCTCACCCTATTGGGCCAGCCCAGCTCACACTATTGGGCCAGGCCGTGCTCACCTATTGGGCCAGCCTGGGCACGCCCTATTAGGCCAGCCTGGCTCACACTATTGCGCCCGCGCGGCTCACACGATTGGGCCAGCCCGGGCTCACCTATTGGGCCAGCCTGAGCTCACCCTATTGGGCCAGCCCGTCTCACCCTATTGGGCCAGCCCGGCTCACCTATTGGACCAGCCCAGGCTTAGCCTATTGGGCCAGCCCGGGTCACACTATTGGGCCAGCATTAACGACCCATTGTCCAGCGGAGAGAATCAGCAGCTCATTGATTTTATTCTCACTCTGCGCCTAGTGGATGCAGAACTGAACCCAATCTTGTAAGCTGGAAATGCATAGTCACAGTCACATCGGGGAGAGGCCGTACAGCTGCTCTGAGTGTGGGAATGGATTCACTCAGTCATCCCACCTGCTGACACACCAGCGACTTCACACCGGGGAAAGGCCGTTTTCCTTTTCTGAGTATGGGAAGGGATTCATTCAGTCATCCCACCTGCTGAGATACCAGCGAGTTCACAAATGACTGCAGGGGTTGGATTCTATTGTTTTTGCTGCTGGTAATCGCATCCTGATTGAATCATGTTTGTTGTATCAGTTGGGGTTTGTTTCTGTTGATATGAATAACCTATAACTGGGCTAGAGTTTAATATTTTCATGTTTCAAATAACACAGTGTGTCGATATTTGATATCTCCAAGACAAGAGGGGACTAATTGATGTCCTTTTACTGACTGCACCATTTTGGGCCTTTTCTCCTTTCTAACTCTGGATTATTACAGTTCTCATACCATCGGTTACTCTCCGGGACAAGTTCCCAGTCTGTTAATCACTTTCAAATACTGGACTTAGCGTGTGCCCCGCAGCATCTCTCTCACCTTCGATGTGTGAATGGAGCACCCCGCCTGCAAACCTGGTTTCAATTTAAATTTGAATCCACTCAGCAAATGTATTTTTTAAAATATGTACATGTAAACTGATCACATGAAATAATTGGCAAAGGTTTAGAGTCACCAAGATGAATAAGTAAACACATCACGGCCCAATAACCCAGCTCTATATTCACAGGAGAAAGTCTGTTATCTAACTCCTCGAATGTCAGTTGGTGAGATGAGCGATTGAATCACTTTCCACGCACAACAGCATCCATTCCCACTGTCCCCACATTTAGTGTTGAGTCAGGTGGGCGTCCGAGTCTCACAGGCTGAACGATTGGTCGGAGGAGCATCCACACACAGAACATGTGTCCTGTTTCTCCCTGCTGTGATTGGTGTTTTTACAAAGGCTAATGATAAGATGATCCTGAGCAATCCGGCGAATCTGTCAAATCTTAACGCGATGTCTGGATTGCGTTTCCCAGTTGCAGATCCTAATACCCTGCAAATAAATGGTGGTTACAAACGTTGTTACTTTAAGTACAGGATATAAATTCAGAACAGACAATTCTAGAATCTATAGATCTTTCTGTCCCCTTCTGTCCCTCCTAAACTGTAAATTCCTTATTCTAGACATTTACTGTCTAAAATCAACTTTCATTTAATCGCCTGAGCTTTATTATCTCCAGGAAGTGCTGAATCTGGCTCGCTGCAATGCCACAGACATTAGTTAACCTCTAGTGCCTCACGGTCAGTCGATTCAGTGAGTGCCAGCAGGATTTCCACTGTGAATGCCACAGCATGGTAACCTGTGAACTGCTGCCTTGGCTGAGCTCAGCTAACAGCCCAGATCAAGGATCGAACTTGGGACCTTCCCAGTCAGTACTGCAGTGTTCTAACATTTGCGGGGGGGCTGGGGGGGGGGGGGAGTTGGAGAAGGGAGGGAATAGAATATTTTGAAACAAATTTGACTCTACCTGGAAATGAAACCTTCATCACAATGCACAATTCTGAATTCTTTCCAAAGTAGACAAGCAAGTAAAATGGATCATCAAAAACAGTGAGACATTTTTGAATGGCTCAAGTCACTGATATAGCTTTACAATCATTGCACAGTATAGAAGGGAACGACTGGTAATGGTAGCTCGGTTCGTAAAGTCCTCCGACACAATATAAACTGGACTGTCCCTTTTACTATAAAGAGGTAGCGAAAGGGGAGTCCCTGTCCCTTTATGTAAATATATATATATATATATGTATATCTGCATGTATATATGCATGTATGTATATATGTGTGTGTGTGTCTGCAAAGCACATCATTCTTAATATTTGCTAATTAATTGCACAGAGATAAATTATTACACGCACAGGCATCTTCCACGCTTCAACATGTAGTTCAGGATCCGGAATATTAGGTCCTTCATTGAAACACCTGTGAACTCATTCCTTTTTGGCGTGGAAGCAAATCATCCTCGTTTCGAGGGACTGCCTATGAAGATGACGATAATGGTGCAAGATTACCAAGAGGGTTGTTTTAAATGGAAGTAACTTGAAGGTGTTACCGACCTTGAACTTTGCTGGAACAAAAGAGAAGAACTCCAGTAATGTTCAGCTTCTTATATGCAGTAATGAATCTTGAATGCCACAGCATGGTAACAAAATTGAACTTAAGACTTTAAAAACAAATGCTTGGAATGAATGATTTGGCGTCATGTGTTATCTTCTACGACAGACTGCTCGAGGGGGAAGATAACGGACTTGCTGTAAACGCATTGCAGATAGCTTTTGTATTGTTAAATCACAAAGGCTGGACACAGGATTTTGTGAAAATAAAATTGATGAGCTAAATAGATAGCAGTTCCTGCTCAAGCATTCGGGATGGGAAATCTAATTCAGATAAGCATAGTTTGACCTCTGGAGGGAAGACCTCTCACAGAGCATTGATGTTTTTCCTTTTGTTTTTTATTCTTGCAGAAGCAAGTGGAAGCGAGGGCGCAGGATGCAATATCGCAGCCAGCAAGGGCCAGGTGAACGAGGGAAGGTGTGTGTGTCTCGCATGCTGGGGAAGCATCGCTGACTTACATAATTCCCGTTTAAGCAATGTCTCGATTTCAAAATGATCATGCTTGTTATCAGATTCCTGCATGGCCTCGCTGCTCCCTATCTCTGTAATCTGCTCCACAGCCCCACAACCCCTGAGATATCTGCTCTCCTCTAATTCTACCGTCTTGAGCATCCCTGAAGATCATCGCCCAAACTTCTGTTGCCTTGGCCCCAAGCTCTAAAACTCGTTCACTAAACCTCTCCGCCTCTCATTCCTCCTTTAAGATGCTCCTTAAAACTCATGTCTTTGACCAAGCTTAAGCTCACCTGTCCTAATATCTGCTTATGTGGCTTGGTGTCAAGTTTTTTCACTTGTAATACTCTGTAAAATTCCTTGGGACTTTTTACACATTAAAGGCGTTATATAAATACAAGTTTAGTTTTGTTTTTGCTGATACCCTTGATTTGACCTTTCACGGTATTTTATAGAACATGCAGCTCAGAAACAAGCCATTTGGCCGAACTGGTCCACGTCGGGGTTTAAATGCCACACGACCCTCCTCCCACCCTATCAACATACCCTCCTATTCCCCTACAGTGAGCAGTTCCACAGTCACTGGTTGTCTTCCAGTGCCCATCCAAAGGGCCAATGTGTGAGGGTATGCAGCGATTGTTGGCAGCCTATTCAACCTTGGGGGCATCATAGTCCCTTTGCAGACTTGACCTTTGCTGCTGTGGTGAGTGGACAGTGACCAGTGGAAGGAGCTCAGGACAGTGAGGTTAACTGCAGTCTGCCCACCAGCAGCCCAGCCTGGGTCAGCTGACACGCCAACAGTGAGCAGCTGGAATGTGCACCCTCTCCTGGTCTGCACTGGGGAGCAAGGGAGGTCAAGGGTCAGCACAGAATGTCATCAACCTTGACCTCCAGCCTCTCTCCCTCAGGAGAATCAAGTTGCATTGACGTCATGATGTCATCACGTTCCAGCGCGCGTAACACTCGGCCCCCACTGTTCCGGCTATCTCAGTCACCATTGGATGGAAGCTACTGTCAATCAGGCCGTGGGCTCTGGTCACATGCCCCTGGACCATGGGCTGCCCATCGGCTGGAGGCGGAGAGAAGATTCCGGAACGGGAAGGCGGCGGGCAGCTCAGGGGAGCCTGGACCTGGCGGGGGTGCTTTCTAAACACCCGGGTTAGGCCTCAGTCCCAAGCAAGAACCTGCAGCTCCGGCGTTTGCCCAGAGTTTGAGTGTGTCAGATGCTTCACGGAGGCGGTCGGAGATTGTAGGGGCGGGGAAGGATGTGGATCTACGTGTGGTTCGGGAGCCTCACACACATTCGTTGTAGGCCTCAGGCTCCAATCACAGCCCAGAGGCCCCGGGAATGCCCGGCGGTGACAGGCCCGGCTTAGCGGGGTCACTGGCCACCGTCTTGCACAGGGCGGGGACACAGCACATGCGCGACCACCTTGCCCAGGAACAATAAGTTGGCGGGCCTTCAAGGTCCCAGTGCCCGCGAGATGGAGTAACCTGGGCATCAGGCTCTTCATCCCCACAACAATAACCTAGGCAACAGGCTCTTCATCCCCTCACAAAAATAACCTAGGCAACAGGCTCTTCATCTCCTCACAACAGTAACCTGGGCAACAGGCTCTTCATCACCCTACAAAAGTAACGTGGGCAACAAGCGAGTCATCACCTCACAACACCATCCTGGGCAACAGTTACAACATTAGCCTCGATTTATATCGTGCCTTCAACGTAGTAAATCGTCCAAGGGCACTTCATAGGAACGTTATTGGAGAATAATTTGACACCGAAGCGTAGAAACATAGAAAGGAGGTGCAGGAGTAGGCCATTCGCCTCTTTGAGCCTGCAGCTCCATTTAATATGATCATGGCTGATCATGCAACTTCAGTACCCCATTCCTGCATTCTCTCCATATCCCTTAATCCCTTTAGTCACATCTCACTCCATTTTCAATATGTCCAACGAATCGGATTCAAAACTTTCTGTGGTAGATAATTCCACAGGTTCACAACTCACTGGGAAAAAGGTTCTTCTCATCTCAGAAGAACATAAGAACATAAGAATTAGGAACAGGAGTAGGCCATCTAGCCCCTCGAGCCTACTCCACCATTCAACAAGATCATGGCTGATCTGGCCATTGACTCAGCTCCACTTACCCGCTCGCTCCCCGTAACCCTTAATTCCCTTATTGGTTAAAGATCTATCTATCTGTGATTTGACTACATTCAATGAGCTAGCCTCAACTGCTTCCTTGGGCAGGGAATTTCACAGATTCACAACCCTCTGGGAGAAGAAATTCCCTCTCAACTCAGTTTTAAATTGTCTCCCCAGTATTTTGATGCTGTGCCCCCTAGTTTGAGTCTCCCCGACCAGTGGATACAACCTCTCTGCCTCTATCTTGTCTATCCGTTTCATTGTCTTAAATGTTTCTATAAGACCACACCTCATCCTTCTGAACTCCAACGAGTACAGACCCAGTCTACTCAATCTATCATCATAGGTTAACCCCCTCATCTCTGGAATCAGCCTAGTGAATCGTCTCTGTACCCCCTTCAAAGCTAGTATAACCTTCCTTAATTAAGGTGACCAAACCTGCTCGCAGTACTCCTGGTGCTGCCTCACCAATACCCTATACAGTGTGAGCAGGACCTCCCTGCTTTTGTACTCCATCCCTCTCGCAATGAAGGCCAACATTACATTCGCCTTCCTGATTACCTACAGCACCTGCAAACTAACTTTTTGGGATTCATGCACGAGGACCCACAGGTCCCTCTGCACCGCAGTATGTTGTAATTTCTCCCCATTCAAATAATATTCCCTTTTATTGTTTTTTTTTCCAAGGTGGATGACCTCACACTTTCCGGCTACCCCTTATCCTTATACTGTGTCCCCTGGTTATGGACTTCCCCAACATCTGGAACATTCTTCCTGCATCTAACCTGTCCAGTCCAGTCAGATTTTTATGTTTCTATGAGATCCCCTCATTCTTCTAAATTCCAGTGAGTATAAGCCGAGCCGATCCAATCTTTTCTCTTATGTCAGTCCTGCGATCCCGGGAATCCGTCTGGTGGACCTTCGCTGCACTCCGTCAATAGCAAAAACGTTTTTCCTCAGATTAGGAGACCAACACTGCACACAATAGTCAAGATATGGTCTCACCTAGTCCCTGTTCAACTGCAGTAAGACCTCACTGCTCCTATACTCAAATCCCCTCTCTATGAAGGCCAGCATACCATTTGCTTTCTTTACTGCCTACTTTACCTGCATGCCTATCTTCAATGACTGATGAACCATGACACCCAAATCTTTTTACACCTCCCCTTTTACTGATCTGTCACCATTCAGATAATAATCTGCCTTCCTGTTTTTGCTACATAAGTGGATAGCCTTAAATTTATCCCCATTATACTTCATCTGACATGCATTTGCCCATTCACCGAACCTGCCACTGTCCCCCTGCAGCCTCTTAGCTTCCTTCTCGCAGCTCCAACTGCCACTCAGCTTAGTGTCATCTGCAAACTTGGAGATATTACATTCAATTACTTCGTCTAAACAATTAATGTATATTGTAAATAGCTCGGGTACCAGCACTGAACCCTGTGACACCCCACTAGTCACTGCTTGCCATTTTAAAAAGGACTCGTTTATTCTGACTCTTTGCTTCCTGTCTGCCAACCAGTTCTCTATTCACGTCAATGCATTACCCCCAATACCATGTGCCTTAATTTTGGACACTAATCCCTTGTGTGGGACGTTGTCAAAAGCCTCTTGAAAGTCCAAATACATCACATCCACTGGTTCTCCCTTGTCCACTCTACGAGTTACATCTTCAAAAAACTCTCGAAGATCTCTCAAGCATGATTTTCCTTTCATAAATCCACACTGAATTCGATTCATCCTGTCACTGCTTTCCAAATGCGCTGCTATTACATCTTTAATAATTGATTCCAGCATTGTCCCCACCAACGATGTCAGGCTAACCGATCTATAATTCACTGTTTTCTCGCTCCTTCCTTTTTTAAAAAGTGAGGTTACATTAACTCCCCTCCAATCATTAGGAACTGAACCAGAGTCAATGGGATATTGGAAAATGGCCACCAATGCATCAACATTTTCTAGGGCCACTTCCTTCAGTACTCTGGGATGCAGACTATCAGCCCATGGGGATTTATCGGCCTTCAGTCCCTTCAATTCCCTCACACCATTTCCTGACTATTAAGGATTTCCCTCAGCTCCCCCTTCTCGCTAGACCCTCGGTTCCCTAGTATTTTCGTGAGGTTTTTCGTGTCTTCCTTAGTACAGACAGAACCATAGTATTTGTTCAGTTCGTCTGCCATTTCCTTGTTCCACATTATGAAGTCACCTGATTCTGACTGCAAGGGATCTACATTAGTCTTCACTAATCTTTTTCTCTTCACGAATCTACAGAAGCTTTTACAGTCAGCTTGTATGTTCTCTGCAAGCTTACTCTCATACTCTATTTCACCCCTCCTAATTAAACCCTTGATCCTCCTCTGCTGAATTCTAAATTTATCCCAGTCATGAAGTTTGCTGTTTTTTCTGGCCAATTTAGATGCATCTTCTTTGGATTTAACCCTATCCTTAATTTCCCTATCTAGCCACGGTAGAGCCACCTTCCCTGTTTTATTTTTACTCCAGACAGGGATGTACAATTGTTTAAGTTCATCTATGTGATATTTAAATGTCTGCCATTGCCTATCCACCGTCAACCCCTTATGTATCATTTTCCAGTCGATCCAGCAAGTTCACGTCTCATACCGTCGAAGTTTCCTTTCATTAAGTTCAGGATCCTAGCCTCTAAATTAACTGTGTCACTCTCCATCTTAATAAAGAATTATACCATATTATGGTCACTCTTCCCCAAGGGGCCCGGCGCGACCAGATTGCTAATTAATCCTCTCTCGCTACACATCACCCAATCTAGGATGGCCTGCTCTCCAGTTGGTTCCTCGACATCTTGGTCTAGAAAGCCATCCCTTTTTCACTCTAGAGGATTTACTGTGATTGAAAGGCTGCATTAGAGGGAGCAGGGTGCGGCAGCGCGGTCCCGGCCTGCAAGACCATCAGCAGGCAGGGGCCATCAGATGTAACGGCGTGCGGCGGTGGCATACCACTGCAGGAGGTCGACGGCTGTGAAGCCAGGTCGCTCATTGCAGTGCGAGCAGGCACAGCAGGAGGGGCCAAGGAGCTGCAAGAGATTGTAGAGGGAAGTGACCCGGGCCCAGGAGAGGCGTGAGTCTGGGGCCCAGAAGAGGCGAGTGCCCAGAGGCAGCATGGACCTGCCCACACTGCTATATGCGTGAACGCTAGGTCCGTGCAGCAGAGCTGGTCTCCAGTCGTCTGAGGTAATCATTGCCATTGGACCAAGATCTAGCTCTATCAAGCCTGTGTGGTGGCTGGTGTGCAACGGCCATCACACATTAAAAACATCGAAGCACAGGTATCGTACACCCTCCAAAGTGCAGTTCGGGATCTGGAATATTAGGTCCTTCATTGAAACACCTGTGAACTCAACCCTTTTTGGCGCAGAAGCAAGTCATCCTCGCTTCGAGGGACTGCCTATGGTGATGATACACTCCAGGAAATCCTCCTCCACAGTATTGCTACCAGTTTGGTTAGCCCAATCAAATGATGGCTTAATGTCACCCATGATAACTTCTGTACCCTTATTGCACGTGTCCCTAATTTCCTGTTTGGTGCCATCCCCAAACTCCCTACTACTGTTTGATTGTCTGCAAACTACTACCACTAATGTTTTCTGCCCTTTGGTGTTTCGCAGCTGTATCCATATAGATAAAACATCATCCACGCTAATATCCTTCCTTACTATTGTGTTAATCTCCTATTTAACCAGTAACGCTAACCCACCTCCTTTTCCTTCCTGTCTGTGCTTCCTGAATATTGATTACCCCTGGATGTTGAGTTCCCAGCCTTGGTTACCCTGGAGCCATGTCACCGTAATCCCAATTATCATATCCGTTAACAGCTACCTGCGCAGTCAAATCATCCACCTTATTACGAATGCTTCTCGCACTGAGAATCCGAGCATTCAGGCTTGTTTTTTAACAGTCTTTGTCCTTTTAGAATCATGTTGTAGTGTGCCCTTTTGTAGGCCCTTTTTGATTTTTGCCCTTGATTTCTTTGGCCTCCATTCTTGCATTTCTCCTTCCTACCTTCTGCTTCTGCCCCCTTTTTATTTCCCTCTGCCTCCCTGCACAGATTCCCATTACCCTGCATTTTAGTTTAAACCCTGCCCATTTAGAATCATAGATTTAGAATCATAGAATCATAGAAATTTACAGCACGGAAGGAGGCCATTTCAGCCCACCGTGTCCGTGCCAGCCGAAACAGAGCTATGCAGCATAATCCCACTCTCCAGCTCTTGGTCCGTTGCCTTGTACCTTATGGCACTTCAAGTGCACATCCAAGTACTTTTTAAATGTGCTGAGTGTTTCTGCTTCGACCATCCTTTCAGGCAATGAGTTCCAGACCCCCACCAGCCTCTGGATGAAGACATTTCCCCTCAAATCCCCTCTAAACCTCCTACTTCCTAAAGGAGTTCTAGAGCTTTGGGCCTCGGCAGTAGAAGGCAGGACCACCGATGGTTACGTGATTATAATTACGGATCCTCAAGAGGGCAGAATTTGCGAAGCACAGATATATGGGGAGGGGGGTGGGCTTTTGAGCCTGAAGGATATTCCTGAGATAGGGAGGGACGAGGCCACGGAGAGATTTGTAAATAAGATGAGAATTTTGAAATTGATACGTTGCATACCAGGGAGCCAATGTAGGTCACATGGATGATGGGTGAACAGGACTTGGTGCGAGTTAGGACACGGGCTGCCGATGTTTGGATGAGCTCGGGTTTACTTAGTGTAGAACATGGGAGGCCAGCCAGGAGTGTGTTGGAATAGTCAAGTCGAGAGGTAATAAAGGCATGATTGAGGACTTCGGCAGCAGATGAGCTGTGGCAGGGGCGGAGACGGACAATATTATGGGGGTGGAAATAGGTGGATTTGTTTAAGGTGCGGATATGTGTTCGGAAGCTCATTTCAGGGTGAAAGTTTGCGAACAGTCTCGTTCAGCCTCGGCCAGATGCTAGAGAGAGGGATGCAGTCAGTGACGAGTGAATGGAGTTTGTGATGGGGACAAAAGACAATGGCTTCAGTCTTCCCAATATTTAATTGGGGAAAATCTCTGCTCACCTGGTACTGGATGTTGTACAAGCAGTCTGACAATTTAGAGACTGTGGAGAGGTCGAGAGAAGTGGTGGTGAGATACAGCTGGGCCTCGTTAGAATCATAGAATGGTTACAGCACAGAAGGAGGCCATTCGGCCTGTCGAACCCATGTCGGCTCTCTGCAAGAGCACTTCGGCTAGTCCCACTCACCTGCGTTTTCCCTGTCGCCCGAAAAATTTCTCTCCTTCAGATACATATCTAACTCCCTTTTGAAACCAGTGACTGAGTGAACCTCCACCATCCCTTCAGGCAGTGCATTCCAGATCCTAACCACTCGCTGTGTAAAAATGTTTTTTCTCATGTTGCCTGTGGTTGTTTTACCAATCACCTTAAATCTGTGTCCTCTGATTCTCTAACCTTCCACCAATGGGAACAGTTTCCCTCTAACTACTTTGTCCAGACCCCTCATGATTTTCAACACCTCGATCAAATCTTCTCTGCTCTAAGGAGAAAGCCCCAGCTTCTCCAGTTTATCCACGTTACTGAAGGCTCTCATCCCTGGAATCATTATCGTACATCTTTTCTACACCCTCTCTAAGCCCTTCACATCCTTCCGAAAGTGCGGTGCCCAGAATTGGACACACTACTCCAGTTGAGGCCGAATCAATGTTTTATACATGTTCATCTTAATTTCCAAACTTTTGTACGCTATACCTCTATTCATGAAGCCCAAGCTCCCGTAAGTTTTTTTTAACTGCTTTGATAACCTGTCCTGCCACATTTAACGATCTGTGCACATAAACCGTTAGATCTCTCAGATGTATTCTCGACCTGACATCTGTCATGCGCGCTCTTTTTCGGCTTCACCTTACTCCCAGGCCGCATGTGATGTTCGCGGCCTAGAGAAGTCCATGGGCCATGTATATATTCAGTGTGAGAGGTTGCAGCCCCTGAATAGTTACCTGAAGGGGCTGCTCCCCAACTCTTGGTCACACTTAAGCCCCGTGCTCCTAATCTTTGGACGCCTGGTGCTGAGGGGGGTTGGTAAGACGGAGGATCTTCTCCTGGACCTGCTCTTGGGCCTGGCTCAAACAGCAACTTGTTGGTCCGGCGTGGGCGAGGCCCAGAGGTGGATCACTTCAGCTGCCTGCCTCTCTTCCACGGTCAAGAAAGGATGGAGAGAGAAAACGGCAAACTACAGAACAGTTAACCTGACATCAGTCCTTGGGAAAATGCTGGAATCCATTACTACAGAAGTGGTAACAGAGCTTTTAGAAAATCATGGTATGATTAGGCAGAGTCACCATGAATTTATGAAAGGTAATCGTGTTTAATACAGTTATTAATTTTTTTGAGGCTGTAACTAGCAGGGTGGATGAAGAGGAATCAGTGGATGTAATATTTTAGAATTTCCAAAAAGCATTTGTTGTGCCACATGAAATGCAACTTAAGAGCTCATGGAGTTGTGGGTAATATATTAATATGGATAGAGGATTGGTTAACGGATGGAAAACAGAGAGTAGGGATAAACGGGTCATTTTCCAGTTGGGAGGCTGTGACTAGTGGAGTGCTAACGCTTTACTTGAACTATTTACAGTCTATATTAATGACCAAGTGCATTGTATACAGGTTTGCTGACGATTCAAAGCCAGAAGGGAAAGTACGTTGTGAGGAGGAAGCACAGAGCTGCAGAGGGATATGGACAGGTTAAGTGAGTGGGCAGTAAGGTGGCAGATGGAGTATAATGTGGGGAAATGTGAGGTTATTCACTTTGTTAGCAAGAATAGAAAAACAGAATATTTTGTTAATGGTGAAAAACAAATAAATGTTAGTGTTCAGAGAGATTTAGGTGTCCTTGCATAGGAAACTCAGAGAGCTGGCATGCAGGTCCAGCAAGCAATTAGGAAGGCATGTTGGCCTTGATTGCCATGTGGTTGGAGTACAAGAATTACAAAGTCTTGCTACAATTGTAAAAGGCCTTGGTGAGACCACACCTGCAGTATAATGCACAGTTCTGGTCTCCTTAATCTGAGGGGGTGCAACACAGGTTTGTCAGACTGATTAACGGGATGGGGGATTCTCCTAAGAGGAGAGATTGAGCAGAATGGGTCTATACTCTCAGGTGTTAATAAAACCAGGTGATTTCATTGAAACATATACAATTCTGAGGGGGATGAAAGGGTGGCTGCTGAGAGGTTGTTTCCTCCGATTGGAAAGGCTGGAACTAGGAGGCATAGTCTCAGGATAAGGGGTAGGCCATATAAGACTGAGATGAGGAGTAATGTCCTCACTCAGAGATTTGCAAATATTTGGAATTCTCTACCCCAAAGGATTGTGAGTGCTGAGGTGTTGAATATAGTAAAGAATGAGACAGGTAGAATTTTGGAATCTCGGGAAATCAAAATATATAGAGAGAGGGCAAGAAAGTGGAGTTATGGTCAATGATCAGCCATGATCTTATTCAATGACGGAGCAGGCTCGAGGGGCTTTATGGCCTATTCCTGTGCCAAATTCTTGCGGTATTTTGTGTTGTCGGTGCCCGGATGGCCCTGGAGAGAGAGCATGCATTGTGCACTGGTTCCTTAATGCCTTCCGCAACCAGTGGTACCTCAGGGTATGAAGGGTCTCATACACACTGGGAATTACATTCAGGTTTCATTGGGAAGGTTCCCTTTGCTTTTGTTGCTTATGTTGCCTTATTCTAGTTTGATTGGAACACATGTTTGTGGGAACGAGAGAGGAAAGAATATTCCATAGGAACTAGAATTGTCTGTTTTGATTTTCTATCCTGGACTTTTGTAAACTTCTTTTTCGCGTGTTAGAAGGGGAGGATTTACAGACGAGAAATTTAAACCAATCAAGATCTGACAGTCACTCGATTCATCAAGACCTGAATATCATCAGCCTTTGAATGTGGAAGATGAAATGTTTACCTGTTCTGTTCGTGGGAAAATATTTCAAACATCAGTGTGACTGGAAAATCACCGAGACATGCACACACACCTGAGTGAGAATGTTCCAGTGAAATGACTGTGGAAAAAGCTTTAATCTTTTATACTGCCTGAAAAATATTCCACCATTCGCAGCGGGGAGTTCTACACTCACTGGTTCCCCTCCCCTGAAGGTACTGACTCTGGCTCGGTTCAGTTCTACACTCACTGGTACCCCTCCCCTGAAGATAGTGGCTCTGACTGGGTTCAGTTCTACACTCACTGGTTCCCCTCCCTGAAGGTACTGACTCTGGCTGGGTTCAGTTCTGCACTCGCTGGTTCCCCTTCCATAAAGCTGCTGAATCTGCCTGGGTTAAGTTCTACACTCACTGATTCCCCTCCCCTGAAGTTACTGACTCTGCCTGGGTTCAGTTCAACACTCACTGGTTCCCCTCCCTCTTTGCCCCTGAAGGTGCCGACTCTGTCTCCATTCCTCTTCCCAATACACTGTCTTTCACTCTAAGCTTTCGCCCTGTAATTTTGGTGAGGTGCTCTCCTCAACTAATCACCAAAGTGCGGTTATTTACAGACTTTCCATGATTCACTTCCTGTCCTGGAGTTTGCTATGGGGCCGCTGTTTTGAGCTTCGGGCTGGAAAGATGCAGGAGAAACCTGGAACTGGCGGCTGAGGGGAGAATAATGTTAGGTACAGAGTAAAGCTCCATCTTCACTGCCCCAGCAAACACACCCAGGGTACGTACAGCACGGGGTTGGGTGCAGAGTAAAGCTCCCTCTACACTGTCCCATCAAACACTCCCAGGGCAGGTACAGCACGGGGTTAGATACGGAGTAAAACTCCCTCTACAGTGTCCCATCAAACACTCCCAGGACACAAAAAGCACGGGCTTAGATACAGAGTAAAAATCAATCTGCACTGTCCCATCGGACATCCCAGGGCTGGTACAGCACGGGTTAGATACAGAGCAAAACTCCATATACACTGGCCCATGAAACACTAACCAGGGCAGGTACAGCACGCGTTAGATACAAAGCAAAGCTCCATCTACACTGCCCCAACAAACATTCCCTGGACAGGTACAGCACGGGGTTAGATACAGAGTAAAGTTCCCTCTGCACTGTCCCATTAAACACTCACAGGAAAGGTACTGCACGGGTTAGATACTGACACCAATCCCCACCTGTCTGATATAAACCAACCCCACAGTCACTGACACCAATTTGCTCCTGTCTGATATAAACCAACCTCACAGTCACTGACACCAACCCCCTCCTGTTCGATATAAACCAACCCTATAGTCACTGACACCAATCCCCTTCTATCTGATATAAACCTACCCCACAGTCACTGACACCAATCCCCTCCCGTCTGAAATAAACCTACCCCACAGTCAGTGACACCAATACCCTCCTCTCTGATATAAATCAACCCCTCAGTCACTGACACCAATCCCCTCCTGTCTGATATATACCAACCCCACAGTCACTGACACCAATCCTCTCCTGTCTGATATAAACCAAACGCACAGTAACTGACACCAATCCCCTCCTGCCTGATACAAACCAACCCCACAGTCATTGACACCAATCCCCTCCTGTCTGATATAAACCAACCCCACAGTCACTGACACCAATCCCCTCCTGTCTGATATAAACCAACCCCATAGTCACTGACACCAATCTCCTCCTGTCTGATATAAACCAACCCCACAGTCACTGAAACCAATCCCCTCCTGTCTGATTTAAACTAGCCCCACGGTCACTGACATCAATCCCCTCCTGTCTGATATAAACCAGCCCCACACTCACTGACACCATTCGTCTCCTATATCATATAAACCAACCCCTCAGGCCCAGAAGGATTAAACTCAGCTCGTTACCTGGATTGGACTTGTCTCCAGAGCAGGAGTGCAGCAGCATAGAATGGTATTTGTGAGTTTAGTAAGTGGGTGACTTTTAAGGGTTATTCTCTTTAAATCATTTGGAGGCTGGAGTAAATTGTTAGTGGCAATTGCCAGTAGCATCTATGTAAGTAGCAGTTTAATTTAAAAGGGAAACGTTAAATAGTTGGGAATCTTTCAGATTTAGACAGAGAAAAACAAGGTAACTGTCTAGTAGGAGGCAATTAGCAGTTAGTTAAAATCAGTTCTGTAAACGACTGACCAGTAGTGAGTCATCTGACGTAGATACAGTTTAAAAAGAGGCAGCTCGTGCAGAGCACGGAGTGCAGCAGCATAGAGTGGCATTTATGAGTTTGGTAAGTGGGTGAGTTCGGGCAAGTTGGGGTGGCTGGTGCTGTTTTGTCTTATTTTTCCTACCAGTGCTGACACTAGAGCAGCTGACAAGCATTGCTGGAGTAGGATACGGAGGCCCAGAGTCAAGCCCAACCAGCTGCAGATATAGACAGAGGGGTGTGAAAACGAATGGTGAAGTCACAGCCTAGCTGGTAAGTGGTTGGCTGTTCGACTGGTAAGTATAACTCTCTTTTAGACTAACTTTTAGATTGGTTTAATTGGCAGCGAACTACTAAGCAGCTGTTTGGTGTTTAAGTAAATTTTAGTAAGTCAATTAATTTAAGGGTTAAGTCATGGCAGGAGAGCTCGGACCCATGTCATGCTCCTCCTCTGCTATGTGGGAAATCAGGGACGCTTCCAGTGTCCCTGACTACTATGTGTGCAGAAAGTGTGTCCAGCTGCAGCTCCTGACAGACCACATGACGGCATTGGAGCTGCGGATGGACTCACTCTGGAGCATGCGCGATGCTGAGAATGTTGTGGATAGCACATTTAGTGAGTTGGTCACACCGCAGGTAAGGGTTAGGACAGATAGTGAATGGGTGACCAAGAGACAAGGCAAGAGCAGGAAGGTAGTGCAGGAGTCTCCTGCGGTCATCTCCTCCAAAAAAAATATACCATGTTGGATAATGTTGGGGGAGATGACTTACAGGGGAATGCACCAGCAGCCAGGTTAATGGCAGCATGGGTGGCTCTGCTGCACAGAAAGGCGGGAAAAAGAGTGGGAGAGCTAAAGTGATAGGGAACTCTATTGTAATGGGAATAGATAGGAGTTTCTGCGGCTGCAATCGAGACTCCAGGATGGTATGTTGCCTCCCTGGTGAAAGGGTCAAGGATGTCTCGGAGCGGCTGCAGAGCTTTCTGGAGAGGGAGGGTGAACACCAGTTGTCGTGGTACATGTAGGTAGCAGCACTATAGGTAAGAAGCAGGAAGAGCTCCTACAAGCTGAATTTAGGGAGCTAGGAGTTAAATTAAAAAGTAGGACCTCAAAGGTAGGAATCTCTGGATTGCTACCAGTGCCACGTGCTAATCAGAGTAGACGGAGCAGGATAGTTAGAATAAATACGTGGCTTGAGCAGTGGTGGAAGAGGGAGGGTTTCAAAATCCTGGGAGATTGGAACCAGTTCTGGGGGAAGTGGGACCTATACAAAAGGGACAGTCTGCACTTGGGCAGGACTGGAACTGATGTCCTAGGTGTAGCATTTGCTAATGCAATTCGGGAATGTTTAACATAATATGGAAGGGGGATGGGAACTTATGCAGTTAGACAGGGCGAAGTAATATGGAGCCAGAAACAGACGGTAGAAAGGTAAAAAGAAATAGTGGAAGGCCGTAAACAAAGGCAAGAAACAAAAAGGGCCACACGATATCATAATTTTAAAAGGATAAAAGGTGTTAAAAAAAACAAGCGTGAAGGCTTTGTGTTTTAATACAAGGAGTATCCATAATAAGGTGAATGAATTAACCGTGCAAATAGACGTTAACGGATATTATGTGATTGGGATTACAAAGACGTGGCTCCAGGATGATAAGGGCTGGGAACTCAACATCCAAGAGTATTCAACATTCAGGAAGGATAGAATAAAAGGAAAAGGAGGTGGGGTAGAATTGCTGGTAAAAGAGGAGAATAAAGCAATAGTTAGGAAGGACATTAGCTTGGATGATGTGGAATCTATATGGTTAGAGCTGCAGAACATTAAAGGCAAAAAATATTAGTGGGACTTGTGTACAGACCTCCAAACAGTAGCAGTGATGTTGGGAATGGATTCAAACAGGAAATTAGGGGTGCATGCAATAAAGGTGCAGCAGTTATCAATGGTAACTTTAATATGCATATAGATTGGGCTAACCAAACTGGAAGCAATACGGTGGAGGAGGATTTCCTGGAGTGCATAAGGGATGGTTTTCTAGACCGGAATGTCGAGGAACCAACTAGGGGGGTGGCCATCTTAGACTGGGTGTTGTGTAATGAGAGACGATTAATTAGCAATCTCGTTGTGCGAGGCCCTTTGAGAAAGAGTGACCATAATATGGTGTAATTCTACATTAGGATGGAGAATGAAACAGTTAATTCAGAGACCATTGTCCAGAACATAAAGAAGGGTAACTTTGAAGGTATGAGGTGTGAATTGGCGAGGCTAGATTGGCGAATGATACTTAAGGGGTTGACTGTGGATGGGCAATGGCAGACATTTAGAGACCGCATGGATGAACTGCAACAAATGTACATCCCTGTCTAGCGTAAGAATAAAAAAGGGAAGGTGGCTCAACCGTGGCTATCAAGGGAAATCAGGGATTGTATTAAAGCCAAACAAGTAGCACACAAATTGGCCAGAAATAGCAGTGAACCCGGGACTGGGAGAAATTTAGAACTCAGCAGAGGAGGACAAAGGGTTTGCTTAGGGCAGGTAAAATAGAGTACGAGAGGAAGCTTGCAAGGAACATGAAGGCGGACTGCAAAAACGTCTTTAGATATGTAAAGAGAAAAAGGTTAGTAAAGACAAGCGTAGGTACCCTACAGTCAGAATCAGGGGAAGTCATAACGTGGAACAAAGAAATGGCAGATCAATTGAACAAGTACTTTGCTTCGGTATTCACTAAGGAGAACACAAACAACCTTCCAGATATAAAAGGGGTCAGAGGGTCTGTTAAGAAGGAGGGACTGAGGGAAATCTTTATTAGTCGAGAAATTGAGTTGGGGAAATTGATGGGATTGAAGGACGATAAATCCCCAGGACCTGATGGACTGCATCCCAGAGTATTTAAGGAGGTGGCCTTGGAAATAGCGGATGCATTGACAGTCAGTTTCCAACATTCCATAGATTCTGGATCAGTTCCTATGGAATGGATGGTAGCCAATGTAACCACACTTTTTAAAAAAGGAGAAAGAGAGAAAACAGGGAATTGTAGACCAGTCAGCGAGACATCGGTAGTGTGTAAAATGATGGACTCAATTATTAAGGATGTCATAGCAGCGCATTTGGAAACAGGTGACATGATAGGTCCAAGTCAGCATGGATTTGTGAAAGGGAAATCCTGCTTGACAAATCTTCTGGAAATTTTTGAGGATGTTTCCAGTAGAGTGGACAAGGGAGAACGAGTTGATGTGCTGTATTTGGACTTTCAGAAGGCTTTCGACAAGGTCCCACACAAGAGATTAATGTGCAAAGTTAAAGCACATGGGATTGGGGGTAGTGTGCTGACGTGGATTGAGAACTGGTTGGCAGACAGGAAGCAAAGAGTAGGAGTAAATGGGTACTTTTCAGAATGGCAGTCAGTGACTTGTGGGATACCGCAAGGTTCTGTGCTGGGGCCCCAGCTGTTTACATTGTACATTAATGATTTATACGAGGGGATTAAATGTAGTATCTCCAAATTTGCGGATGATACTAAGTTGGGTGGCAATGTGAGCTGTGAGGAGGATGCTATGAGGCTGCAGAGCGACTTGGATAGGTTAGGTAAGTGGGCAAATGCATGGCAGATGAAGTATAATGTGCATAAATGTGAGACTATCCACTTTGGTGGTAAAAACAGAGAGACAGACTATTATCGGAATGGTGACAGATTAGGAATAGGGGAGGTGCAACGAGACCTGGGTGTCATGGTACATCAGTCATTGAAGGTTGGCATGCAGATACAGCAGGCGGTTAAGAAAGCAAATGGCATGTTGGCCTTCATAGCGAGGGGATTTGAGTACAGGGGCAGGAATGTGTTACTATAGTTGTACAGGGCCTTGGTGAGGCCACACCTGGAGTATTGTGTACAGTTTTGGTCTCCAAACGTGAGGAAGGACATTCTTGCTATTGAGGGAGTGCAGCGAAGGTTCACCAGACTGATTCCCGGGATGGCGGGACTGACCTATCAAGAAAGACAGGATCAACTGGGCTTGTATTCACTGGAGTTCAGAAGAATGAGAGGGGATCTCATAGAAATGTTTAAAATTTTGACGTGTTTAAACAGGTTGGATGCAGGAAGAATGTTCAAAAATGTTGGGGAAGTGCAGAACCACGTGTCACAGTCTAAGGATAAGGGGTAAGCCATTTAGGACCGAGATGAGAAGAAACTTCTTCACCCAAAGAGTGGTGAACCTGTGCAATTCTCTACCACAGAAAGCTGTTGAGGCCAATTCACTAAATATAGTAAAAAAGGAGTTAGATGTAGTCCTTACTACTTTGGGGATAAAGGTGTAAAGCGAGAAAACAGGAATGGGGTACTGAAGTTGCATGTTCAGCAATGAACTCATTGAATGGCGGTGCAGGCTCGAAGGGGCGAATGGCCTACTCCTGCACCTATTTTCTATGATTCTATGTTTCTATTCCCCTGCCGAGGAGATTGCTGCACCAGACGGAGGGTCAACATTTGGGACATTGATTCTCCACCAATTCCCATTTCCCTTCTTTCTGGTGGATAATGGAGGGGCCGCTGTGTGTAATGTACAAGTCAGTAAGCATTGTCAGCAAGGACTCATTAGCACTTTCTAATTGGAGTTGTGCATCGGTGAAACCTTTCAGACACTGAATTATAGATTTTGGATCAAAGATCAATTTAGGATTGAAGGAAAAGTTTATAAATTTTATTGTAAACACATTTCTGAAGAGCATTCTGAGGAACAGTCATCAAACTGAAGCGTTAACACTGTTTCTCTCCAAAGATGCTGCCTGACCTGCTGAGATTATCAGCATTTTCTGCTTTTATTTCAGTTTCCAGGACAGAACAGTTCAGGACGTGACGTTCCAGGATTCTCACAGATAGAACACACAAATATTTTTCCTTCCACATTCACAGGCCGACTATATTCAGGTCCTGATTAATCGAGTGACTCTTGACGCGATGTTGGTTCGTGTTCCCTGTCTCCAAATCCTCTCCTTCTAATGCCCTGTAAAAGGAGTTTGCAAAATACATCACTATAAGGACAGGATAGAAATTCAGAACAGACAATTCTCGTTTCTATGGAACATTGATTCCTCTCTTATTCCCCCAAACCTGTAAATCCCCGACCCACACACTCTCCTTCCTCCCTGTGCTGAAATCCAAACCCATTGCACCATCTCCGACGTTTCTTTCCTGCACTCCCAGTTTTCTCCTTCTCTCTGCTTTGGCTAGGTTCAGTTCTTCACCCGCTGTGTGCAGAGTGAGAATAAAATCAATGAGTCAATTATTTTATCTCCTGGTCACTGGAACCCGAAATCCCTGCCCACTCTTCGTTCCAGTACCAAGATGGCCGCACTGCGAGGGGAACCAGTCGCTCTTTCCTGCACCAAGATGGCTGTCCGTAACGGGCCTGTCACCAATAAAAAGCCTCACGGGCGCCGTCGGATGGAACATAGACCGGGCCACTGGTTCACTTTCAGGCCTTGAGGCTGTTCTCCAACTTTATAAATCGTGCGGTGCGGCCTACCCGCAGTTTATTAATCACAATCTCCCGCCCGCACACACTATTTTGCTTGTGTTTTATTGCCCGCGTTGCTCAAGATCCAAATCTGGAAACACAGAATGAGCAATTCAGATCTCATTGAAAGCTAAATGATTCTGAGGGGGGTTGACATGTTGGATGCTGAGAGGTTCTTTCGCCTGGCTGGAGAGTCTACATCTAGAGGGCATCGTTTCAGGAAATGATGTGGGCCATTTAAGACAGAGAAGAGGATCAATTTCATCACTCAGAGCGTTGTGAATCTTTGAAATTCTCAATCCAAAGGCCTGTGGATGTTGAGTTGTTGAGTATATTCAAGGCTGAGATAGATAGATGTTTGGACTGCAGGATAATCAAGGTATATGGGGATATTGCAGCAAAGTGGATTTGAGGTAGATGATCAACCATGATCTTATTGAATGGCAGAGCAGGCTCGAGGGGCCGGATGGCCTACTCCTATTCCTAATTCTAATGTTCTTATATAACTTCCCATTAAAACCTCCTCAGAATTGAGAATGCTAATTGTGTTCTTTGTCGCTTAACTCCCCCTGATCTCTTGGCTCTCTTATGGTTTGCTCTGAGAATCTCCTCTGGCTGACCGTCACTGGGAGAATGCAAGTTGTTGTGTGTGGAATTATATATAATGTTTAAAAAAACGCTGGCGCCTGCAGTATAGGAATAGTGCAATCAAGCATACGCAACACGGATTCATGAAGGAGAAATCATGTTTAATTAATTTACTTGAATTCCTTGAGGATATAACGGGCATGGTGGATAGAGGTGTACCGATGGATGTGTTGTATTTAGATTTCCAAAAGGCATTCGATAAGTTGCCACACAAAAGGTTACTGCAGAAGATAAAGGTACGTGGAGTGAGAGGAAATGTATTAGCATGGATCGAGAAAGCAGAGAGTCCGGATAATTGGGTCCTTTTCGAGTTGGAAATCGATGGTTAGTGGTGTGCCACAGGGATCGGTGCTGGGACCACAGCTGTTTACAATATACATAGATGACCTGGAAGAGGGGACAGAGTGTAGTGTAACAAAATGTGCAGAAGACACAAAGATTAGTGGGAAAGCGAGTTGGGTAGAGGACACAGAGAGGCTGCAAAGAGACTTAGATAGGTTAAGCGAATGGGCTAAGGTTTTGCAGATGGAATATAATGTCGGAAAATGTGAGGTCATCCACCTTAGAAAAAAAACAGTAAAAACAATAAAGGGAATATTATTTGAATGGGGAGAAATTACAACATGCTGCGTTGCAGAGGGACCTGGGGCTCCTTGTGCATGAAACTCTTTTTGGTTTTTTAAAAGTACACTAGCTCCTTCGAGCCAGAATTGAACCAGCGACCTAAGGATGACTTTGCTGAGTATTCCACTACAGTCCGCCGCTCTACCAACTGAGCTATCGAAGGGAAGCGGCTGGAGCGTGAACGCAGTCCCCCACTATCACAATTTTTGCAGTCGAGTATCCCGCATTTGGGGACATCGCAGGCGTCAGCACACCCGAAGTGCAATGGGCTAGCCTCATCCTGGGAAAACCACCTTCTTGATCATGGTTACTCCCCTGTGCATGAATCCCAAAAAGTTAGTTTGCAGGTGCAGCAGGTAATCAGGAAGGCAAATGGAATGTTCGCCTTCATTGCGAGAGGGATGGAGTACAAAAGCAGCGAGGTCCTGCTGCAACTGTATAGGGTATTAGTGAGGCCTGGAGCACTGCGTGCAGTTTTGGTCATCTTACTTATGGAAGGATATACTAGCTTTGGAGGGGGTACAGAGACGATTCACTAGGCTGATTCTGGAGATGAGAGGCTTACCTTATGATGATATATTGAGTAGACTGGCTCTTTACTCGTTGGAGTTCAGAAGGATGAGGGCTGATCTTATAGAAACATTTAAATTAATGAAAGGGATAGACAAGATAGAGGCAGAGAGGTTGTTTCCACTGGTCGGGGTGACTAGAACTAGGGGGCACAGCCTCAAAATACAGGGGAGCCAATATAAAACCGAGCTGAGAAGGAATTTCTTCTCCCAGAGGGTTATGAATCTGTGGAATTCTCTGCCCATGGAAGCAGTTGAGGCTAGCTCATTGAATGTATTCAAATCTCAGATTGATAGATTTTTAACCAATAAGCTAATTAATGATTACGGGGAGCGGGCGGTTAAGTGGAGCTGTGTCCACGGCCAGATCAGCCATGATCTTGTTGAATGGTAGAGCAGCCTCGAGGGGCTAAGATGGCCTACTACTGTTCCTAATTCTTATGTTCTTATGTTCTTATGTTCAGTAGATGTTTATGATCAGCAGGTGGCGACAGTGAGCTTATTGAAACAGGAATCATGCAGAGGCTGCTGTTGCTAAGCAGATGCGTCACCGTTTGCATGGTCAGAACAAGTTATATAATTATACAATCAATAATTACAAATACTCAGAATACTGCTCAGTCTAATTTTAAGAGAGCATGCATCCTTATCATTAATCTTATAGAACAATAGAAATTGAATGAATTTCAAACCAGACTTTGGGATGTATATCAAGTCCGTGAAGATGGTGCAGAAAAGATTTACTAGAATTCTGCCAGGAATGTGGTACTTCAGTCATGCAGAGACGAGGGAAACTGTAATTGAGCAGAGAAGGTTAAAGGATGATTTAATAAAGGTGATTAAAATGATGAAAAGTTGTAACAGAATCATCGAGGTTTACGACACAGAGGGAGGTCTTTATGCCCATCATGTCCATGCCGGCCGAAATACAGCGATCCGGCAGAATCACACTTTCCATTGGTCCATAGCTCTGTATGTTATGGCACCTCAAGTGCATATGCAGGTACTTTTTCAATGAGATGAGGATTTCTGCCTATACCTCCCTTTTTGGCAGTGAGTTCCAGACCCTCACCACCCTCTGGATGAAAAGGAATTCTCCTCCATCCGCTCTAATCCTTCCACCAATTACTTTACATCTATTTTCCCAGGTTATTGATCACTCTGCTCAGGGAAATAGTTCCTTCCGAGCAACTCTATCTCGGCCCCTTATACTAGAAACATAGAAACGTAGAAATTTACAGCGCAGATGGAGGCCATTTCGGCCCATCGTGTCCACGCCGATCGACAAAGAGCCGCACAGGCCTTGGTCAGCAGTCCTAAAGTTTACATATAAACCTATGAAGAATGATCGAAAGGCAAAGAGCACCCAGCCAAACTAGTCCGCCCCACACAACTGTGACACCTCTTATACTGAAACATTCTACACTCCACCTCAACAGGAGCCATGTGATCTCAAAACCAGAGGCAAAAAACAGATAAAATCCTGGGCCAAATTAGGGAGAAAAAATCTGGGAAAATTACTCTCTGACCCATCCAGGTGATCGAAATTATTCGGACAGGTCACCCTGGCCGTATTCTGTTCCCCACAGTACTTACCATTATGTCTGCTCCGTCCAACAAAAGGTCGGCCAGTCTACTCCCAACTATCACCTCTCGGTCTGTAACCCTGCAAATTACGGCACTTTAAGTGCCCATCCAACCATCTCTTAAAAGTGGAGAGGTTCTCTGCATTCACCACTTTTCCAGGCATAGAGTTCCCGATCCCCAGAACCCTCTACGTAAAGAAACCCCCCTTTCAAATCCCCTCTAAACTTTCCACCAACCATCTTAAAAGTTTGCCTCCTCTTAATAGATTGCTCCACCAATGGAAATAGGCCCTTACTATCCACTACTTCCAGGCCCCTCAATACTTTGTACACTTCAATGAGGTCTCCATTCAAAATCCTCTGTTCCAATGAGAACAAATCCAGCCTATCCAATCTGTCCTCATAACTAAGATTCTCCATTCCAGGCAGCAACCTAGTAAATCTCACCTGCACCCTCTCAGAAATCACGTCCTTCCTATAAATTAGCTACCAGAACTGCACATAGTACTCCAGCTGTGGCCTAACCAAAGTAGTATACACTTTAAGCATAACCTCCCTGCTCTTATATTCTATGCTTTGGCCAATAAAGGCAAGCATTCCATATGCCTTATTGACCACCTTATCCACCTGGCCTGCTACTTTCAGGGGTCTGTAGACAAGCACTCCATAGTCCCTTTGTTCATCTACACTATTAAGTGGCCTACCGCTTAATGTGTATACCCTTTCCTTATTAGCACTCCCAAAGTGCATCACCTCACACTTCTCTGAAATAAATTCCATTTGCCACTGCTCTGCCCACCTGACCAGTAGATTGATATCCTCCTGCAGCACACGACTTTCCTGTTCTTAATTAACCACAATTTTAGTTTCGTCTGCAAAATTCTTAATCATACTCCCTATTTTCAAATCTAAATCGTTGATAGTGTAGTGTATGGAGAAAGAGTCAGACTGAACACTGTGAGCTCAAAGTAAAGTGTGAGTTTAATCTTTTATTGCAGGTCTCCAGAGTGCTTCTCCAACCTGTGAAGCTTTCTTAAATACCTGTGCTCCCAAGGGATTATGGGTGGTTGTACAGTGTAAATACAAGTCCACAAATATAACAACACTCCTGCCCAAAGTCAATAGGGTAACTATTTATAATGTGAGTCGATCTGGGTCCCTTTTTGCCCTGGTTGATCATCTCGGTGTGAAGGTTGGTGTTGTTGAATCATTTGTTGGGCCCTCGCTGGGCTCTGTGCAGCTGGCCTTGCTGGGCTGCCTGGTGTGTTGGGCTCTGCAGGGCTGGTGTGGATGATGGGTTCTGCTTCGTGGTCAACCGTGGTGTCAGTCGTCACTGGTGTGTATGTTAGGGATCTAAAAAAATAGGGTCCAAGGTGGGTTGATCAGGGTAGTCCATGAATGTGAGTTTGATTTGGTCCAAGTGTTTCTGGTGAATGAGTCCATTTGAAAGTTTTACCCGAAACACACTGCTCCCCTCTTTGGCCACGACAGTTCCGGAAAGCCACTTGAGACCTTGTCCATAATGTAATACAAATAAAGGATCATTGACTTCAATCTCGCGTGACACATTTCCGCTATCATGGTTTGCACTTTGTTGAAGACGCCTGCTCTCTACCTCTTCATGTAGATCAGGGTGAACAAACGAGAGCCTTGTCTTAAGTGCTCTTTACATGAGCATTTCAGCAGGTGCGATCCTAGTGAGTGAGTGGGGACGTGTGCAGTCGCTAAGCAGGACTCGGGATAGACGAGTCTGCAGTGAGCCTTCAGTTACCCTCTTCAAGCCTTGCTTGATGGTTTGCACTGCTCTCTCTCTGCCTGACCATTGGACGCTGGTTTAAACGGGGCAGATGTGACATGTTTGATCCCGTTACGGGTCTTTAATTCTTTGAACTCAGCACTGGTAAAACATGGCCCGTTGTCGCTCACCAGAACATTGGGTAAGCCGTGAGTGGCAAATATGGCCTGCAGGCTTTCAGTGGTGGCAGCGGACGTGCTAGCCGACATTATCTCACATTCAATCCACTTGGATTACACATCTACAACCACACGGAACATTTTAACCAAGAACAGGCCTGCGTAGTCGACGTGTATCCTAGACCACGGTTTGGAGGGCCAAGACCATAAACTTAGCGGCGCCTCCCTGGGTACATTGCTCAACTGCGAGCATGTATTACATCTGTGAACTCAGGATTCTAAATCCGCATCGATACCGGGCCACCACACGTGAGATCTGGCTATCGCTTTCATCATTATGATGCCTGGGTGGGCACTGTGAAGGTCATTAATGAAGGTGTCTCTGTCCTTCTTAGGGACCACTACTCGATTGCCCCACAGTCTGCCTGTATAGACATTTCATCTTCGCGCTGCTGGAACGGCTTTATCTCTTCCTGCATTTCCACTGGGACACTGGACCAGCTCCCGTGAAGCACACAGCTTTTGACAAGATATAATAAGGGGTCCTGGCTTGTCCAGGTTTTGATCTGCCAGGCAGTGACGGGTGATTGCTCACTCTCAAATGCTTCCATTACCATGGCTGGATCTGCAGGCTGCCTCATATCCACCCCCGTCGTGGGCAACGGCAGCCTACTGAGATCATCGGCGCAGTTTTCTGTGCCTGGTCTGTGGCGAATGGCGTAATTATATGCGGACAACGTGAGCGCCCATCTCTGGATGCGGGCCGATGCGTTGGTTTTTATGCCATTACTCTCGGAAACCAGGGATATAAGTGGCTTATGGGCAGTTTCCAATTCGCATTTTAGCCCAGACATGTTTTAATGCTTTTTTTTTACCATTGACACACGCTAACGCTTCCTTTTTAATCATGCTGTAGCCTCTCTCGGCCTTAGACAGACTTCTGGATGCATAAGCAACCGTTTGCAGTTTCCCGAAATCATTAGCTTGTTGCAATACACACCCGACGCCATATGACGACGCATCACATGCTCGTACCAATGCTTACATGGATCATACAACACAAGCAATTTGTTTGAGCACAATAATTTTCTCGCTTTTACGAAGGCATTTCCTTGGCTTTTGCCGCAAACCCATTCGCCCACTTTTCGTAGGAAGAACTGTAGTGGTTTTAGCAGTGTGATGAGACCCGGTAGGAAGTTATCAAAGTAGGTCAAGAGTCTCAAAAACGACCGGAGTTCGGTCACGTTCTGTGGGCTCGGTGCATTCTCGATTGCGCTCACTTCGAGCGTTTTAACCTGAGCCCCACACGGTTGAGTCGACGAAGAACCTTCTCCAGGTTCTGCAGGTGCTCGACTGTGTTCCAACCTGTGACCAACATTTCGTCCTGGAAGACCATGGTTTGCGGGACCGACTTCAGTAAACTTTCCATGTTTCTCTGGAATATTGCCGCCGCTGATCGAATTCCAAACGGACATCTGTTATAAACAAAAAGACCTTTATGCGTGTTGATGCAGGTGAGGGCCTTCGATGATTCCTCCAGTTCCTGCATCATGTAGGCTGAAGTCAGATCCAGCTTCGTGAACGTCTTTCCTGCCGCCAGCGTTGCAAAGAGGTCGTTGGCTTTTGGTAGTGGTATTGGTCCTGCAGGGAGAAACAATTGATGGTTACTTTGTAATCACCATAGATTCTGACGGTGCCATCCCCCATGAGGACTGGGACAATAGGACTGGCCCACGCACTGAACTCGATCGATGAAATGATGCCCTCTCTTTGTGGCCTGTCTAGTTCGATCTCTCCCCTTTCTCTCATCATGTACGGTACTTCTCTCGACTTGTGATGGATGGGTCGTGCCCCCGGAATTAGGTGGATCTGCATTTTTGCTCCTCGGAATTTCCCGATGCCTGGTTCGAACAACGAATGAAATGTGTTTAAGACCTGGGCACAGGAAGTGTCGTCAGCCGGTGATAGCGCTCGGATGTCGTCCCAGTTCCAACATATCTTTCCCAGCCAGCTCCTGCCGAGCAGCGTGGTACCATCGCCAGAGTCGTAGCTTGTGCACCGCTCAATCGTAAGAGACCTTTACGGTAGCACTGCCGATTACAGGAATCAGTTCTCTTGTGTAAGTTATTAGTTTCCTGCGAATTAGAGTTAAGACTGGCCTTGAGGCCTTGTTGCACCACAACCTTTCAAAAGTCTTTTTGCCCATAATGGACTGCACCCACGGCTTGCACCCGCGTCCAGCTCCCTTGACACCGGGAGTCCATTTAGTTCAACATTCAGCGTTATCGGGGGACAATTCGTGGTGAATGTGTATACCTCATGTCCCTCAGCCTCCTCTATCTGAAGCTCTGTTTCGTCATGATCCTCCTCTGTAACCTGGTGGTTTGCCGGTTTAACAGGCTGAGCAGCTCGCCTGCATACTCGTCGGAAGTGTCCCATTGTTCCACAGCCCTTGCAAGCTTATCCTTTGAATCGGCATGAAAGGAAACAATGATCACCCCCGCAGTGCCACAAGGTGTTAATGGCCTTGATGTTAGACTCTGAGACATCTGCCGACATGTAGCTGCAGGTATGTGTGCCCTGTCCTGTACGTTCCGTTTCGAAAACAACGTGACTTTGTTCATCATCCTTGTAGCAGCACTAACTGTATCTCGTCGCCAGTTTAGTGTATGGAGTCAGAGTCAGACTGAACACTGTGAGCTCAAAATGAAGTGTGACCTTAATCTTTTATTGCAGAGTGCCTCTCCAACCTGTGAAGCCTTCTTAAATACCTGTGTTCCCAAGGGATTATGGGATCCCTTGGAACTCCGGGGAATGAGCCCTCTGGTGGCTGTACAGAGTAAATACAAGTCCACATATATAACAGATATATACCACAAAAAAGCAAGGGACCAAGTACTGAGCCCAGCGGAAACCCACTGGAAACAGATTTCCAGTCAAAAAAAATCCATCAATCATTACCCTTTGCTTCCTACCTCCAAGCCAATTTTGCATACAACTTGCCACTTTGCCCTGAATTGTCATGCTCTTTATACTTCATGACCAGTCTACCATGTGGAAACTGATTGCATTTTTTGAGGAGGTAAGCAAAAGGGTCGATCTTCCCTTAAGAAATCCGTGCTGACTGTCCCTAATTAATCCTTGCCTTCCAAGTGTAGATTCATCCTGTCTTTTAGGACCTTTTTCCAATAATTATCCCACCACAATAATCTTGTACACGTCAATTAAATCTCCTCTCAGCCTCTTCTGTTCCAAACTAAACAACTCCAACCTGTCCAATCTTTCCTCATGGCTAAAATTCTCCAGTCCTGGCAACATCCTCTTCAATCTCCTCTGTATCCTCTATAGTGCAATCACATCTTTCCTGTAATGTGGTGACCAGAACTGCACACTGTGGCCGAACTCGTGTTTTATAGTGTTAATGCCTAACCACGCTGCTCTTATATTCTATGCCATGACCACTAAAGGCACGTATTCTGTATTCCTTTTTAAAACACCTTATTTGTCTGGCCTGCTACTTTCAGGAATCTGAGAACCTGTACTCCAAAGTCCTGGAAAACTGGGGCAGTTTGGGTCTCCTTATCTAAGGAAGGATATACTTGCCTTGGTGGTGGTGCAACTGAGGGTCACTAGATTGAATCCTGTGATGAGAGAGCTGTCTTATGATGAGAGATTGTATAGAATGGGCCTCTGCTCTCTACACTTTAAAAGAATGAGTGGTGCTCTCATTGAAAGATGCACGATTCCGAAGCGGATTGACAGGTTAGATGCTGAGAGGTTGTTTCCCCTGGCTGGAGAGTCTACATCTAGAGGGCATAGTTTCAGGATAAGGGGTCGGCCATTTAAGACAGAGAAGAGGATGAATGTCATCAATCAGAGCGTTGTGAATCTTTGAAATTCTCAATCCAAAGGACTGTCGATGCTGAGTCGTTGAGTATATTCAAGGCTGAGATAGATAGATTTTTGGACTGTAGGAGAATCAAGGAATATGGGGATAATGCTGCAAGGTGAAGTTGAGGTTGATGATTAGACATGATCTTATTGAATGGTGGAGCAGGCTCGTGGGGCCGTATGGCCTAATCCTGCTCCTAAATCTTATGTTCCATATAACTTCACACCCTCCCATGAAACCCCCCTCAGAATTGATTACATGAATTGTGTCCTTTCTCCCTTAACTCCCCCTGATCTCTTGGCTCTCTTGTGGTTTGCTCTGAGAAACTCCTTTGGGCGAACGTCACTGGGAAACTGCAAGTTGTTGTGTGTGGAATTAAATAATTATGTTTTAAAAAAACTCTGGCGCCTGCAGTCGATGTTTATCACCAGCAGATGGCGACAGTGAGCTTATTGAAACATTATTCATGCAAAGGCTGCTGTTGCTGAGCAGGTAAGTCACAATCTGCATTCTTAGAACAAGTTATATAATTGTTATCAATCAATAATTACTAATACTGAGATTATTGCTCAGTCCAATATTAAGAGAACATGCATACTTAGAATGAATCTGGCGGAACAATAGAGATTGAATTAATTTCAATCCAGACTTTGGGAAGTATGTCAAGGCCTGAAGATGGTGCAGAAGAGATTAACTAGAATTCTGACATGAATGAGGTATTTCAGTTATGCAGAGACTAGGGAAACTGGGATTGATCAGAGAAGGTTGAAGGATGATATAATATAGGTGATTAAAATGATGAAAGGTTTTGACAGAATCATAGATGTTTACAACACAGAGGACGGCAATTGCACCCATCGTGTTTCTACCTCCCGAGAAACAGCCGTCTGGCCTAATCGCACTTTCCAGCTCTTGGTCCATAGCCCTTTAGGTTACGGCACCTCACGTGCATATCCAGGTATTTTTCAATGAGATGAGGGTTTCTGCCTGTACCTCCCTTTCAGGCAGTGAGTTCCAGACTCCTACCACATTCTGGATGAAAAGTATTTCTCCCCGATACCTTATAAGCCTTCTACTAATTACTTTACATCTATTCTCTCTGGTTATTGACTACTCTGCTAAGCAAATTGCTCCTTCTTATCCAATCTATCTAGGCCCTATATAATCTTGAACATGTCAATTTAATTTCCCCTCAGCCTGCTCTGTTCCAAAGAAAACACTCCTGCCTATCCAATCCCTCCCCATAGGTAACATTCTCCAGTCCAGGCGACATCCTCGTTCATCTCCTCTATACCCTCTCTAGTGCAATCACATCTTTCCTGTAATGTGGTAACCAGAACTGAATGCCTTACTAGAAGCCTTACTAGTGTTTTATGGATTTAATGCATAACTTTTCTGCTCTTATATTCTATGCCACGACTAATAAAGGCACGTATTCCATCAACCTTTTTAACCACCTTATCTACCTGGCCTGCTACCTTCAGGGATCTTTGGACCTGCAATCCAGAATCCTGGAGCATTGGGCCGTTTGTGTCTCCTTATCTAAGGAAGGATATAATTGCCTTACTGGTCGTGCAACGGAGGTTCACTGGATTGAATCCTGGGATGAGAGATATGTTTTATGATGAGTGATTGAATAGAATGGGTCTATGCTCTCTGCAGTGTAGAAGAATGAGAGATGCTCTCATTGAAAGGTACAATATTCTGAAGAGTATTGACAGGGTAGATACGGAGAGGTTGTTTCCTCTGGCCGGAGAGTCTAGAACGAGAGGGCTTTGTTTCAGGATAAGGGGTCGGCCATTCAAGACAGAGAAGAGGATGAATTTCTTCACTCAGAGAGTTGTGAGTCTTTTAAATTCTCAATCCAAAGGACTGTGGATGCTGAATCATTGTGTATATTCAAGGCTGAGATAGATAGATATTTGGACTGTAGGAGAATCAAGGGATATGGGGATAATGCAGCAAAGTGGAGTAGAGGCCGATGATAAACCATGATCTTATTGAATGGCGGAGCAGGCTCGAGGGGCCATATGGCCAACTCCTGCTCCTAATTCTTATGTTCTTATATAACTTCACACCTTCCCATGAAAACCTCTTCAGAATTGATAACACGAATTTTGTCCTTTCTCGCTTAACTCCCCCTCATCTCTTGGCCCTCTTGTGGTTTGCTCTGAGAAACTCCTCTGGGCGAACGTCACTGGGAAAATGCAAGTTGTTGTATGTGGAAATGAATAAACATGTTTAAAAAACTCTGGCGCCTGCAGTAGTTGTACATGATCAGCAGGTAGCGAGAGTGAGCTTATTGAAACAGCAAACATGCAGAGGCTGCTGTTGCTGAGCAGAGAAGTCTATTTTCTATGTTTCTATGTTTCTAACTCACCATCTGCATTGTCAGAACAAATTATATCGCCTTTATCAATTAATAATTACTAATACTCAGATTACTGCTGAGTCCAATTTTAAGAGATCAAGAATCCTTATAATTAATCTAACGGAACAATAGAGATTGAATTAATTTCAGTCCAGACTTTAGGAAATATGTCACGGCCTTGAAAACGGTGCAGAACAGATTAAACATAGAAACATAGAAAATAGGTGCAGGAGTAGGCCTTTCGGCCCTTCGAGCCTGCACCACCATTCAATAAGATCATGGCTGATCGTTCACCTCAGTACCCCTTTCCTGCTTTCTCTCCATACCTCTTGATCCCCTTAGCCGTAAGGGCCATATCTAACCCCCTCTTGAATTTATCCAATGAACTGGCATCAACAACTCTCTGCGGCAGGGAATTCCACAGGTTAACAATTCTCTGAGTGAAGAAATGTCTCCTCATCTCAGTCCTAAATGGCCTACCCCTTATCCTAAGACTTTGACCCCTGGTTCTGGACTTCCCCAACATCGGGAACATTCTACCCGCATCTAACCTGTCCATCCCTTCAGAATTGGGGCAACTTCATGCCCTAAAATTGCTTCACAGGAGCGTTATCAAACAAATTGTGGCACCGAGCCACAGAATGAGATATTGGGACAGGTGATCAAAAGCTTGGTAAATGAGGTCGGTTTTACAGAGCGTCTTAAAGAAGTGAAGACAGGTGGAGAGTGTTAGGGAGGGAATTCCAGAGGTTAGGGCCTTGGCAGCTGAAGGCACGGCGATGGTGGGGTGATTAAAATCACGGATGCTCTGGAGTCAAATATTGGAGGAGCGCGGAGCTCTCGGGAGGGTTGTGGGGCATAACACAGGGGTTCCTACATGGAGCTTCGACACGGCAAGCGAGCAGAGGAAACATTTCAAGGACACCCAAAAGGCCTCCTTGATAAAGTGCAACATCCCCACCAGCACCTGGAACTCTCTGGCCAAAGGCCACTCTAAGTGGAGGAAGAGCATTCGGGGGGGGCGCTGAGCACCTCTAGTCTCATCGCTGAGAGCATGTAGAACCAAGCGGAAAGAGCATGCGGCAAACCAGACTCCCCACCCACCCTTTCCTTCAACCACTGTCTGACCACCTGCGACAGAGACTGTAGGTCCCGCATCGGACTCTCCAGTCACCCGAGAACTCACTTTTCGAGTGGAAGCAAGTCATCCTCGACTAGAATTCTACCAGGAATGAGGTATTTCAGTTATGCAGAGACTAGAGAAATTGCGATTGAACAGGGAAGGTTAAAGGTTGATTTAATAGAGGTGATTAAAATGCTGAAACGTGGTGATAGAATCATAGACGTTTACATCACATTAGACCCTGTCTCTGTTTATATTCCACCAGACCCTGTCTCTGGTTTAATACACTAGACCTTGACTCGTTCATATTCCACTAGACCCTGTCTCTGTTTATAATACACTAGACCCTGTCTCTGTTTATTTTACACTAGGCCCTGACACTGTTTATATTACACTCGACCCTGTCTCTGATTATATGATACTAGACCCATTCACTGTTTATATTACACAACACCTTGTCTCTGTTTATAGTACACTAGACTCTGTCTCTGTTTAAATTACACTGGGCCCTGTCTCAGTTATTACTGCCCTAGACCATGTGTGAAATCATTTACAGTACAACCTGCTCCTGTTCATATTGCACTCGACCTTGTCCTAGTTACTACTGCACTAGACCATGCATCTTTTTATAATATGCAAAGCTGTGTCTTAGTTACATTTACTGAGGTGATTAAAATGATGAGAGGTGGTGATAGAATCATAGACGTTTACATTGCACTAGACCCTGTCTCTGTTTACATTACACTAAAAACTCTCTCTCTCTGTTTATCTTACAAGAAAACCTGTCTCAGTTATTACTGCACTATAACATGACTCTGTTTATACAGTGTGCGGTAGCATAGTGGTTATGATACTGGACTAATCCACAGATCTAGAAGAATAATCCAGAGACGTGATTTCAAATCCAGCCACAACAGCTGGGCGAATTTAAATTCAGTTAACTGAATGTAAAATTGAAATCATAAGCTAATATGAGTAATGCTGACCATGAAACTACCGGATTGTCCTTTAGGGAATGAAATCTGCCATCCTTACCCGGTCTGGCCGATATATGACCCACAGTAAAGGTCTCTTAACTGCCTCTGGAATGACCCAGCAAGCCACTCAGTTGTATCAAACCGCTAGAACAAAGTCAGCACTGAGTACTTTCACGACACACACTGCAGCGGTTCAAGAAGGCGGCTCACCACCACCTTCTCAAGGGCAAGTAGGGATGGGCAATAAATGCTAGCCTTGCAAGTGAAATCCAGACCCCATTACGAAGAAATAAAAAAGATTACATTAGGCAGTACCTCAGTGCTTACAGCAAAATAATATTTATTATACAGAAGTACCTGTCTCAGTTATTACTACACTATACCGTATCTCTGTTTATATTACACAAGGCCCTGTCGTTGTTTATATTGCAGTAGGCCCTGTCTCTTTATATTATTCTAGACACTGTCTCTTTATATTATTCTAGACCCTGTCTCTGTTTGTATTACACTAGATCCTGTCTCAGTTATTACTGCGCTAGAACGTGTCTCTGTTTATATTACACTAGACCTTGTCTCTGTATGATAGAGAGACAGATGATAGATAGATACTGATAATCGTCAAGATATATATTTGCGTGTGTGAGAGGATGCAATTATTTTTTTTTTTACTTAGGACCAAATTTATTCTTGTTAACAACTATCAACAGCAGTGGGCAATGTCCTAGTGATCTGGTATTGTGACGGTAATATTTGTGTTGAGAGGATGGGGTGAATCTTGTAACAATCTCCCAGAGATGGACCGGGATTGAGGGACAGGACTGAAGGTGAGCAATTCACTGCACTTTGCATTACTTAGTGGCACTCTGCGTGTTAAATGTTACTAATTCACACTTGTGTTGACCTGTGCCAATTGCTCACAGTTTTTAATGTTAAGGATTGTTTGTCCTGCAGTATTTTCCATTCAGCTTTCACATGGCCCACTGATTGTGTCAGACAGAGCCTGGAACAGTGACCTCACAGCACCGCCGGATGGGTAGCCGCAGTGTCCTAATGTCCACTCAGTTCAACTGCTCTCAGTTTGTTGAGAGGAACAAAAAAAACACACACAAGGTGTTTGCTATATAAGAACATAAGAACTAGGAGCAGGAGTGGGCCATTCGGCCCCTCAAGCCTGCGTCGCCATTCAGTCAGCTTATGGCTGATCTGATATTGGCCTCAACTCTACTTTCCTGCCTGTACCCCTAACCCTTGACTCCTCTGTAGTTCAAGAATCCGTCTGTCTCAGCCTTGAATGTATTCAATGACCCAGCTTCTACAGCTTTCTGAGGTAGAGAATTCCTCAGATCCACGACCCTCTGATAGAAGAAATTCCTCCTCATCTCCGTGATAAATGGGTGACCCTTTATTCTGAAACTGTGCCCCCTAGTTCTTGATTCCCCAACGAGGGGAAATATCCTCTCAGCATCTGCCCTGTCAAGCCCCCTCAGAATCGTATATCCACCAATAAGATCACCTCATATTCTTCTAAACACCAATGAGTACAGGCCCAACTGCTCAAAATTTCCTCATAAGGCAACACTTTCATTTCAGGAATTAACCTCATGAACCTTTTCTGAACTGCCTCAAATGCAAGTATGTACTTTCTTAAATAAGGAGACGACAACTGTAAGCAGTAGTCCAGGTGTGGTCTCACCAACACCCTGTGCAGTTGGAGCAGGACTTCCCTACTTTTATACTCCATCCCCCTTGCAATAAAGCTCAACATTCCATTTGCCTTCCTGATTATTGCTGTACCTACATGCTAACTGTTTGTGTTTCATGTACAAGGACACCAAAATCCCTCTGTTGCGCAGCATTCTGTAGTCGCTCTCCATTTAAACAATATTTTCCTTTTCTATTCTTCCTACCTAAGTTGATATCCTCACATTTTCCCACATTATCCGCCAGCTGCCATTTTTTTTGTCCACTCACTGAGCTTGTCTACATTCCTTTGCAGACTCTTTGTGTCCTCTTCACAACTTGCATTCCCACCCATCTTTGTATAATCAGCAAATTTGGCAACATTACACTGTCATTTAATCCAAGTCATTAATATAGATTGTAAATATTTGCGGCCCCAGCATTGATCCCTGTGGGACCTCACTAGTTACAGTTGCCAACCTGAAAATGACCATTTTATCCCAACCCTGTTTTCTGTTAGTTAGCAAATCTTCCATCCATATTACCCCCAAAATCATGACCTCTTATCTTGCGTAGTAACATTTATGTGGAACCTTATCGAATGCCTTTTGGAAATCCAAATACACTCCATCTACCAGTTCCCCTTCATCTCGTTATATCTCAAATAACTCTAATAAATTTATCAAACACGATTTCCCTTTCATAAAACCATGCTTATGCTGCTTGATTGCAATTATGATTTTCTAAATATCCTGCTACGACTTAATATATTTAAGATGGCGTTAGACAGATTTTTGAATGATAAGGAGGTGAAGGGTTATGGGGAGCGGGCAGGGAGGTGGAGCTAAGCTAGCAACAGATCAGCCATGATCTCAGTAAATGGCGGAGCGGGCTCGAGGGGCCAAATAGACTGCTCCTGCTTCTATTTCTTATGTTCTTACGGCCCCTCGAGCCTGCTCCGCCATTCAATAAGATCATGGCTGATATGATCATGGACTGAGGTCCACTTCCCTGTCCACTCCCCATAACCTCTTATTCCCTTATCGTTTAAGAAACTGTGTATTTCTGTCTTAAATTTATTCAATGTCCCGGCTTCCACAGCTCTCTGAGGCAGTGAATTCCTCGGATTTACAGCCATCTGTGGGAAGAAATTCCTCCTCATCTCAGTTTTAAATGGGCTGCCCCTTATTATAAGATTTTGCCCTTTAGTTCTAGTTTGGCGGAAACAAATCAAAGATCAATTTATTATTTAAATGAAGAAAAATTGCAAAGTGCCGCAGTACAGCAGGACCTGGGGGCACTTGTGCAAGAAACACAGAAGATTATTATGCAGGTAGAGCAAGTGATCAGGAAGGCAATCGAATCTTGGTCTTTGTTGCAAAGGGAATGGAGTATAAAACCAGGGAAGTCTTGCTGCAGTTGTATAGGGTATTGGTTTCCATATTTACGAGCAGTTTTGGTTTCCATATTTACGACCGGATGAACTTGTTTTGGAGGCAGTTCAGAGAAGGTTCACAAGGTTGATTCCGGAAATGAGGGGTTGATTATCAGGAAAGGTTGAGTAGTTTGGGCCTCTACTCATTGGAGTTCAGAAGAATGAGAGGTGATCTTATCGAAACGTATAAGATTATGGGGGGCTTGACATAGTGGATGCAGAGAGGAAATTTCCACTGATAGGGGAGACTAGAATTAGAACTAGGGGTTTTCAGTCAGAACTGAAAACTGACTGCAAAAGCTTCTATCGATCGGTGAAGAGAAAAAATTCGTTAAGACAAACGTGGATCGCTTGCAGTCAGATTCAGGTAACTGTATAATGGGGAACAAAGAAATGGCAGACCAGTTGAACAAACGCTTTGGTTCTGTCTTCAAGAAGGAAGACACAAATAACCTTCATGAAATACTGGGGGAACGAGGGTCTAGTGAGAAGGTTATTAGGCGGGAAATTGTGTTGGGGAAATTGATGGTGTTGAAGGCGTATAAGTCCCCGGGGCCTGATAGTCTGCATCCTGGAGTACTTAGGGAAGTGGCCCTCGAAATAGTGGGTGCATCGGTGATCATTTTCCAACAGTCTAGCGACTTTGGATCAATTTCTATGGACTGTAGGGTAGCTAATGTAATAACTCTTTTTAACAAAGGAGGGGAGAGAAAACGGTTAATTATGGACCGGTTAGCATGACATCAGTAGTGGAGAAAATGTTGGAATGAATCATTAAAGATGAAATAGCAACGCATTTGGAAAGCAGTGTCAGGATCGGTACAAGTCAGCATGGATTTAGGAAAGGGAAATCATGCTTGACAAATTTTCTAGAATGTTTGGAGGATGTAACAATAGAGTAGACAAGGAAGAACCAGTGTATGTGGTGTATTTGGAATTTCAAAAGGCTTTTGACAAGGTCCCACTCAAGAGATTTGGGCGCAAAATTAAAGTGCATGGTATTGGGGGTAATGTACTGACGTGGATAGAGAACTGGTTGGCAGACAGGAAGCAGAGATTCTTTTTCAGAATAGCAGGCAGTGACTAGTGGGGTGCTGCAGGGCGCAGTGTGGGATCCCAACAATTTACAATATACATCAATGATTTAGATGAAGGAATTGAGTGTAATATCTCCAAGTTTGCAGATGACACTAAGGTGGGTGGCGGTTTGAACTGTGAGGAGGATGCTAAAAGATGACAGGGTGACTCGGACAGGTTAGGTAAGTGAGCAAGTGCATGGCAGATGCAGTATAATGTGGATAAATGTGAGGTTATCCACTTTGGTGTCAAAAACACGCAGGCAGAATTTCATCTGAATGGCGGGGGATTAGGAAAAGGAGAGTTGCAACGATACCTGGCTGTCATGGTACGTTGGCCTTCATAGCTAGGGGATTTGTGAATAGGCGCAGGGAGGTCTTACCGCAGTTGTAGAGGGCCTTGGTGAGGCCTCACCTGAAATATTGTGTTCAGTTTTGTTCTCCTAATCTGAGGATGGACGTTTTTGCTATTGAGGGAGTGCAGCGAAGCTTCACCAGACTGATTCCCGGGTTGACAGGACTGACATATGAGGAATGACTGGGTCGACTGAGCCTGTATTCACTGGAGTTTAGAAGGATGAGAGGGGATCTCATAGAAACATGTAAAATTCTGACGGGAATGCACAGGTTGGATGCAGGAATAATGTTCCCGATGTTGGCGAAGTCCAGAACCAGGGGACAATGTTTACGAATAAGGGGTAAGCCATTTAGGACTGAGATGAGGAGAAGCTTCTTCACTCAGAGAGTTGTTAACATGTGGAATTCTCGACCATAGAGAGTTGTTGATGCCAGTTCATTGGATATATTCAAGGAAAAGTTAGATATGTCCCTTACGGCTAAAGGGATCAAGGGGTATGGAGAAAAAGTAGGAACGGGATACTGAGGAGAATGATCAGCCATAATCTTATTGAATGGAAGTGCAGGCTCAAAGGGCCGAAATGCCTACTCCTGCACCTATTGTCTATGTTTCTATAGTTTTATAATAAGGGGCCGCCCATTTAAAACTGAGATGAGGAGGAATCTTTTCTCTCAGAGGGTTGTAAATCTGTGGAATTCGCTATCTCAGAGAGCTGTGGAAGCTGGGTCACTGTATAAATTTAAGACCGGGATAGACAGTTTATTAACTGATAAGGTAATAAGGGGTTATGGAGAGCGGGGAGGGAAGTGGAGCTGAGTCCCTGATCGGATCAGCTATGATTGTATTAAATGGTGGAGCAGGTTTGAGGGGCCGCATGCCCTACTCCTGCTACGTTTTCTTACGTTCTTATGTAATTGGTTATACATACAGGATCGAGGGGCAGACCATCCTCCTCGTGTTCCTATGTTCCTGCCTAATAGAGGCGGGGAGTGTGGTGTTACAAGAGAAGAAATGGGATCTGGTTTAAGAATAACATCGGGAAGAGATCACAGCAGAAGCGAGGTCTGGTGTAAAAATAAAGGGGTGGAAGAGGACTGAAAGGTGAAAGTTGATGTGAGCCCCTTTGAGTCCTTGAGAAAACCTGCAGACCCTTGGTATTAAATGGTATTAAATGGTGCAGCAGGCTCGAGGGGCCTTTTGACCTGCAACTGCTCCTATTTCTTATGTTCTTATGTTTTTATTACAGGTGATGGATCCTGCGACAGGGTTTCCGCCCGAGCGTGACGATGAAAATGACTCCCAGGGCTCTTAGTGTAACCGCAAAAAAGGGAGTTTCTTGTGTTAAAGCAGTGGGTTCAATACCTTCTCCAGAAGGGACAGAAACTCCACTGGGAGAACTTACCGGATTATTTTGCCCCCTATTTCCATTCTAAAGCAAGGACGTTATTGCTAAAGGTTTATAAATCACAGGTTCGGCCCCAGCTGCAGTATTCGGCCCACTTCTGTAGTCTAAACTTTAATGTATGAAGCCCAGAAAGACTGATAAAGAGAGAAAGAGACTTAAAAAGAGGAGACACGAGATGGTGGGAGATAAAAGATGAGAAATGGAATCACAGAATGATACAGCACAACAAGAGGCCATTCAGCCCATCGTGCCTGTGCCGGCTCTTTGAAAGAGCGATCCAATTAGTCCCCCTCCCCTGCTCTTTCCACATAGCCCTGTGATGTTCTCCCTTCATGTATCTGTCCAATTCCCATTCGAGAGTTATTACTGAATCTGCTTCCACCACCCTGTCAGGCAGTGCGTTCCATTTCACAACAACTCGCCGCGTAAAGAAAAACATCACCATATAAAATGAAAGGGAGCGAGTGACTATCTCCCGGCTTCAGAGAGCAGAGGGAGCTCAGTGACCGATCCACACTCACCACCAGTCATTTCCAGAATGGATACTCTGAACAACAGGCTCATTTGCAAATGTCACCGCAATGTGTGGCTCTGCACCGACTCCCTGGCCAGATATAGGTCTCTTGTCAGATGTTTCCACCAGATTGCAGCCCTGGGTTTATTTGCTGCTCAGAAATGAGATGTGCGGTTTGGAGCCGGCAGCACAGAAACAGGAAGTTGTGTTGGCTGAGACTGAAATAGCGTTAATTTGATGTTATCACCATGAACAGGCTTCCGGTCTGTGAGGGCGGCCTCACCCTGACAGCACCAAGACCCACAGCACAGATTGCCCTTCATCTCAACATTGCATTCACCTCCATATTTTAAAGATTAAAACCCAAGGACTTATTTGTGGTTTAACACGTTCACTAACGAGCGAGATGGACTGAATGTGATTACTGGGATAAAAGTGGGGAGATAAAAATGAATTTACCCCAAACAGTGCTATTGGAAAATAGAAGGTTTTAGGTAATTTAGATGCTCTCTGAGAGATAGAGAGGGAGAGATAGGCGAGAGGTAAAGTGCGTTAGGTGTTCTCTGAGGCAAAGGCCGCTACATCTTTTAAGGGACAAAATAAAAACAGGAAACACTTTAAATCTCAGCTGGTCAGGCAGCATCTGTGGAGAGAGAAACAGAGTTAACGGTTCAGAGAGAGGAGAGAGGTTGTGTGAGTTCGGTGATATCTGAGAGAGAAAGACAGAGAGGAGATTTGTTAAGTCTGAGGCAGAGAGGAGAGAGGTTATGCACATGAGGCACTCTTTGAGACAAAGGCCGCTACATGTTTTAAGGATCAAAACAAAAACAGAAAATACTGGAAATCTCAGTGGGTCAGGCAGGAGAGAGAAACAGAGTTAACGTTTCAGGTCGATGACCCTTCATCAGAACATCTTTCAAGGGGACGGTGGAACAATTGTCTGAAGCAAGTATGATACCAAGCTATGCAGAAAGAGCGGACCAGCATAATTAGATTTGGGTTATTCCAGTACAGGTCCAGTACGGATGCGGTGGGCCAAATGGCCTATTTCTGCGCAGTGAGCTTCTAAGATTCTATGGTACAATATGAGGAAGGGAAAGGACTTATTTGGACATCCCGATTAAGACCTCTCGCTCACCCAGCGCAAAATAATTTATTTCACTGCCCCGTGAATAACTGGACTTTCGCTTTTGTTAATTACCAACACTTTAACACCATTTTTTGTGTTGGAGCACATAGATGTGCTTGTGGGTCACACTAATGTGTGTGTGTGGAACACGTTGATGTGTGTATGGAGCACATTGATATGTGTGTGGAGCACGTTGATATGTGTATGTGGAGCACATTGATGTGTGTGTGGATACATTGTTGTGTGTGTGTGGAAAATATTGATGTGTGTGTATGAAACAGATTGATGTGTGAGTGGAGCAGATTGATGCGTGTGTGGAGCACATTGATATGTGTGTGTGGAGCACATTGATGTTTGTGTATGGAACACATTGATGTGTGTGTGGAACACATTGATGTGTGCAAGGAACATTGATGTGTGTGTGGATCATGCTGATGTGTGTGGAACACATTGATGTCTTGTTGCTGCCCATGTGCTGATACTTCTCCTTCTTCGGCGTGGAAATGCATCATCTGAACATCATTCAAAAGAAAATGCATCAATAAGAAAGAAAGACTTGCATTTACACAGCTCCTTTCACCACCTGAGCACGTCCCAAAGCGCTTTACCGCCAATGACATTCCTTGAAGTGTAGTCACTGTTGTAATGTAGGAAACATGGCAGCCAAATTGAGTGCAGCAAGCTCCCACAAACTGCAAGTGATCAATGAGCAGATAATCGATTTTCTCTGTGTAGTTAGTTGAGTGGAAGTTATTGAACCGGACACTGGGGAGAAATCACCTGCTCTTCTGCACAATCATGCCATGGGACCTTTTAAGTAGATCTGAGGGGGCAGATGGGGCCTCGGGTTAACTTCTCAACCCAAAGATGGCAACTCCGACAGTGCTGCACTTCCTCATGCACCAGGAGTGATGTGCCTGGACTTTGCGCTCAAGGAGTTTATCCCAAAACTATCTTAGACCGAGGGAAAAGTGAGATACACCGAGCCTCGGCTGACACAAACAGAAGTTGTCTTGTGCAGTGCAATGAATACATGCCCCCGGGTAATATAAATAGAAACCGCGTCTAGTGTAATATAAACAGAGACAGGGATAGTGTAATATAAACAGGGATAATGTATAGTGTAATATAAACAGAGACAGGGTCTAGTGTAATATAAACAGAGACAGGGTCTTGTGGAATATAAACAGGGACAAGGTCTTGTGTAATATAAACAGGGACAAGGTCTAGTGTAATATAAACAGTGACAGGGTCCAGTATAATATAAACAGAGACAGCTTGTAGTGTAAAATAAACAGAGACAGGGTCAAGTGTAATGTAAACAGAGACAGAGTCTCGTGTAATATAAACAGAGACAGGGTCCAGTATAATATAAACAGAGACAGGTTGTAGTGTAATATAAACATTGACAGTGTGTAGTGTAATATAAACAGAGACAGGGTCGAGTGTAATATAAACAAAGACAGGGTCTTGTGGAATATAAACAGAGACAGGGTCTCGTGTATTATAAACAGAGACAGGGTCTAGTGTAATATACACAGAGCCAGAATCTAGTGTAATATGAACAGAGACAAAGTCTAGTGTAATATAAACAGAGACGGAATCTCGTGTAATATTATCAGAGACTGTGTCTAGTGTAATATAAACAGAGACAGGGCCCAGGTTAATATAAACAGAGACAGGGTCTAGTGTAATTTAAACAGAGACATGGTCCAGTGTAATATAAACAGAGCAGGGTCTAGTGTAATATAAACAGAGACAGGGCCCCATCTAATATAAACAGAGACAGCATCTAGTGTAATTTAAACAGTGACAGGGCTTAATACAATATAAACAGAGACAGTGCCTGGAATAGCAGAAACTGAGACATGGTCTTGCGCAGTAATAGCTGTGCCCTCTGTTTAATGGCCCTGCTGCACGTGGAAACATTTTCACAAAATCACAGGGCCCGAATTTGTTGGACTTTGCCAGCTGCCACCGCGTTTTCTCCGCACTCTCCCTGTATTTTGGGTCCTCTCCTCTCCGAGCGATTTTGGTGAGGTCGCAACACCGACAAAAGACTTCCTGCCCGCTCCCTTCCGAGATTGGTCCAGCCAGTCCTCCGCTCTGGCAGCAGAAGAGACTGCCGCATGTAGGCAGTTCTTACCTGAATGGTAAGTATAGAGACTTGCAAGAAAAGGTTCGTGCACTTGTTTTCTTCATTTCTTTTGTCGCCATTTTGTTGGTCCTCTGAAGGTTTTGTAATAGTTTCCATTTCATTTGTTGAAATGTTTTTATCCCGTTACCCACTCCGTGGGCTGGACTCTATCCACGGCGTTACTTTGCCAAGGATCGCATTTACCAGCCAGGATCCGAACCACGGCCCGCAGCTGCCTAGAATCGGTGTGTAAGGCCAATTTTTATCCACTGGGCATTTTTTTTCCTATTTTCCACCAAACTTTCACCCTGCACCGTGAGGATCTTAGCAGTCCTTTCAACGATACATGGGCGGAATTTAAGTTTGACCAAACTCGGGCCCATAGATTAGTACAGCACGGACAGTGGCAATTCAGCCCATAGAGTCTGAGCCGGCTCTTCTCAAGAGCAATTAGATTAGTTTCACTCCCCCACTCTTTCCCTATATCCCTGAATTTTTCTCCTTCAGGTATTTATACAATTTCATTTTGAAAGTTAGTCTTGAATCTGTATCTACTACCCTAGCAGGCAGTACACTCCAAATCCTAACCAGTGGTTGCATAAATAAGTTTGTCCACATATCGCCTCTGGTTCTGTTGTCAATCACCTTACATCTGAAACAGTTTCTATTTATTTACTCTATCTAAGCCCTTGATGATTTTAAACACGTCTATCAAATCTCCTCTTACTTCTCTCCTCTAAGGAGTAGAATCCCATCTTCTCCTGTCTCTCCACAATGACTGAACTCCTTCATGCCTGGTACTCAACTCGTGAATCACCTCTTAACCTTCTCTGCTCCAAAGAGAACACCCACAGCTTATCCAGCTTCAGAATATATGAACGCCCGGTGAAGGAATTGGGTGCAGAAAATTCCAGCTGAGGAATCCTCATCGATGGAAGCAGAAACACTGCAAAGAGAAAAATAGGAATCACTTGGGCTGAGAGAATGATGGAGGGAGGGAGGAATGGAGCAAGGGAGGGGTGGATTGATGGAGGGAGGGAGGGATGGGTGCAGGTAAGGAGCAATTGATGGAGGGAGTGATGGATGTATGGAGGGTGGGAGCGATGAATAGAGGGAGGGATGGAAAGATGGGTGGAGGGTGGGAGGGATAGTGGGAGGGAGTGATGGACTATCTCCCAATTAACCTGATCAAAATTCTCCATGATTTTGAACACTTCTATTAAGTGGCCCAAACCTGCTCGGCTCTAGGGCGAACAGTCCCAGCTTCCAGCTGCTCTAATGGAGTAGCTCACAGAGGGTAAAACTCAGGTTCCGTGAGTCCTTCTGCCTGGGACACTTCGAGATGTTCCTTGCGGAATTGCCGACACTTTTTTATGGACCCGGTGTAAATCCCAGTGTGGGAATGACATCCCAGGCAAGAAAACAGAACTGGCCTCTGATAATAAATGGATCAGTGTAATTCTGGTCTCAGGCCCTCAACTTCAGACACGATGAGCTGAATGGAAATTTTTAAAAATACAAGCTGTGATATGTTCAAGCCTCGGCTCAGTGTGATCGCTCTCGGCTCTGACTCAGAAGGTCACAGATACTAAACCCACTCCAGAGACCTGAGCACTCAAAATCTATGCCGACATGCGCAGTGCAAGTACTGAGGTCGTGCTGCACGGTCATATGTGCCATATTTCGGGGCAGACATTAAACTGAGGCCCATATTCCAACTCAGTTGGATTTAAAGGACTGATGGCACTCTGTTAAAGAGCAGAGGAGTTATCCATGGTTTCAAGGTCAAATATGTAACCCTCAACCAACTTCTGAAAAATTGATTATCTGATCATTATTTCATTGCTTTTTCTGGTCTCTTGCTGTGCACAAATTGGCTGCCCCATTTCCTACCTTGCAACAGTTACCACACTTCCAAAGTAATTAATTGGCTGTAAAGTACTTTGTGACAACATGGAGTCTTGATAGGCGATATATAAGTGCAAGCTGTTGCTAAATTTCAACATTTGAAAATACAATTTGCATTATGTGAAAAGTTCAGATATTAAAGTGATTGTAGGACACTCCTCTGGTCACTGGTTTAACTTGTTTAGTTTCAAAAGGTTAAATCTTCCATTAAATGGATATCTAGTGTAATAGCAGCCTGTTCGTAGATAATCCCAGCAGCAGAATATTCAGAACTGAATTATTCATTTTAATATTATTCCCTTTGATAAAAATCACATCTGTTCTAATTGAACAAAACTGAAGCCAACTTCATTGTTCGACATATTTATATTAATATTGTATTAACTGTCAATATTCTTAAAATAATTGCTTGTTGTGAGTTGAAACTAATCAATAACTGACTCTGTTGATCTGATTCTGCTGCCATGATCACTTCATGGGAACCAGTGAGTCGTTTATGTAAATAATCACAGCAATAGAAGTCCCAGATTAGAGTATTAAGCGACGGAAACACAATAAATGTGTCCCCACCAACACAGCACAGAAATAAAGATAGAGAGAAATGCAAATCTCTCAACAGATTCCAGCAACAATTGTTTTTGGGTACATTTTACTAAATTATAGGAGAATAAAGTAAAGATGATACCCACGGACAAAATGGAGAAAGATTCTAATCACCGTACACAGCAACATTCCAAATATGACAGTGGAGATTTCCTGTATCCTCTCCCTCTCCTATTTCCACTTTCCATCTTGTCTCTCAAGAATAGATATTTGGCCTTCCTGCACAACTAGATGTAAACATCTAACAAATGTTTTCCTTAAGCCCCAATGATATGCCTCGGAACAAATTAATTCGGTTGCACAGAGGGAGCATTAATCCAAAATATGACACGTGTATTAAATTATCTGGGATTGTTTGATGGAACAGTGTAGATGGATCTTTACACTGTATCTAACACGTGCTATACCTGCCCTGTGTGTGTTTGATGGGATCGTGTAGAGGGAGCTTTACTCTGTTTCTAACCCCGTGCTATACCTGCCCTGGGTGTGTTTGATGGGACCGTGTCGAGGAAGCTTTACTCTGTTTCTAACACCGTGCTGTACCTTCCCTTGGTGTGTTTGATGGGACTGTGTGGAGGAAGCTTCACTCTGTTTCCAACCCGTGCTGCACCGGCGCTGGGAATGTTTGATGGGACGGTGTAGAGGGAGAATTACTCTGTATCTGACATATGCTGTACTGCGCTGGGAGTTACTGTGTTCAGTGCAGTAATAGCTGAGACAGGGTGCAGTGTAATGTAAACACTGACATGGTGAATTATAATAAAAGCAGATACAGGGTCTAGTTTAATAGAAACAGAGGTATGGTTTCGTGCAGTAATAATGGTGACAGGGTCTAGACTAATATAAACAGAGACACGGTCTAGTTTAATAATGTGAAAGGATGGGGCCAGTGTAATATAAATAGTGTCCTTGTCTAGTTTAATATAAACAGATTCAGGGTATTGTGTAATAGAAACAAAGGCATGGCACATTCCAGCAATATCTGAGACAGAGCCTAGAATAATATTAGTAGCTCTACTGCAATAATAACTGAGGTAGAGCCTTGTGCTGTAATTACTGATACAGTGACATTTTAATTGGTTCCTGGCATGTGGGTGTGGCTGCCGCTGACTAGGCTAACATTGATTGTCTATCCCTAATTGGCCTTGAGAAGCTGGTCATGTGCTGCTACCTTGAACCGCTGCTGTCCGTGTGGTGAAGGGACCCCCACAGTGTGAGGGAGTGGGTTCCATGAATTATACCCAGCGACTATGAAGGGACGGTAATACATTTGCTAGTCAGGATGTTGTGTGATTTGGAGGGGAACTTTGAGGTGGTGGTGTTCCCACGAGGCTGCTGCCCTTGTCCTTGTAGGTTGAAGAAACCGTAGGTTTGGAAAGTGCTGTCGAAGAAGTCTTGGCGAGTTGTTGCAATATATCGTGTAGCTAGTAATCCCTGCAGACATGGTGCGCCGGTGGTGGAGGGAATGAATATTTAACATGGTGAATGGGGTAATATAAACTGGAGCAGGGTCGAGGGTAGTAATAACTGAGACAGGCTCTGATATATTACAGAATCATAGAATAGCTACAGCACAGAAGAGGGTCATTAGGCCCATGTAGCCCGTGCCGCTCTCTGCGAGAGTATTTCAGCTTGTCCACACGCCACCCTTTCCCGTAGCCCTGTGAATTTTCTTCCTGCAGGTACTTATCCAATTCTCTTTGCAATGCCATGATTGACTCTTCCTCCAGCATCCTTTCAGGCAGTGCATTCCAGATCCTAACCGCTCGCTGTTATAAACGTTTTCCTTATGTCGCCTTTGGCTCTGCTGCCAATCACCTTAAATCTGTGGTCCTCTGTTCTCGACCCTTCCGCCAATGGGAACAGTTTCTCGCAATCTATTCTGTCTCGACACTTTATTTTTCTTAACACCTTTATCAAATCTCATCTCAATCTTTTCTATTCTGCAGAGAACAACCCCAGCTTCCCAAGACTACCACGTAACCGAAGTCCTTTATTCCTGGACCCACACTTGTAAATCTTTTATGAACCCTCTCTAAGGCCTTCACATCTTTCCTAAAATGGGGTGCCCAGAATTGGACCCAATACTCCAGTTGAGGCTGAACCAGTGTTTTAAAAATGGTCATCATAACTTCCTTTCCGTTGTATTCTATGCCTCTAATTATGAAGCCCAGGGTCCCGTATGCTTTTTAGCCACTTTTTCAGCCGCCTCTGCCATATTCAATGAGTTGTGCACGTATACCCCCAGTTCACAGCGTTCATGCACCCTTTAGAATCGTATCCTTTAGTTTATTTTGCCTTCTTCGTTCTTCTTACCAACATTTATCACTTCACAATTTTCTGCGTTTCATTTGCCACGTGTCCACCCATTCCACCAGCATGTTAATGCCCTCTTGCATTCATCATTATCCTCCTCACTGTTCACTATGCTTTCAAGTTTGATGCCATCTGTAAATTTTGAAATTGTGCCCGTACACCCAAGTCTAAGTAATGAATATGAATCATGAAAAACAGTGTTCCTAATGACAACCGCTGCAGAACCCCCCAGTATACCTTCCTCCAATCCAAAAAAAACCCACTACTCTCTGATTCCTGTCACTCTGCCAATTTCATACCCATGCTGCCACTGTCCGTTTTATTCTATGGGCTTCAACTTTGCTGCAAAGGATATTTTCAAGACACTTTTTCAAACGCCTTTTGGAAGTCCACCACATCAACCATATAAACTGAGACTGGGTCTAGTGCAGTAAAAACTGCGACAGGGTCTGGTGTAATGAGAGAAACAATAATTGCAGATTTATTAACTGCATGACAGGTACAGGTGCAGTTTCATGTTATCCATCACTTGCACCAATAATCATACACTCGAGGTGTATAACAGGGCATTCTGTCTGGCGGTGAGCTGATCACTGGACAAAAAAGCGCAGAGACTGGTGGTGGGCTGCTCATCATCCTCGGTGTGAATTAATCCCCTTTCTCAATGAATACTGCGGTCAGACATGGTCACCTTGGTAACGGACTGGTCAGTGTGACATCTCTTTCTAAAGCAGAGCACGCAAGACAATGTGTTATCTATAAATATTAAAGGTATTAAACGACCTGCAATTAGCTGTCGAATAACATTTAAAGGAGAAAAAGTAATGGTTGAAGCTAATCATTTAATTTGTGGATAGCACTTGCACATATTATAAATGATGTGTTTTATACACACAAACTTGTACACACACACACATACATAGACACACACACACACACACACACACACACATGCACACCTACACACACACACATCATAGGCAGTCCCTCGGAATCGAGGAAGACTTGCATTCACTTTAAAAATGAGACCTTAGGTGGCTTAACAGTCCAATACGAGAACCACAGTCCCTGTCACTGGTGGGACAGAGAGCCGTTGAGGGAAAGGGGCGAGGTGGTGTGGGACAGGTTTGCCGCAAGTTCTTTCCGCTGCCTGCGCTTGCTTTCTGCATGCTCTCAGCGATAAGACTCGAGGTGCTCGGCACCTTCCCGCAATGCACTTCCTCCAAATAGGGCAGTCTTTTGTCTTTGGCCCTGCTGTATGCCTCAGAGACATGGACCATGTCGAGTAGAACCCTCAAGTCGCTGGAGAAATACCACCAACGATGTCTCCGCAAGATCCTGCAAATCTCTTGGGAGGACAGACGCACCAATGTTAGCGTCCTCGACCAGGCCAACATCGCCATCATTGCAGCACTGACCACACTTGATCAGCTCCGTTGGGAAGGCCACACTGTTCGCATGCCAGACACTAGACTCCCAAAGCATGCACTCTACTCGGAACTCACGGCAAACGAGCGAAAGGTGGGCACTGGAAACGTTATAAGGACACCCTCAACGCCTCTCTGATAAAGTACACACACACAGACACATGTAGCGAACACTTTGTGTGTGCTATTTTCAGTTGTTCGTCTTAACCAAACGAGCGATAAAATTTTTGTGGACATTAGGAACCTGAAGCCGCCCATCCGGTGGTGCTGTGAGGTCACGGTTCCAGGCTCCAGCTGACACAACCAGTGGGTCACGTGACAGCTCCAGAGAAAATATTGCAGGAAAAACAATTCTTATCATTAATTAACTGAGAGAAATTGGCACAGCACGCCACAACTGTGAATTAGTAACCTTTAACACACAGTGTGCCACTAAGTAGTGCAAAGTGCAGTGCACTATTGCACACATTCAGTCTTGTCCCTCAATACCAGTCCATCTCTGGGAGATTGTTACAAGATTCGCTCCATCCTTTCGGGACAAATATTAACGACATGGCACCAGGTCAATTCGACATTGCACACAACCTTTGATAGCTGTTAAGGAATCGAAACATATGTTCCAACCAAAAAAGTATTGCATCATCCTACCCATACATATGTATATCTTTATTTACATTAATATCTCTCCAGCTTCTATATATCTTCTGTCTTGTTTTGGCATTCTCGTGTCCTGGCATGCGAACTATGTGGGTTGCCCAGCGGAGCTGATCAAGTGTGGTCAGTTCTTCACTGTTGGGGATGTCGGCCTGGTAGAGGTCGTTACAAGGACACGCTCAAAGCCTCCCTGATAAAGTGCAACATCCCCACTGACACCTGGGAGTCCCAGGCCAAAAACCATCCGAAGTGGAGAAAGTGCATCCGGGAGGGTGCTGAGCTACTCGAGTCTCATCGCCGAGAGCATGCAGAAATCAAGTGCAGGCAGTGGAAAGAGCGCATGGCAAACAAGTCCCATCCATCCCTTCCTTCAACGACTATCTGTCCCACCTGTGACAGAGACTGTAATTCCTGTATTTGACTGTTCAGCCGCCTAAGAACTAATTTTAAGAGTGGAAGCAAGTCTTCCTTAATTCCGAGCAACTGCCTTTAATGATGATCTTCTGTCTAGCTAACAGACGCATAGTCAAGTGCCGAAATAACTGAGACAGGGTCTGCTGTGCAATAAATTGAGATATAGAGCCTGGAGTCGGTGTTTATCCCAAAAATATCTGAGACCGAGACGAAAGTGAGACTTACTGAGCATCGTCTCACACAAGCAGACATTGTCCTGTGAAGCGCAATGGATACATGGCCCAGTGTAACATAAAGGGACACAGGGCCTAGTGTAACATAAAAGGATACAGGGCCTCGTGAATTATAAAGAGACAGGTTATAGTGCTTATTAAACAGAGACAGAGCCCAGTGTAATTTAAGCAGACAGGAGTAGTGTAATATAAACTGAGACAGGATGCAGTGTAATTTAAACAGAGACTGGGTCTCGTGTAATATAAACAGAGACCGGGCCTAGTGTAATCTAAACAGAGGCAGTATGTAGTGTAACTTAAAAAAGACAGGGTCTAGTGTAATATAAACATGGAGAAGGCGTAGTGTATTAAAATCAGAGACATTGCCTAGTGTAATATAAACTTAAGAACACAAGAACATAAGAAATAGGAGCATCAGTAGGCCACCTGACCCCTCGAGCCTGCTCCGCCATTCAATAAGATCATGGCTGATCAGATCATTGACTCAGCTCCACTTCCTGCCCCCCATAACCCTTTATTCCCTTATCGCACAAAGATCTGTCTATCACCACCTTAAATATAATCAATAACCTAGCCTCCACAGCTCACTGTGACAGAAAATGTTATAGATTTGAAACCCACTGAGAGAAGAACTTCCTCCTCATCTCAGTTTTAAATAGGCGGCACCTCATTATGAGACTATGTCCCCTTGTTTTATGTTGCCCTGTGAGTGGAAATATCCTCTCTGCATCCACCCGGCCAATCCCCCTCAGTATCTTATACGTTTCGATAAGATCACCTCTCATTCTTCTGAATTCCAATGAATAGAGGCCCAACCTACTCAACCTTTCCTCATAAGTCAAACCCCTCATCCCCGATATCAACCGAGTGAACATTCTCTGAACAGCCTCCAAAGCAAGTATATCGTTTCGTAAATATGGAAACCAAAACTGCACGCAGTATTCCAGGTGTGGCAACACCAATACCTTAAAAAGCTGTAGAAAGACGTCCCTACTTTTATACTCCATCCCCTTTGCAATAAAGGCCAAGATACTATTGGCCTTCCTGATCACTTGCTGTACCTGCATAGTATCCTTTTGCCTTTCATGCACAAGTACTTCCCGGTCCCGTAGTCCTGCAACAATTTGCAATCTTTCTCCTTTTAAATAATAACTTGCTCTTTGTTTTTTTCTGCCAAAGTGCATGACCTCGCACTTTCCAACATTATACACCATCTGCCAAATTTTTGACCACTAACTTAGCCTGCCTGTAACCTTTTGCAGATTTCTCGTGTCCTCCTCACACATTGCTTTTCCTCCCATCTTTGTATCATCAACAAACTTGACATCGTTACACTCAGTCCCTTCTTCCAAATCGTTTATTTAGATTGTATACTGATCACTGCGGCACCACACTAGTTACTGGTTGCTAACCAGAGAATGAACCATTCATCCCGACTCTCTGTTTTCTGTTAGTTAGCCAATCCGCTACACATGCTAATATATTACCCCCAACCCCGTGAGCTTTTATCTTGTGCAGTAACCTTTTACGTGGCACCTTGTCAAATGTCTTCTGGAAGTCCAAATGCACCGCATCCACTCGTTCCCCTTTATCCACCCTGTTCGTTACATCCTCAAAGAACTCCAGCAAATTTATCAAACATGACTTCCCCTTCATAAATCCATGCTGACTCTGCCTGACCGAAATTTGCTTTTCCAAATGTCCTGCTACTGCTTCTTTAATAATGAGCTCCAACATTTTCCCAACCACAGATGTTAGGCTAACAGGTCTATAGTTTCCTGCTTTTTGTCTGCTTCCTTTTTTAAATAGTGGCGTTACATTTGCAGTTTTGCAATCTGCAGGGACGTCCTCAGACTCCGGGCAATTTTGGTAAATTACAAGCAATGCATCCACAATCCCTGCCGCTACTTTTCTGAAGACTCCAAGCTGACAATCATCAGGTGCAGGGGAATTATCTGCCTTTAGTCCCAATATCCTACTGATTACCACCTCCTTAGTGATTGTGATGGTCACTCATAGATTTGAAGGTGGCAATTCAGCCCATAGAGTCTGTGCCGGCTCTTTCGAAGAACAATCCAGTTAGTATCACTCCCCCACTCTTTCACTATATCACTGCATTTTTTTCTCCTTCAAGTATTTACACAATTTACTTTTGAAGAATACTATTCAATCTATTTCTACCACCCTTTCAGGCAGTACACTCGAAATCCTAACAGGTGGTCGCATAAAGAAGTTTGCCCACATATCGTCTTTGGTTCTTTTGACAATCACCTCACAGCTGCAACAACTTTTATTATTTATTATATCTTAACTCTTGATGATTTTAAACAGGTCTTTCAAATCTGCTCTCAGACTTCTCTCCTCTAAGGAGGAGAATCGCATCTTTTCCAATCTCTCCACATTAACTGACGTCCCTCATCCCTGGTAACATTCGATTAAAGATGCCCTTAACCTTGTCCACTACAAGGAGAACAATCACATCTGCTCCTGTCTCTCCACATTAACTGAAGTCCTTCATTCCCGCTGCTATTCTACTGAAATATAGAAACATAGAAACATAGAAAATAGGTGCAGGAGTAGGCCATTCGGTCCTTCTAGCCTGCACCGCCATTCAATGAGTTCATGGCTGAACATGCAACTTCAGTACTCCATTCCTGCTTTCTCGCCATACCCCTTGATCCCCCTAGTAGTAAGGACTTTATCTAACTCCTTTTTGAATATATTTAGTGAATTGGCCTCAACAACTTTCTGTGGGAGAGAATTCCACTGGTTCAACACTCTCTGGGTGATGACGTTTCTCCTCATCTCGGTCCTAAATGGCTTACCCCTTATCCTTAGACTGTGACCCCTGGTTCTGTACTTCCCAACATTGGGAACATTCTTCCTGCATCTAACCTGTCTGAACCCATCAGAATTTTAAACGTTTCTATGAGGTCCCCTCTCATTCTTCTGAACTCCAGTGAATACAAGCCCAGTTGATCCTGTCTTTCTTGATAGGTCAGTCCCGCCATCCCGGGAATCAGTCTGGTGAACCTTCGCTGCACTCCCTCAATAGCAAGAATGTCCTTCCTCAAGATAGGAGACCGAAACTGTACACAATACTCCAGGTGTGGCCTCACCAATGCCCTATACAACTGTAGCAACACCTCCCTGCCCCTGTACTCAAATCCCCTCGCTATGAAGGCCAACATGCCATTTGCTTTCTTAACCGCCTGCTGTACCTGCATGCCAACCTTCAATGACTGATGTACCATGACACCCAGGTCTCGTTGCACCTCCCCTTTTCCTAATCTGTCACCATTCAGATAATAGTCTGTCTCTCTGTTTTTACCACCAAAGTGGATAACCTCACATTTACCCACATTATACTTCATCTGCCATGCATTTGCCCACTCACCTAACCTATCCAAGTCACTCTGCAGCCTCATAGCATCCTCCCCGCAGCTCACACTGCTACCTAACTTAAAGTCATCCGCAAATTTGGATATACTACCTTTAATCCCCTCGTCTAAATCATTAATGTACAGAGTAAACAGCTGAGGCCCCAGCACAGAACCTTGCGGTACCACACTAGTCACTGCCTGCCTTTCTGAAAAGTACCCATTTACTCCGACTCTTTGCTTCCTGTCTAACAACCAGTTCTCAATCCATGTCAGCACACTACCCCTATCCCATGTGCTGTAACTTTGCACATTAATCTCTTGTGTGGGACCTTGTCGAAAGCCTTCTGAAAGTCCAATTATACCGCATCAACTGGTTCTCCCTTGACCACTCGACTGGAAACATCCTCAAAAAATTCCAGAAGATTTGTCAAGCATCATTTCCCTTTCACAAATCCATGCTGACGTGGACCTATCCTGTCACATCTTTCCAGATGCGCTGCTATGACATCCTTAATAATTGATTCTATCATTTTACCCACTACTAAGGTCAGGCTGACCGGTCTATAATTCCCTGTTTTCTCTCTCCCTCCTTTTTTAAAAAGTGGGGTTACATTGGCTACCCTCCACTCGATAGGAACTGATCCAGAATCAATGGAATGTTGGAAAATGACTGTCAATGCCTCCGCTATTTCCAAGGCCACATCCGTAAGTACTCTGGGATGCAGTCCATTAGGCCCTGGGGATTTATCGGCCTTCAATCCCATCAATTTCCCCAACATAATTTCCCGACTAATAAGAATTTCCCTCTGTTCCTCCTCCTTACTAGACCCTCTGACCCCTTTTATATCCGGAAGGTTGTTTGTGTCCTCCTTAGTAAATACCGAACCAAAGTACCTGTTCCATTGGTCTGCCGTTTCTTTGTTCCCCGTTATGACTTTCCCTGATTCTGACTGCAGCGTTGTCATTACTAACCTTTTTCTCTTTACATATCTATATAAACTTTTGCAATCCGTCTTAATGTTCCCTGCAAGCTTCTTCTCGTACTCCATTTTCCCTGCCCTCATCAAACCCTTTGTCCTCCTCTGCTGAGTTCTAAATTTATCCCAGTCCCCGCGTTCGCTGCTATTTCTGGCAAATCTGTATGCCACTTCCTTGGCTTTAATACTATCCCTGATTTCCCTTGATAGCCACGGTTGAGCCACCTCCCCTTTTTTATTTTTATGCCAGATAGGAATGTACAATTGTTGCAGTTCATCCATGCGGTCTCTAAATGTCTGCCATTGCCCATCCACAGTCAACCCCTTAAGTATCATTCGCCAATCTATCCTAGCCAATTCACGCCTCATACCTTCAAAGTTACCCTTCTTTAAGTTCTGGACCATGGTCTCTGAATTAACTGTTTCATTCTCCATCCTAATGCAGATTTATAAGAACATAAGAATTAGAAACAGGAGTAGGCCATCTAGCCCCTCGAGCCTGCTCCGCCATTCAATAAGATGATAGCTGATCTGGTCGTGGACTCAGCTCCACTTACCCGCCCTCTCCCCGCAACCCTTAATTCCCTTATTGCTTAAAAATCTATCTATCTTTGACTTGAAAACATTCAATGAGCCAGCCTCAACTGCTTCCTTGGGCAGAGAATTCCACAGATTCACCACCCTCTGGTAGAAGAAATTCTTTCTCTACTCGGTTTTAATTTGGCTCCTCCGTATTTTGAGGCTGTGCCCCCTAGTTCTAGTCTCCCCCACCAATGGAAACAACCTCTCTGTCTCTATCTTGTCTATCCCTTTCATGATTTTAAATATTTCTATAAGATCACTCCTCATCCTTCTGAACTCCAAGGAGTAAAGACACCAGTCTACTCAATCTATCATCATAAGGTAACCCCCTCATTTCTCGAATCAGCCTAGTGAATCGTCTCTGTACCCCTTCCAAAGCTAGTATATCCTTCCTTAAGTAAGGTGACCAAAACTGCACGCAGTACTCCAGGTGCGGCCTTACCAATACCTTATACAATTGCAGCAACACCTCCCTGTTTTTGTACTCCATCCCTTTCGCAATGAAGGCCAACATTCCATTTGCCTTCCTGATTACATGCTGCACCTGCAAACTAACCTTTTGGGATTCATGCACAAGGACCCACAGGTCCCTCTGCACCACAGCATGTTGTAATTTCTCCCCATTCAAATAATATTCCCTTGTCCTGTTTTTTTTACCAAGGTGGATGACCTCACACTTTCCGACATTGTATTCCATCTGCCAAACGTTTAGCGCATTCGCTTATCCTATCCAAATCTCCTTGCAGCCTCTCTGAGTCCTCGAAACAACCCGCTTTGCCACTAATCTTAGTGTCATCTGCAAATTTTGTTGCACTACACTCTGTCCCCTCTTCTAGGTCATCTATGTATATTGTAAACATTTGTGGTCCCAGTACTGATCCCTGTGGCACACCACTAACCACTGATTTCCAACCGGAAAAGGACCCATTTATCCCGACTCTCTGCTTTCTGTTCGCCAGCCAATTCTCTATCCATGCTAATACATTTCCTCTGACTCCGCGTATCTTTATCTTCTGCAGTAACCTTTTGTGTGGCACCTTATCGAATGCCTTTTGGAAATCTAAATACACCACATCCATCGGTACACCTCTATCCACCATGCTCGTTATATCCTCAAAGAATTCCAGTAATTTAGTTAAACATGATTTCCCTTTCATGAATCCATGCTGCGTCTGCTTGATTGCACTATTCCTATCTCGATGTCCCGCTATTTCTTCCTTAATGATAGTTTCAAGCATTTTCCCCACTACAGATGTTAAACTAACAGGCCTATAGTTACCTGCCTATTGCCTGCCCCCTTTTTTAAACAAAGGCGTTACATTAGCTGCTCTCCAATCCGCTGGTACCTCCCCAGAGTACAGAAAATTTTGGTAGATTATAACAAATGCACCTGCTATAACTTCCGCCATCTCTTTTAATACCCTGGGAGGCATTTCATCAGGACCAGGGGACTTGTATACCTTCAGTCCCATTAGTCTGTCCAGCACTACCTCCCTAGTGATAGTGATTATCTCATGGACCTCCCTTCCCTCATTCCAATGACCAGCAATTTTTGGCATGATTTTTGTGTCTTCCACTGTGAAGGCGGACGCAAAATAATTGTTTAAGGTCTCAGCCATTTCCACATTTCCTATTATTAAATCCCCCTTTTCATCTTCTAAGGGACCAACATTTACTTTAGTCACTCTTTTCCGTTTTATATATCTGTAAAAGATTTTACTATCTGTTTTTTTGTTTTGCGCAAGTTTACCTTCGTAATCTATCTTTCCTTTCTTTATTGCTTTTTTAGTCATTCTTTGCTGTTGCTTAAAAGTTTCCCAATCCTCTAGTTTCCCACTAACCTTGGCCACCTTTTACGCATTGGTCTTTGATTTGATATTTTCCTTTATTTCCTTGGTTATCCACGGCTGATATTCTCTTCTCTTGCCGCCCTTCTTTTTCACTGGAATATATTTTTGTTGCACATTATGAAAGAGCTCCTTAAAAGTCCTCCACTGTTCCTCAATTGTGACACCGTTTAGTCCTTGTTTCCAGTCTACTTTAGCCAACTCTGCCCTCATCCCACTGTAGTCTCCTTTGTTTAAGCATAGTACGCTCATTTCTGACACAACTTCCTCATCCTCAATCTGTATTACAAATTCAACCATATTGTGATCACTCATTCCGAGAGGATCTTTTACGAGGAGATCGTTTATTTTTCCTGTCTCGTTTCACAGGACCAGATCCAAAATGGCTTGCTCCCTTGTAGGCTCTGTTGCATACTGTTCTAAGAAACAATCCCGTATGCATTCTATGAATTCCTCGTCCAGGCTACCCCCTGCGATTTGATTTGACCAATCGATATGTAGGTTAAAATCCCCCATAACTACTGCCGTTCCTTTTTCACATGCCTCCATTATTCCCTTGATTATTGCCCGCCCCACCATGAAGTTATTATTTGGGGGCCTATAAACTGCGCCAACCAGTGACTTTTCCCCGTTACTATCTCTAATCTCCACCCACAATGATTCAACATTTTGTTCATTGGAGCCAATATCATCCCTCACAACTGCCCTGATATCATCCTTTATTAACAGAGCTACCCCACCTCCTTTCCCTTCTTGCCTATCTTTCTGAATCGTCAGATACCCCTGTATGTTTAATTCCCACTCTTGGCCATCTTGCAACCATGTTTCTGTAATGGCCACAAAATCATACCCATTTGTAATGATTTGTGCCGTCAACTCATTTACTTTATTTCTAATGCTGCGTGCATTTAGGTAGAGTGTTTTCATCGTAGTTTTTAAAACATGATTTTTACTTTTTACCCCTGCTGCTGCCCTTTTATATTCAGTGGCCCTTTTTGTTTCTTGCCTTTGGTTTTTCTGCCCTCCACTTTTACTAATCTCTTTCCTGTCTTTTGTTTTTGTCTCCTTTTTGTTTCCCTCTGTCTCCCTGTATTGGTTCCCATCCCCCTGCCATATTAGTTTAACTCCTCACCAACAGCACGAGTAAACACTCCCCCTACGACATTCGTTCCGCTCCTGCCCAAATGCAGACCGTCCGGTTTGTACTGGTCCCACCTCCCCCAGAACCTGTTCCAATGCCCCACGAATTTGAATCCCTCCCTGCTGCACCACTGCTCAAGCCACGTATTCATCTGTGCTATTCGGCGATTCCTACTCTGACTAGCACGTGGCACTGGTAGCAATCCCGAGATTACTACTTTTGAGGTATTACTTTTTAATTTAACTCCTAGCTCCTTAAATTCGTCTCGGAGGACATTATCCTTTTTTTTACCTATGTCGTTTGTACCAATGTGCACCACGGCAACTGGCTGTTCTACCTCCCTTTTCAGGATGTCCTGCACTCGCTGGGAGACATCCTTGACCCTTGCACCAGGGAGGCAACATACCATCCTGGAGTCTCGGTTGCGGCCGCAGAAACGCCTATCTATTCCCCTTATGATTGAATCCCCTATCATTATCGCTCTCCCACTCTTTTTTATGCCCTCCTGTACAACAGAGCCAGCCACGGTGCCCTGAACTTGGCTGCTGTTGCTCTTCCCTAATGAGTCATCTCCCTCAACAGCACTCAAAACAGTGTATCTGTTTTGCAGGGGGATGACCAGATGGGACCCCTGCACTACCTTCTTTGTACTACTCTTCCTGCTGGTCTTCCATTCCCTAGCTGGCTGTGGATCCTTCTCATGCGGTAAGACCAACCCTCTACACATGCCACTTATGTCATTCTCAGCATCGTGGATGCTCCAGAGTGAATCCACCCTCAGCTCCAATTCCGCAACGCAGTCCGTCAGGAGATGGAGGCGGATACACTTCTTACACACATAGTCGTTAGGGACACCGGAAGCGTCCCTGAGTTTCCACATGGCACAGGAGGAGCATATCACGTGACCGATCTCTCCTGCCATGCCTTAACCCTTAGATACGCTTAAATTGGTAATAACAATGTTACAGTTTACTTACTGATATAAAAATAAAAAGAAAAGCTACTCACCAATCACCAGCCAATCACTTACCCCATTGGCTGTGACGTCACCTTTTGATTCCTTTCTACTTCTTTTTTCCTTGCTCTTCCGCTGTAGCTGCACTGGTACGCTTTTTATAGGCCGCTCCGACACTGCTCCCACCTCTCGCCAACTGCCGCTGACTCTCGAGCTCCCACTGGGCCTTTATAGGCCGCTCTGACACTGCTCCCACTTCTCGCCAACTGCCGCTGACTCTCGAGCTCCCAATTCCAACACATTATGATCACTCTTCCCCAAGGGGCCTCGCACAACCAGATTGCTAATTAATCCTCTCTCATTACACAACACCCAGTCTAAGATGGCCTCCCCCCTAGTTGGTTCCTCGACATATTGGTCTAGAAAACCATCCCTTATGCACTCCAGGAAATCCTCCTCCACCGTCTTGCTTCCAGTTTGGTTAGCCCAATCTATGTGCATATTAAAGTCACCCATTTCCTCTTAACCTTCTCTACTCCAAGGAAAACAACGCCAGCTTCTCCAGTCTCTCCACATAATCTTTATCCCCCATCCCTGATGCGTTTCCAGTAAATCTCTTCTGTACCCTCTCGAAAGTCCTTCCTAAAGTGTCGTGCCCAGAATTGGACACAATCCTCCAGCTGGGGCCGAACTCGTGGTTCCAGTCTTTCATCCTTGGTACCAATCTGGTAAATCTCCCCTCACTCTTCTCTGCTGTAAGAAGAACAGCCCCATATTCTACAAGATGTCCGTGTAACGAGTGTTTGCGTCCTGCATTCCAGTACACACAATGGCATCGAGCTCCAGGCAGGAACTGGCCCGTCCTCAATAGCGAAAAACGGCAGGAAAAAAGAGCAGCTGAAAGTCGACGATGACTTAAAACAATTTTTCAAAAATTGTTAACCTTATTTTTTAATTTAAAAGCAGAAAAAATATCCTCACTTCCCCAGCTAGAAATTCAACCCAGTGCCAGTTCGCAGCCAACTCCCTCTCCGGAAAGGTCACCATTTTATTTCTTGTCAGTTTTTTTAGATGGAGGTGGGAGCGTTAAATATATATATTTGCCATCGCTCTCTCTCTTATTTGTTAATATATATCAAAGCCCGGTGAAGGAATTGGGTGCAGAAAATTCCAGCTGAGGAATCCTCATCGATGGAACCAGAAACACTGCAATAGGATAAATAAGAATCAGTTGGGCTGAGGGAGGGATGGAGGGACGAAGGAGTGAATCAAGGGAGGGGTGGAGTGATGGAGGTGTGTAGGGGTGGACGGAGGAAGGGATGGGTGCAGGGAGGGAGTGATTGATGGAGGGAGGGATTGAGGGAGGGAGGAATGGTGCAAGGTAGCGTTGGAGTGAAAGATGGGTGGAATGTGGACGGAGTGAGGGAGCTGTGGGTCCAGAGAGGGAGCGATTGATGGAGGGAGGGGGGAGGGTGGGATGAAGGGAAGGAGGGATGAAGGGAGGGAGGGAAGGAGAGGCCGGTGGAGGGAGGAAGGGATTGTGGGAGGGACTGATGTAATAACTCCCAATTTACCCGATCAAAACTTTTCATATCCTTGAGCACCTATAACCTGCTCGGCTCTAAGGAGAACAATCCCAGCTTCCAGCTGCTCTGATGTTGCAGCTCACACAGTGTAAAACTCAAGTTCCGTGAGTCCTTCTGCCTCAGGCACTTCCAGATATTCCCTGCGGAATCACTGACACTTTTTTATGGAGCCAGTGCAAATCCCTGTGAGGGAATTACATCCCAGGCAAGATAAGAGAACTCACCCTGATAATAAACGGATCGGTGTAAGACTGGGTTCAGGCCCTGCACTTCAAAGATGATGAGCTGAATGGCAACATTTTAAAATACAAGCTGTGATATGTTCAAGCCTCGCTCAGTGGAATCGCTCTCGCCCCTGACTCAGAAGGTCACAGATACTAAACTTCACTCCAGCGACCAGAGCTCATAAGCTGTGCCGACATGCCCGATGCTAGTACTGAGCGAATGCTGCATGGTCAGATGTGCCGTCTTTCGGGGCAGACATTAAACTGAGTCCCCATCTTCCCGCCCAGTTTGATATAAAGGACTCTTGGCACTATTGGAAAGAGCAGAGGAGTTCTCCACGGTTTCCAGCGCTAAAATTTATCACTCAACCAACATCTGAAAAATAGATTATCTGATCATTATTTCATTGCTGTTTGTGGGATCTTGCTGTGCAGAAATTGGCTGCCACATTTCCTACATTACAATAACGACCACACTTCCAAAAAAATTTAATTGGCTGTAAAGCAGTTTGGGACAACATGAGTTCATGAAAGTCGCTGTATAAACGCAAGGTGTTTCTAAATGTCAACATTTGAAAATACAAGTTGCGATATGTGAAAAGCTCTGATATTACTGCAATTATAGGACACTCCTCTGGGCATTGGTTTAACTTATTTAGTTTCAATTGGTTAAATCTTCCAATAAATCGAGATCCAGTGGAATAGCAGCCTGTTCAGAGATGTTCCACTGATTTCGGCAGCAGAACATTCAGAACTGAATTATTTATTTCAAAATGTATTCTCTTTGATATAAATCACATCTGTTCTAATTGAACAAAACTGAAGCCAACGTCACAGTTCGAGATATGTATATATCTGTGTGCCAAATGTCAATATTATTTAAAAAAGCCCTTGTTGTGAGATGAAATGAATCAGTAATTGACTCTGTTTATCTGATTTTTCTGCCATGAACACTTCAGTGAGGCGTTTATGTAAATAAACACAGAAATAGAAGTCCCAGATTAGAGCATTGAGCGACAGAAACATAATAAATGTGTCCCCACCAACATGGCACAGAAATAAAGATAGAGAGAAATGAAAATATCTCAACAGATTCCAGCAACAATTGTTTTTTGTTACATTTCTCTAAATTATAGGAAAATAAATAAAGTTGATACCCACGGTCAGAATTGGGATAGATTCTAGTCACCGTATAAAGTGACATCACAAATGTGACAGTGGAGATTTCCTGTATCCTCTCCCTCTCCTGTTTCCACTTTCCACCTTCTCTCTGGAGAATGGATAATTGGCCTTCCCCCCACAACTAGATGTCAACATTTAACAAACGTTTTCCTTGAGGCCTACTGAAATGCTTCGAACCAAGTTGATTATAGTGCGCAGAGAGAGCTTTAATCCAAAATGTGACATGTGTATAAAATGATCTGAGAGTTTTTGATGGGACAATGTAGAGGGATCTATACACTGTATCCAACCCGTGCTGGACCAGCCCTTGGCGTGTTAGATGGGACTGTGTAGATAGAGCTTTAATCTGTATCTCATCCAAGCAGTACCTGCCCTAGGAGTGTTTGCTGGAACGGTGCAGAGGGAGCATTACTCTGTATCTGACACATGCTGTACCTGCCCTGTGAGTTACAGAGTTTAGTGCAGTAATAAATGAGGCAAGGTCTAGTTTAATATAAACAGAGGCATGGGCTAGTTTTTTATCATGGAAGAATGGGACTAGTTTAAAAAAACAGTGTCTTTGTTTCGTTTACTATAAGCAGAGACATGGTCCTGAGTAATACGAACAAAGGCATGGCATATTCCAGTAATATCTGAGACATGGCATAGTACAATATTAGTACTTCTAGTGCAGTAATAACTGAGGTAGAACCTACTGCAGTAATTACTGATACAGGGACAATGTTTTATTTATGCCTGGCATGTGGGTGTCGCTGGCAAGGCCAAGATTTAATGTGTAACCCTAATTGGATTTGAAAAGCAGGTGTTGAGCTGCGACCTTGAACCGCTTGCAGTCCGTGGGGTGAAGGTACTCCCGCAGTGTTAGGGAGGGGGTTCCACGAATTTGACCCAGCAATTATGAATGGGCCGTAATAAACTTCCAAGTCAGGATGGTGAGTGATTTGGAGGGGTACCTGGAGGTGATGGTGTTCCCACGAGCCCGCTGCCCTTATCCTTCTCGGTGGAAGAGGTCGTAGGTTTGGAAAGTGCTGTCGAAGATGTCTTGGCGAGTTGCTGCAATGCATCTTGTAGATAATACTCACTGCAGACAAGGTCCGCCGATGGTTGAGGTATTGAATTTTTAATGGATGTCGTGATATAAACAGGAACAGGGTCTAGTATAGTAATAACTGAGACAGGCCCTGGTGTATTATACAATTGTAGAATGGTCATAGCACATAAAAGTGCCATTCGGCCCATTTAGCCCGTGCCTCTCTCTGCAAGAGTATTTCAGCTCGTCCACTCCCCCGTCCTTTCCCGTAGCCCTGTGAATTTTCTTCCTTCACGTATTTATCCAATTCCCTTTGCAATGCCATGATTGACTCTACCTCCACCACCCTGTCAGGCAGTGCATTCAACATCCTAACCGCTCGCTGCTTAAAACCATTTTCCTCACATCGCCTTTGGTGCTCCTGACAATCACCTTACATCTATGTCCTCTGTTCTCGACTCTTACGTCAATGGGAACAGTTTCTCGGCAGCTACTCTGTCTAGAGCCCTTATGATTCTGAATACCTCTCTCAAATCTCATCTCAACCTTCTCTGCTCTGGGGAGAACAATCCCAGCTTCTCTTGCCTAGCCACATAACTGAAGTACCTTATCCCTGGAAACACACGTAAGTCTTTTCTGCACCCTTTCTAAGGCCTTCACATACTTCCTAAAGTGCGGTGCGCAGAATTGGAAACAATACTCAGTTGAGGACTAACCAGTGTTTTATACAGGTTGATCATTGCTTTTGTATTCTATGCCACTATTAATGAAGCCCAGGATTATGTATGCTTTTTAACCCACTTTCCCAACCTGCCTTGCCACCTTCGATAATTTGTGTACACATACCCCAACGTCTCTCTGTTCATCACACCCTTTAGAATTCTACCCTTTCGTTTATTTTGCCTCTCCTTCTTCCCACCAAAATGTACCACTTCAAAATTTTCTCCGTTTAGTTTGACACATGTCCACCCATTCCACCATCATGTCTATGTCCTCTTGCAGTCATCAATATCCTCTTCACTGTTCACGTTGCTTCCAAGCTTTGAGTCATTTGAAAAGTTTGAAATTGAGCCCCGTACACCAAAATCCATATCATGAATATAAATCAAAAGAAGCAGAGTTCCAAGTACGAACCACTGCAGAATACCTCTGTATACCTTCCGCTGGTCCAAAAAAAACACGACTGTCTGATTCCTGATACTCAACCAATTTCATATCCATGCTGCCACTGTCCATTTTATTCTATTGGCTTCAACTTTGCAGGCATATATATTATCAAGGCACTTTATGGAAGTGGACCACGTCAAACATATGAACTGAGACTGAGTCTTGTGCATTAAAAACTGGGACGGGGTCTCGTGTAATAAGAGAAGCAATAAGTTAAATAATTACAGATTTGCTAACCTCTTGCCAGCTACATTCCATTTTCATTTTTACCATCACTTACACATTAGAGGTAAATCTCAGGAGCATCTGTGTGATGGTGAGGTGATCACTGGCCAGTAAAGCGCAGAGACAGGTGGGTGGCTGCTCGTTATCCTCGGTGTGATTTAATCCACTGAATATTGCGGACAGACTTGGTCAGCTTGGTAAAGAAATGGTCAGAGTGACAAAACTTTGTAAACAAGAGCACACAAAACAATGGGTTATCAATAAATGGTAAAGGTATTAATGACCTGCAATTGCATTTTGAATACAATAAAATGATTGAAGCTTATCATTTATCTTTGTGGAATGCACGCATTATGAATGATGTGTTTTGTACACACACACATACACACACATAGAGACACACAAACTCTTTTCAGTTGTTCATCTCAACCAGATGAGACATTTTTTCCGGTGGATATGAGCACCACGCTCCGATCATCCGACAGTGCTGTGACGTCACGGTTCCAGGCTCTGTCTGACGCAATCAGTGGGTCACGGGACAGCTAAATAGCAAATACTGGAGGAAAAACATTCCTTAATATTAAAGAACAGGGAGGAATTGGCACAGGACAAAACAAGTGTCAATTAGTAACCTTTAACACACAGAGTGCCATTAAACAGTGCAAATTGCAGTCCTGTCCCTCAATCCCAGTCCATCTCCAGGAAATTGTTACAAAATTCACCACATCCTCTCAACACCAATATAACCGACACACTACCAGATCAATTAGTAATTGCACACAGCTGTTGATAGCTGTTAACAAAACTAAACAAATAGTTCAAACCAAAAAGGTATTGTATCCTCAAACCCACACACACATACATCTTTTTTTATATTAATATCTATCGATCCCTCTTTAAATCTTCTGCTTAAGTAACAGACGCATGGATAAGCACTGAAATAACTGAGGCAGGGTCTGTTGTACAATAAATAGAGACAGCGTCCAGTGCACGAATATTTTAGACAAGGTCTTGTGTAATATGAAGACAGACGGGGTATATAATAATATATTTCAGAATGGTCTATGCCAGGAATAACGGATACAGGGTGTAATGTAATATGAACCGAGATAGGGGCTAGTGTATTATAAATATAGACAGGGTCAAGTGTAATAAAAAGAGAGACAGGATATAGTGTAATATAAACAGGGACAGAGCCGAGTGTAATATAAAGAGCGGCAGGGTCTACTGTAAAATAAACAGGGACAGGGCGTTGTATAATATAAACAGAGCCAGGGTCTATTGTAATATAAACAGGGACAGGGCCTTGTGTAAATTAAACTGAGACAGGGTCTACTGTAATAAAAACAGAGACAGGCTCGAGTGTAATAGAAACAGATTAAGGGTCTAGTGTAATATAAAGTGAGACAGGGTCTAGTGTAGTACAGCCAGAAACAGGGTCTAATATAACATAAACAGAGACAGGGTGTAGAGTGATATAGACAAAGACAGGGTCCAGTGTCATATAAACTGAAACATGGTCGAGTGTAATATAAACAGAGACTGAGTCTATTGCAGTAATAACTGTGACAGTGTCCAGGGCATCAACGACCTCGACAGGGACTGCAGGGAAGATGAGCAAACTGACTATAGCACCGAGGTAAGGGGACCATGCAAGCGGGGGGAGTAAAACGAAATGTTGGGTGGGAAAGTAAATTGTGAGGAAGACACCACAAATATGCAAGGGGATATAGACAGGCGAAATTAATGGACAAAAATTTGGCAGACGATGTATAATGTGGCAAAATGTGAGGTTATCCACTATGGCAGAAAAAATTAAAAAGTACATTCAAATTTAAATGGAGAAAACTTGCTCAGTGCTGCGGTACAGAAGAACCTGGGCGTGCTTGTGCATGAAACACAAAAAGTTAGTATGCATGTACAGCAAGTAATCAGGAAGGCAAATGGAATGTTGGCCTTTATTGCAACGGGGATAGAGTATAAAAGAAGAGATGTCCTGATACAACTGTACACTGTATTGGTGAGGCCAAACCTGGTGTACTGCTTACAGTTTGGGTCTCCGTATTTAAGGAGGGATATGCTTGCATTGGAGGCTGTTCAGCGAAGGTTCACTAGGTTGATTCTGAAGGTGAGGTAGTTGTCTTATGATGAAAGGTTGAGTAGGTATGCCTATACTTGTTGGAATTCAGAAGAATGAGAGGTGTTTTTATCGAAACATATAAGGGGGCTCGACAAGATGGATGCAGAGAGGATATTTCCACTCATAGGGGAAACTAAACCTAGGGGGCTTATTCTCAGAATAAGGGGCTGCCCAGTTTAAATAGAGATGAGGAGGAATTTCTTCTCTTAGAGGGCTGTAAAGCTATGGAATTCTCTGCCAGAAAGATCTGTGGAGGCTGGGTCATTGAATATATGTGAGACAGAGATGGGCAGATCTTAGAGCGATAATGGAATAAAGGGTTATGGGGAACGGGCAGGGAAGTGGAGCTGGGTCCATGATCAGATCAGCCATGATTAAATGGCAGAGCTGGCTCGAGGAGCCAAATGGCCTACTCCTGATCCTATTTCTTTTGTTCTTATATTCTTAGGTCCTAGCGTGATTTAAAAAGATTCCTTGTCCATTGCAATAATAACTGCGGCAGGATCTAGTGTTTTATAAACAGAGAAGGGTCTTAGTTTAATATGAACCAAGACATGATGTAGTTATAGAAACACAAAATGGAAGAATGATACAGCAGCTAATGTGTACATTCAGCCCACTTGTGCCTGCGCTGACACTAAGCTGAAAGAGCAAAGCAATTGGTCCCACTCCCCCTGCTATTTCCCAATATCCCTGCATTTTTTCAAATATAATTATTTACCCAATTCCCTTTTGAAACTTATTACCTGAACTGCTTCCAGCACCCTATCAGGTAGTGTATTCCAGATCATAACAGCTCGTTGTGTATTTCTTTTTCCTCATTTCGCCTCTGGCTCTTTTGCCAAATTCCTTAAATCTATATCCTCTGGTTACAGACCCGTCAGTCAATGGAAAATGATTTTCTTATTTAAAGTGTCAGAACCATTCACGAATTTGAACTTGTTTATCAAAGCTCCTTTTACCCTTCTCTGTGCTAAGGACAACAATCCCAATGCCCTGAGTGTCTTCACTTAACTGAAGTCTTTCATCCAAGGTACTATCCCAGTAAATTACCGCTGCACCATTTCCAAGGCCGTTCAATCGTTCCTAAAATGTGACGCTCACAATAAACAATGTTTTACAAATGCTTAGCAATAAGTTCCTTTCATTTGCATCCTACGTCTCCATTTATAAAAACGGAAGATAGTGTATACCTTCTGCATTCCAGATCAGAGCCATTGCTATATTAAAACATCTCCTGTTCTCCCTTCAGTTTTTCTTTGCAAATGATCTTAAATCAGTGTCCGCTGGTTACCGACACTCCTGTCAGTGAAAACACTGTCTCACTTTTAACTCTATCAAATCCCTTCATAAAGGGAAAGCTATAACAGGCAGAGGTATTATTTTCTGATTGCTGCCAGAGATTGATTGGTAGATTTTGGTTCGGTTAGGATATTACAGATGACGGAACCAATGCTGGTCGATGGAGATAAGATGCCGATCATCCATCATCTAATTGAATAGAGGCATGGTATAGTTCAGTATTAATTGAGAAAGCATATCGTGAAATTTAAAAAGAAGAATGGTCTAATCCATTAATAACAGAGACAAGACCTAGAGCAATAAAAAGACGAGACATCGTCTAGTGTAGTAATAACAGCGACAGTGCCTACTGTAATATAAATAGAGACACGGTATAGATTGTAATAACTGAGAGTGTCCAGTGTACAATAAACATAGACATTTCCTCGTGCATTATAACTGAGGCAAGGTTTCGTGTAATATGAAAGATACATAGCCGAGTGCAGCAATAAATGAGACAGTATTTAATCTAAGACTATATGAACAGGGGTACGGTCCAGTGCAATAATAACTTAGACAGGGCATCGTGTAATGTAAAATGAGACAAGTCTGAGTGAAATTTAATCACATGCATGGTCTAGTGCAGTGATAACTGAGACAGAGCCTGGTGTGATATAAAGAGAAACGTGTTCTCATGCAATACTAACAGAGAGAGCCTTGTGTAATATAAACAGAGACATGGCTTAGTGCAGTAATAACTGACACATGGCTCAGTGTAATATGAACAGATGCAGAACATAGCGTAAAATAACTAGTGACCAGGTCTAGTGCAATGATGAATGAGGCAGGACATTGCGCAATATTATCAGAAACAGAGTCTAGTACAGTACTGATGGAGACAGGACCTAGTCTAATATACCTGCGATATGGTCTGGTGCAGTAATAACTGAGACATCGTCTTGTGTAATATAAACAGGAACATTGTCTTGTGTAATATAAACAGAAACATTGTCTCGTGCAATGTAAACATGCACATTGTCTCGTGTAATATAAACAGAGAGATTGTATACTGTAATATAAACTGAGACATTATCTAGTGTAAATAAACTGAGACAGTGTCTAGTGTAATATAAACAGAGATATTGTCCAGTGTAATATAAACTGAGACATTGTCTACTGTAATATAAACAGAGACTGGACCTACTGTAATATAAACAGAGACAAGTTCTAGTACAGCAAAAATTAAACATATCCTGCTGTACTTTTAATAGAGGCATTCTCCAGATCAGTATAACTGAGGCAGGGCATAACTGTCTAAGTTATTAATGTACTTTACCTGGTCTCAGTTTATATTATACTGGACCATGTCCCTGTTTATGTTACACATGACCCAGTCCCAGTTATTCCTGCACCAGAACATATTTTATTTAAATTATATCTGATCATTTCTATGTTTATATTACATAAGTCCCAATATCAATTATTACTGAAACAGATATTTCTCTGTTTATATAATTCATGACCTGGTTTATATTACACTAGGTCCTGTCTGAGATATACTGCAGTACACACTGCCTCTGTTAAAGAAAATAAGGACATAACAATGAGGAGCAAGAGTCGGCCATTCGGCCCCTCAAGCCTGCTCCACCATTCAGGAAGAGCATGGCTGGTCTTCGACCGCAACTCAACATTAACTGAAGTCTCTCATGCCTGATGATAATCTACTACATCTCCTCTTAACCATTTCTACTCTAAGGATAACAATCCCATCTTCTGCGGTCTCTCCACATTAAATGAAATCCCTCATGCAGGTACCAATCTACTAAATCTCCTCTTAACCATTTCTGCTCTAAGGAGAACAGCACCGTCTTCTCCAGTCTCTCCACGTATTTTAATCGCCCATCCCTGATGCGTTTCCAGTCAATCTCTTCGGTACGCTCTCGAAAGTCTTCACGTCCTTCCTAAAGTGTGGTGCCCAGAATTGGACACAATACTCCAGCTGGGGCAGAATTGTGTTTCTAGTCATTCATCCCTGGTACCAATCTGCTATATCTCCCCTCACCCTTTCCCGCTCTAAGGAGAACAGGCCCAGCTTCTCAAAGTCTGTCCGCCTGGTGAGAACTTGCATCCTACCATCCCGTACACGCAATGGCAGCGAGCTCCAGGCGGGAACTAGTCCGTCCTCAACAGCGAGAAGGGGGAGGTAAAGAAGAACAGCTGAAAGTCATCGTTGTCTTTCAAAAATGTACTTTTCTTATTTAAAAAAAGTAAAAATATCCTGACTGCCCCAACTTCAACTTCTACCCCGCGCCAGTTCCCCAGCCAACTCCCTCTCAGGAAAGGTCAACATGTTATTTCACGTCAGTTTTTTAGGAGAGGGTGGGGGGTGTTAGGGTCAAATGTATAGATTAAGCATCGCTATCTCTCTTACTTGTTAATATATTTGAAAGCCTGGTGAAGGAATTGGGTGCAGAAAATCCCAGCTGAGGAATCCCCATCGATGGAAGCAGAAACACTGCAAAGGAAACATAAGAATCGTTTGGGCTGAGGGAGGGATGGAGGGTGGAAGGAGTGGAGCAAGGGCGGGGTGGAGTAAAGCAGGGTTGGAGCGATGGACAGCGGGAGGGAGGGATGGCTATAGGGAAGGTGCAATTGATGGAGGGAGGGATGAAGGGAGGGAGAGATGGAGATACTGGTGAATGGTGGGAGGGATGGTGGGAGGGAGTGATGGAGTATCTGCCAATTTACCCGACCTAAATTCTTCATGATTTTGAACACCTCTATTACATGGCCCATAACCTGCTCGGCTCTAAGGAGAAGAGTCCCAGCTGCCAGCTGCTCTGATGGTGCAGCTCACACAGTGTAAAACTCAGCTTCGGTGAGTCCTTCTGCCTCGGGCACTTCCAGATGTTCCCCGCCGAATCGCTGACACCAGTATAAATCCCAGTGTGGGAATGACATCCCAGGCAAGAAAAGAGAACTGGCCCCTGATAATAAATGGTGCGGTGTAAGATTGGGCGCAGGCTCTGAACTTCAGACACGATGAGTTGAATGGCAGCATTTTAAAATACAAGCTGTGATATGTTCAAGCCTCGGCCCAGTGGGATCGTTCTCGCCTCTGACTCAGAAGGTCACAGATACTAAATTCCACTCCAGAAACCTGATCCATAATCTAAGCCGACTCGACCGGTACCAGTACTGAGGGAGTGCTGCACGGTCAGAGGTGCCGTCTTTCAGGGCAGATATTAAACTGAGGCACATCTTCCCACTCAGTTGGATATAAAGGACGCATGGCACTATTTTAAAGAGCAGAAGAGTTCTCCGGGATTCCAGCGCAAATACTTATCCCTCAACCAACATTTGAAAAATAGATTATCTTATCATTATTTCATTGCTGTTTGCGAGATCTTGCTGTGCACCAATTGGCAGCCACGTTTCCTACATTACAAAAGTGACTACACTTGGAAAGTAATTCATTGGCTGTATATCATTTTGGGACATCATGAGATCATGAAAGGCGCTATATAAATGCAAAGAGCTTCTAAATGTCAACATTTCATAATACAAGTTGCGATATGTGAACAGCTTAGATATTACTGTGATTGTCGAACACTCCTCTGGTCACTGGTTTAGTTGTTTAATTTCAGTTGGTTAAATCTTCCATTAAATGGAGATCCAGTGGAATACCAACCTGTTCGGAGATGTTCCAATGATTAAGCAGCATAACTTTCAGAACTGAATTATTAATTTTAATATGTATTCCCTTTGATATAAATCACATCTGTTGCAATTGAACAAAACTGAAGCCAACGTCACTGTTCGAAATATTTCTACTTATGTGTACCCACTGTCAATATGCTTAAAATAAGCCATTGTTGTGAGTTGAGACTAATCAATAAGCGACTCTGTTGTTCTGATTTTGCTGCCATGAGCACTTCATGGCAACCAGTGAGGCGTTTCTGTAAATAAACACAGAAATAGAAGTCCCAGATTAGAGTATTGAGCGACAGAGACACAACAAATGTTTCCCCACCAACACAGCATCGAAATAAAGATGGACAGAAATAGAAATGTCTCAACAGATTCCAGTAACAATTGTTTTTTGGTACATTTCACTAAATTATATTAGAATAAAGTAAAAATGATACCCACGGATAGAATGGGGAAAGATTCCTTCTCGTCAGCATGAACAGCAACATCACATGTGTCGTCTCCTTCTCCTATTTCCATTTTCTGTTCCGTCTCTCAAGAATTGTTCATTGACATTTCCCCACAAATAAATGTCAACAGCTAATAAAAGATTCCCCTCAGCCATAAGGATATGCCTCGGAACAAATTGATGGGAGTGCACAGAGGGAGCTTTAATCCAAATGTGAACTGTGCATTAAATGACATGGGAGTATATGATGGGACAGTGTAGATCTTTACGCTATATCTAACCCGTGCTGTATCTGCCCGGGATTGTTTGATGGGACTTTGTAGAGGGAGCATTAGTCTGTGCCTAAACTGTGCTGTACCTGCCCTGGCAGTGTGTGATGGGACAGCATAGCGGGAGTTTACACTGTATCTGACAGATGCTGTACCTGCCCTGGGCGTTACAGCGTCTAGGGCAGTAATAACTGACACAGCGTCTAGCTTAATATAAACAAGGACATAATCTAATGCAGTGATAACGGTGACAGGGTCTAGTCTAATATAAACAGAGACAAGGTTTAGTACAGTAATGTTAAAAGATCGGGCTAGTATAATAGAAGCAATGTCCTTGTCTAATTTAATATAAACAGATACAGGGTCTTTTATAATAGGAACAAAGGCATGGCATATTCCAGTAATATCTGAGACAGCGCCGAGTACAAAGCTAGTAGTTCTATACAGGGACATTGTTTTATTGGTCACTGATATGTGGGTGTTGCGGGCAAGGCCATTATTGATGGTCTATCCATAATTGGCCTTGAGAAGCAGGTGGTGAGCTGCCACCTTGATCCACTGCAGATCGTGTGGTGAAGGTACTTGCACAATGTTAGGGAGGGGTTCCACGAATTGGACCCAGTGACTATGAAGGAACGGTAATACATTTCAAAGACATAATGGTGTGTGATTTGGACGGGTACGTGGAGATGATGGTATTCCTATGACCCTGTTATCCTTGCCCTTCTAGTTGGAAGAGGTCGTAGGTTTGGAAAGTGCGGTCGAAGATGTCTTGGCGAGTTGCTGCAATGCATCTTGTGGATAGTAATCACTGCAGACATGGTGCGCCGGTGGTGGATGGAGTGAATATTTAACGTGGTGTGTGTGGGGTTATGTAAACTGGAACAGAGTCTCGTTCAGTAACAACTGTGACAGGCTCTGGTGTATTATACAATCATAGAATGGTTACAGCACAGAAGAGAGCCTTTCGGTTCATATAGCCCGTGCAGCTCTCTGCAAGAGGATTTCAGCTAGTCCACTCCCCCGCCCTTTCTGGTAGCCCTGTGAATTTTTTTCCTTCAAGTAATGATCCAATTCCCTTTTTAATGCCATGATTGAATCTCCCCCACCACCCTTTTAGGCAGTGCATTTCAGATTCTAAACACTCGCTGCATGAAAATATTTCCCGAATGTCGCCTTTGGATCTTCTGTCAATCACCTTAAATCTGTGTCCTCTTTTCTCAACCCTTCCGCCAATGGGAAAAGTTTTTCTCCAGATTCTCTGTCTAGACCACTTATGATTCTGAACACCTCGATCAAATCTCATCTCACCCTTCTCTGCTCTAAGGATAAGAACCCCAGCTTCTCCTGTCTTTCCACATAACCAAAGTACCTTATCCCTGGAACCACACGTAAATCTTTTTGCACCCTCGCTAAGGCCTTCATATCCTTACTAAAGCGCGGTGCCCAGAATTGGACACAAAACTCCATTTGAGGCCTAATAAGTGTTTTAAACAGGTCCGTCATAATTTCCTTGCTTTTGTATTCTATGGCTCTATTTATGAAGCCCAGGATGACGTATGCTTTTCAAAACACTTTCTCAACCTGTCCTGCCACATTCAATGATTTGTGCACATATATCCCCAGGTCTCTGTGTTCATCACACCTTTTAGAATTGTATCCTTTAGTATATTTTGCCTCTCCTCATTCTTCCTATCAAAAAGTATCACTTCACAATTTTCTGCTTTTTATTTGCCACGTGTCCGTCTATTCCACCAGCATGTCTATGTCCTCTTGAAGTCTCCTACCATCCTCCTCACTGTTCTCTATACGACCAAGCTTTGAGTCATCTGCAACTTTTGAAATTGTGCCCCTACACCTAAATCTAAGTCATGAATAAAAATCAAGAAAAGCAGTGTTCCTAGCACCAACTGCTGCAGAACACCAATGTACACCTTCCTCCAGTACAAAAAAAAACTGCTCTCTGATTCCTGCCACTCATTCAATTTCATATCCATGCTGCCACTGTCCCTTTTATTCTGTGGGCTTCCATTTTGCTGGCAAAGATATTGTAAGCGCACTTTATCAAACCCCTTTTGGAAGTCAACCACATTAATGGCATAAACTGAGACTGGGTCTATTACCGTAAAAACTGCGACAAGGTCTGGTGTAATGAGAGAAACAATGTGTAAGCTAATTACAGATTTGTTAATCTCAAGCCAGGTGCAGGTGCAGTTTCATGTTTCACAACATTTGCAGTATTCATCACACGCTGCAGGTGTATATCAGGGGATTCTGTGTGATGGTGAGGTGATCACTGGACAGTAAAGTGCAGAGACTGGTGGCTGGCTGCTCATTATCCTCGGTGTGATTTAATCCCCTTTCCCACTGAATACTGTGGACAGACATCGTCACCTTGATAACAGCAAGGTCAGCGTGACATCACTTTGCATCAGAGCATGCAAGACAATATGGTATCAATAAATTTTAATGGTATTAAACGATCTGCAATTAGATGTTGATTAAAATACTGAAAAATAATCATTTATCTTTGTGGAATGCAATTGCACACACACACACACACACACACACACCAAACACTTTGTGTGTGCTCTTTTTTGTTGATCGTCTTAACCAGAGGAGAGAAGTATTCGGCGGATATTCGGATCCTGCAGTCGCCGACACGGCGGTGCTGTGAGGTCATGGTTCCAGGCTCTGTCTGACACAACCAGTGGGTCACGTAAAAGCGCAATCGAAAATATTGCAAGAAAAACAATCCTTAACATTAAATAACTGGGGGAAATGAGCACAGTACAAAACAAGTGTAAATTAGTAACCTTTAACACACAGAGTGCTACTAAATATTGCAAAGTGCAGTGAATTGCTCACCTTCAGTGCTGTCGCTCAATCCCAGTCCTTCTCTGTGAGATTGTTACAAGATTCAGCCCATCCTTGCAACACAAATATTACCGACGCAATAACAGATTTAAAGTACTTTGCACACAACTCTTAATAGCTAGTAACGAAATTAAACGTATGGTCCAACGAAAAAAGTATTGCATCCTCCCACCCACACACATATATATCTTTATTTATATTAATATATATCCACCGTCTATATATCTTCTGTCTATCTAACAGACGCATGGTCGAGTGCAGAAATAACTGACAACCGTATCTGCTGTACAATAAATAGAGATATAATCCTTGGAGTGGGAGTTTATCCCAAAACTATCTGAGACTAAGGCAAAAGTGAGAAACACTGAGCCCCGGTTGACACAAACAGACATTGTCTTGTGAAGTCAACAGATACATGGCCCAGTTTAACATAAAGGCAGACAGGGCCTAGTGTAACATAAAGGGAGACAAGGTCTAGTGTAAACTAAACAGAGACAGGGCAAAGTGGAATATAAAGAGAGACAGGGCCTAGTATAAAATAAACACAGACAGGGTCTAGCGTAATTTAAACAGAGACAAGATCTCGTGTAATATAAACAGAGACAGGGCCTAGTGTAATATTATCAGAGACAGGGCCTAATGTAATTAAACAACGACAAGGTTTAGTGTAATTTTAACAAAGATAGTGCCAAGTGTAATTAAAACAAAAGAACATAAGCAATAGGAGCAGGAGTAGGCTACCTGGTCCCTCGATCCTGCTCTGCAATTTACTATCATGGCTGATCTGATTATGGACTCAGCTCCACCTCTGTGCAAGCCGAAATGCCAGCCGAAATAGCACAGTTGGGAGAGCGTTAGACTGAAGATCGAAAGGTCCCTGGTTCAATCCTGGGTTTTGGCAGATGTTTTTTGGCATGCAGGTGCAGCAGGCGGTTAAGAAAGCAAATGGCATGTTGGCCTTCATAGCGAGGGGATTTGAGTACAGGGGCAGGGAGGTGTTGCTGCAGTTGTATAGGGCCTTGGTGAGGCCACACCTGGAGTATTGTGTACAGTTTTGATCTCCTAACTTGAGGAAGGACATTCTTGCGGGATGGCGGGACTGACCTATCAAGAAAGACTGGATTAACTGGGCTTGTATACAATGGAGTTCAGAAGAATGAGAAGGGACCTCATAGGAACTTTTAAAATTCTGATGGGTTCAGACAGGTTAGATGCAGGGAGAATGTTCCCAATGTTGGGGAAGTCCAGAACCAGGGGTCACAGTCTAAGGATAAGGGGCAAGCCATTTAGGACCGAGATGAGGAGAAACCCTTCACCCAGAGAGTGGTGAACCTGTGGAATTCTCTACCACAGAAAGTTGTTGAGGCCAATTCACTGAATATAATGAAAAATGAGTTAGATGAAGTCCTTACTACTAGGGGGATCAAGGGGTATGGCGAGAAAGCAGGATCGGGGTACTGAAGTTGCATGTTCAGCCATGAACTCATTGAATGGCGGTGCAGGCTAGAAGGGCCGAATGGCCTACTCCTGCACCTATTTTCTATGTTTCTATGTTTCTATCCACATAACCGTTTATTCTCTTATTGTTCAAAGATATTTCTATCTCCACCTTAAATATATTCAATGACTTGGCCTCCACTACTCTCTGGGGCTGAAAATTCCACATATTACAACCCTCTAAGCGAAGAAATTCCCCCTCATCTCAGTTTTAAATGGGCGGTTCCTTGTTCTGAGACTATGTCAATTAGTTTTATTTTCCCCTATGAGTGGAAATATCCTCTCTGCATCCACCTTGTCGAACACCCTTATTATCTTATAAGTTTCAATAAGATCACCTCTCATCTTCTGAATTCCAATGTGTATAGGCCCAACCTACTCAACCTATCTTAATAAGTCAACCCCCATACCTCTGGAATCAATCTTCTCTGAAATGCCTCAAATGCAGATATATCCTTTCTTAAATACAGAGACCAAAACTGGACGCAGTACTCTCGGTGTGGCATCATCAATATCCTGTACAATTTTGCTCATGAACTTAGTCTGTCCATATCCCATTGCAGATTTTTTGTGTCCTCCTCACAATTTTCTTTCCCAACCTATCCCTGTCTTTGTAACATTTGCAAATTGGCTATATTACACTGCAGGCCTTCATCCAATTTATTATTATCGATTGTAAAAGTTGAGGTTCCAACCCTGATCCCTGCGACACACCACGAGTTACTGTTTGCCAAATGGAAATTGACCAATTTATCCCGACTCTCTGATCTGTTAGTTAGCCAATCCTCTATTTTTATATTAACCCCAATTCAGCGAACGTTTATCGTGCAGTAACCTTTTATGTGGCATCTTATCGAATGCCTTCTGGAAATCCAAATACACTACATCCAATGGAGCCCCTTTATCCAAACTGCTCGTTACATCCTCAAAGATCTCCACCAAATTTGTCAAACTTGATTTCCCGTTCAGGAAACATGCTGACTGTGCTTGATTGAATTATGCTTTTCCAAATGTCCCGCTACTGCTTTCTGAATGGAGTCAGCATTTTCCCAATGACAGTTGTTCGGCTCACTAGTCTATAGTTGCTTGCCTTCTGTCTGCCTATTTTTAAAAATAGGAGCACTAAATTTGCAGTTTTCCAATCCGCTGGGGACCGCCCCAGAAACAAAGGAATGTTGGTAGATTACAACCAATGCATCCCCATCTCTGCAGCCACTTCTTTCAGGACCTTTGGATGTAAGCCAGCAAGTCCTGGGGAATTGTCTGCCTTAAGTCCCATTATTTTACCGAGTACTACTTCATTAGTGATAGTAATTGTAATAATTTCCTCCCTCAATATAGTACTTTGATTTTCCACTATTTGGATGTTTTTAGTGTCTGCTACCGTGATGACCGATACAAAATATTTGTTCAACGCGTCTGCCATTTCCCTGTTCTCCATTATTAATTCCCCAGTCAGATCCTCTTGTTGACCAACATTTAGTTTAGCATCTCTTTTGCGTGTTATGAACCTGTAGAAAGTCTTACCATCTGTTTTTATATTTCGTGCTGGTTTATTTTCCTAATCTGTCTTCTCTCTCTTTGTAATTTGTTTAATTGTTATTTGCTGGCTTTATAAAGTTTCCCAATCCTCTAGTCTCCCACTAGTTTTGGCCACATTGTATGCCTTTGTTTCGAATTTGACACCATCTCTTATTTCGTTAGTTAGCTACGGATGGTTATCCCTACTCTTACAGTCTTGCCTTCTCATTAGTGTATATTTTTGTTGCGAGTTATGAAATATCTCATTAAATGTCTGCCACTGCTCATCAACCATTCCATACTTTTATCTATTTTCCCAGTCCGCTTTAGCAACCACTGCCCTCAGACCTTTGTAGTCTCCTTTATATAAGCTTTGGATCCTGCTTTGAGAAACAACTCTCTCACCCTCCAACTGAATTTGAAATTCAACCATGTTATGGTCATTCATAGATTAGTATGGCACAGAAGGTCACCATTCAGCCCAAAGAGTCTGTGCCGGCTCTTTCGAAGAGCAATCCAGTTAGTCCCACTCCCACGCACTTTCCCTCTATCTCTGGAATTTTTTCCTCATTCAAGTATTTGTACAATTTTATATTGAGGGCAACTATTGATTCTATATCTACCACGCTATCAGGCAGTACAACCCAAATCCTATCCAGTGGTGGCATAAAATATTTCGTCCAAATATCGCCTCTGTTCTTTAGTCAATCACCTTACATCTGAATCAATTCGTATATTATTTACTCTATCTAAACCAGTGGTTCTCAAAATCTTGTATTCGCGGCACAATTTCTTATACTAGAATGTTTGGTGCACACTTTAAGGGATTAACAGGTTAAAAAATCAAGTTTCAGAAAATTTAAAAAACATTTTATTAATCACAGTATATGAGGTATACAACTTTGTACACATGTATTTTATTAATTATTTTTTATTCTGAATGTACCAATACATTAATAAACTATAATAATAATTCCTCACATTAATTACAGATTAATTAGTATTTTAATGTGCTACTTGAGCCTGACGTTTTTTAGTTCTGTCACTGATATTAGGGCATATAACCGATCAGGCCTCTCTCATTTCGTGTTCAAGTTCGCTAAGTTTTTCCCTTTTTTTGCATTTGATGTTCGTAAGAGGTAAGAATCCTAATTCACAGAGATATGATGTTGAAAACTGCATCAGAATTATCAAAGCTTTTTTTTGATACTGCAGGATATTCTTCTTTAATAGAAATCCAGAATGCATCAAGAGACATATCTCAATGTTTAATTTTATGACCGTGGTCTATAGAAATAGAAATTAATTATTCTTCTTCTTGCAATGTCAAATCAAAATCTGACGTACTAGTTGGAGAAAATGGATTTCTTACCCAATCATACTTCTCTACATCCAAAGATAGAAAATATTTTATGATGTTGTCTTCCAGTGATGCCAAATGCTCCATCACAATCGGAGCAAACTTTTAATAATGTGATTTGTTATCAAAGGGGACATTTCAAGATTTTGTTCTGTTGCTCTCTTTTTCCAGATAGAATTTTTTTTCTGAAAAGGTAATAGCTTGTCTGTAGAGGTGAGAATGTTTTCATTTCGCCCTTGCATACTGGTATTATCGCTGCAAAGACAATTAAATATAGCTGCCAAATATGCTAACTTAGCACAGCACATTTCACTCTTAAGGTATTTGCAAAAGGTATCGTTTCCTTCTCTTTCAAAAAATACTGACAATTCTTCTTTAAGTTCAAATACACGACGTTAGACTTTCCCCCTTTAAAGCCATCTTACATCTGTATGCAAAAGTAAACATTCGTGCTGTGCATCCATAGCTTTGCAGAGCTGTTTAAACAAGCAAGTTTTTAAAGATTTTGAATTTATATAATTTACAATATTAACAACTTGATCTAACACAGATTTTAATTCTAGCAGTAATGTATTTGCAGCAAGTGCTTCTCTATGCAAAAAGCAATGGGTGAATAATATATTTGGATTATGTTTTTTTGCGAGCATATTGAATCTTTTGACACATCTCACCACAGATTGAGCACTGTCTGTGCAGGTTCCAGCACATGAGTCCCATAAAATATTCAAGTCTTCTAAATATGAATTCACAGAATCAAATATGCCTTGACCTCCAGTATTTTCTGGAAGTTCTCTGCAGCACAGAAATTGGTTAAATATCTCGTTTTCATGAATGAAGCGAACAGATGCTAATAATTGGCTTTACCACTAATGTCGGTGGACTCGTCGATTTGCAAAGCTAAATTCGAGTTTGTCAGCTTCTTGGCATCATTTTCTTCAATGTAAGGTGACATTTCATTTAAGCTTCTCCGAATTGTATCATCAGACAGCGGAATCTTTGCAATGTCTTGTTCTGCTGCATCACCAAACAATATTTTGGCAATTTTACGACTTGCAGGCAAAATAAGTGACTCAGCTAAAGTATGATACTTCATTTACTGCACTATTAATCCAGCAACTTCATAAGAAGCAATTTGAACCTTATCTAACGCACTTAACATTTTTTTCAAAATATTTCACTTCTTTTGATTGCGTCAACATAAATTTCCTAAAATAACTCTGATCTTTTGTTGAAAGATGTGCATGCTTCGTAGTAAAATGACGTTTCAATTTGCTGGGAACCATTGCACTGTTCTACAGTTTTTTGCCGCACAAACACACAATGGAATGGGACATTCTTCTTATCCTGTCCATGAAAAACCGAACCTCAAATAATCCTCCATATATTGACGATGAATTTTGGATTTTTTAGGATTTGGTTCGGCGCCGCTTGTACTGGCATTGGTTGTCGGCCTATTAGCGCCACTTGTAGTGGCATTGTCATTGATATCTCCTTGCTCATGTTTACGTTTTCTTATAATTAATTTGTCCATTGCGGGGACAAACTTTATTCGGCTGAATGATCCAAACTCCAGACAGACACGAACTGAGACTTCCTATTTCCAAACTCCAGAGAGTCCAGACAGAAACGAACCTAGAGTTGAACAGGAAGTTTTGATTTTGACTATGGTCAAAATATGCTAAAAGCCATCTCTCAGAAATCAAAGTAACCGCTAGGGTGGCGAAGCCAGGTCAAATTGGATGTCGCCTACATCAAAGGAGTCACTAATTGGCGCTGTATCAGGTCAAAGCATCAAAGATGCCGCCAGTCCCGGCCACACAACAAGCTGCAGATCAATAAACAAAAATAACAAAATATAAATTAGAATGTGGTTAAATGAAATTAAATAGTTTTTGACATTTTATTATAAAAACTACACGTTTTACTGCATATGTGTTAGACTCGTCTTTCATTTCTTTCATCCAGTATAATAATGACATTGTAAGCTTTTCACATGAACAATTTAATACTATTATTTTGGATTGGGTGTGGTCATGACCCAACTGCCCCCTGGCTATGCCCTTGGTACACACACAAACGTAAATATACAGACACACGCTTATACATACACACACACACACAATCGCATTCGATGGTAGGCACTCACACTTCTTTATTATCAATGGGAGGGAGTAAGGGAATGGGAGGGGGGGGGGTGGCGGTGTTCAGTACTCAAGGGAAACACATTTTCCAAAGGATTCTGTTTTGAGTATGGTCATTCAAGTTGTTTGTGTGTGTTGTCTCTTGTCATTATTACTTGTACAACTCTAGAACATAGTGTTTTGACAATAGTAGAGATATATAAATAGTTATTTATCAATATTGGCAAAATTTATAACAGCAGTGGCGTCATACATATAGGTAGATGATACATGTGTCTGCCTATCTCTCTCTCTCCCCTCCCCTTCTGTTTCAGAGTTAAGTGGTTTGTGTTTCATTGTGAAATTAGCTAAAGTCCACCATACTTTTACACAATTTGGGGGCACACCTGTGAAGGGGTCACGGCACACCAATGTGCCGCGGAACACCGGTTGAGAACCACTGATCTAAACCTTTGATGAGTTTAAACACGTCTATCAAATCTCCACTTTAACTTTCCTCGTCCAAGTAGAACAATCCCATCTTCTCCAGTCTCTCCACATTAATTGAAGCCCCTAATGCCTAGTACTAATCTTGCTTGGAAAAATTTTGGAATCCATTATTAACGAAGCAGTAGCAGGACATTTGGAAAGCAAAATTCGGTCAGGCAGAGGCAGCATAGATTTATGAAGGTGAAGTCATGTTTGAAAAATTTGCTGGATTTCTTTTAGTATGTAGTGAACAGGGTGGATAAAAGGGAACCAGTGGGTGTGGTGTATTTGGTCTTCCAGAAGGCATTTGACAAGGTGCCACATAAAAGGTTATTGCACAAGATAAAAGTTCACGGGGTTGCGGGTAATATATTAGCATGGATAGAGGATTGGTTAACTAACAGAGAACAGAGAGTCGGGATAAATGGGTCATTCTCTGGTTGGCAACCAGAAATCATGGGGTGTGCAGGGATCAGTGTCGGGACCCCAACTATTTACTATCTACATTAATGACTTGGAAGATGGGACTGAGTGTAACGTGGAAAAGTTTGCTGACAATCCAAAGATGAGAGGAAAAGCAACGTGTGAGGACACACACGATCTGAAAAAGGACATAGACAGGTTAAGTGAGTGGAAATAACTTGGCAGATGGAGTACAATGTTGGAATGTGTGCGGTCATGCACATCGCAGAAAAAAAAAACAAACAGCAAGTTATTATTTAAATGGAGAAAGATTGCAATGTGCCACTTTACAGCGGGACGTGGGGGTACTTGTACAAAAAAGGATAATATGCAGGTACAGCAAGTGATCAGGAAGGCCAATGGTAACTTGGCCTTCATTGCAAAAGAGATGGAGTATAAAAGCAGGGAAGTCTTGCTACAGTTATATAAGATATTGTTGAGATCACACCTGGAATACTGCGTGCAGTTTTGGTTTCCATATATAGGAAAGGAACAACTTGCTTTAGAGACAATGCAGAGAATGTTCACTCAGATGATTCCGCGGATGAGGGGGTTGACTTTTGAGGAAAGATTGAGTCGGTTGGCCCTCTACTCATTGGAATTCAGAAGAATGAGAGGTGATCTTATCGAAACGTATATGTTTATGATGGGGCTTGACAAAGTGGATGCAGAGAGGATGTTTCGACTGATGCGGGAGACTAGAACTAAAGGGCACAAACTTATAGCAGGGGCCGCCCATTAAAAGCAGTGATGAGGAGTAATTTCTTCTCTCAAAGGGTTGTAAATCTGTGGAATTCGCTGCCTCAGAGAGCTGTGGAAGCTGGGACGTTGAATACATTTAAGACAGAAATAGACAGTTCCTTAAACGATAAGGGGATATGGGTTTAGCGGGAACGGGCGGGGAAGTGGACCTGAGTCCATGATCAGGTCAGCCATGATCGTATTGAATGTTGCAGCAGGCTCGAGGGGCCGTATGGCCCACTCCTGCTCCTCTTTCTTATGTTCTTATGTTCTTATAATCTACTAAATCTCCGCTTAACCTTCTCTGCTCTAAGGAGAGCAGCCCGAGATTCTCCAGTCTCTCCAAATAATTTTAATCGCCCATACTGGATGCATTTTCATTAAATCTCTTGTGCATCCTCTCGAAAGTCTTCAAGTCCTTTCTAAAGTGTGGTGCCAAGAATTAGACACAATACTCCAGCTAGGGCTGTACTAGTGTTTCTAGTCATTTATCCCTGGTATCAATCTGGAAAATCTCCCCTGAAACCTTCTGTGTTGTAAGGAAAACAGCCCCAGCTTCTCCAAATCTGTCCGCGTAGAGAGAGCTTGAATCCTACCATCCCATACAGAGAATGGCAGCGAGCTCCAGGCGGGCAATGGCACGTCCTCAACAGCGAGAAGGGAGAGGAAAAATGAGCTTCTGAAGTCGATGATGTCTTAAAATAATTTCTTTAATTCTTATCTTTATCTTTTTTATTTAAATAATGGAAAATATCCTGACTGCCCCAACTAGAATTTCTACCCAGTGCCAGTTCCCCAGCCAACTCCCTCTCCAGAAAGGTCGCCATTTTATTAAGTGTCAGTGTTTTTAGGCAGGGGGATTAAATATATATATATATTAGCCATCGCTCTCTCTCTTATTTGATAATATATATTAAAGCTCGCTAAAGGAATTGGATGCAGAAAATTCCATCTGAGGAATCCTCATCGATGGGAGCAGATAAACTGCAAAGGAAAATAAGAATAATCGGTTGGCCTGAGGGAGGAATGGCGGGAGGGAGGAGTGGAGCAAGGGAGTGGGGGAGTGATGGAGGGGTGAGGAATGGACGGAGAAAGGGAGGGAAGTGTGCAGCGAGGGAGAGATTGACGGAGCGAGGGATGGAGGTATGGAGGGCGGAAGGGATGGACGGAGGGAGAGAAGGAGAGACGGGTGGAGGGTGGAAGAGATGGTGGGAGGGAGCGATGAAGGGAGGGAGTGAAATAGAGTCGGGTGGAGCGTGGGGGGATGGAGGAACGGAGTGATGGAGTATATGTCAATTTACCCGAACAAAATTCTGACTGATTTTGAACACCTCTATTAAGTGGCCCATAACCTGCTCGGCTCTAAGCAGAACACTCCCAGCTTCCAGCTGCACTGATAGTGCATCTGACACAGTGTAACATTCAGGTTCCGTGAGTCGTTGTGCTTCGGGCGCTTCCAGATGTTCCTTGCGGAATCGCTGACACTTTTACATGGACCCAGTGGAAATACCAGTGAGGGAATGACATCCCAAGCAAGATAAGCGAACTCGCTCCTGATAATAAATGGACCGGAGTAAGACTGGACTCAGTCCTTGAACTTCAGACACGATGAGCTGAATGGCAACATTTTAAAATACAAGCTGTGACATGTTCAAGCCTTGGCTCAGTGGGATCACTCTGAATCAGAAGGTCAGATACTAAACCCCACTCCAGAGACCTGAGCACATAATCTCGGCCGACACGCCCGGTGCCAGTACTGAGGGAGTGCTGCCCGGTCAGAGGTGCCGTCTTTCGGGGCAGACATTAAATTGAGCCCCATCTTTCCGCTCAGGTGGATTTAAAGGACTCATGGCACTATATTGAAGTGCAGAGGAGTTCTCCAGGGTTTACAGCGCAAATATTTATCCCTTAACGAACTTCTGAAAAATAAATGACCTGATTATTATTTCATTGCTGTTTGCGTGATCTTGATGTGCACCAATTGGCTGCCACGTTGCCTACATTACAACAGTGACCACACTTCCAAAGTAATTCATTGTCTGTAAATCATTTTGGGATATCATGAGATTATGAAATGCGCTATATAAATGCAAAGTGTTTTTAAATGTCAACATTTCAAAATACAAGTTGCGATATGTGAAATGCTCAGATAATCCTGTGATTGCCGGTACTCCTCTGGTCACTGGTTCAAATTGCTTAGTTTCAGTTAGTTAAATATTCCATTAAATGAAGATCCAGTAGAATAACAGTCTGTTCAGAGATGTTCCACTGATTTCAGCAGCAGAACTTTCAGAACTGAATTATTCATTTTAATATTTATTCCCTTTGATATAAATCACATCTGTTGCAATTGAACAAAACTGCAGCTGACGTCGCTGTTCGACATATTTCTACTTCTGTATACCCACTGTCAATATTCTTAAAATAAGCCATTGTCGTGAGTTGAGGCTGATCAATAAGTGATTCTGTTGATCTGATTTTCCTGCCATGAACACTTCATGGCCAGCAGTGAGGCGTTTATGTAAATAAACACAGAAATAGATGTCCCAGATTAGATCATTGAGCGACAGAGGCACAATAACCGTTTCCCCACCAGCAAAGCATAGAAATAAAGACAGAGAGAAATGCAAATCTCTCAACAGACTCCAGGAACAATTGTTTTTCGTACATTTCTCTACATTATAGGAGAATAAAGTAAAGATGATACCCACGGACAGAAAGGGGAAAGAGTGCTTCTCGTCAGCATGTACAGCAACATCACAAAGGTGATAGTGGAGATTTGTGTATCCTCTGCCTCTCAATTTTCCATTTTCCTCCTATATCTCAAGAATGGAACATTGACATTCCCCCACAACTGGATGTCAACATCTAACAAAATATTTCCCTCAGCCATAAGGATATGCCTCGGAGCAAATTGATTGCAGTGCACAGAGGGAGCTTTATTCAAAAATGTGACCTGTGCATTAAATGGCATGGGATTTTTTGATGGGACAGTTTGGAGGGATCTCTACTCTGTATCTAACACGTGCTTTACCTGTCCTGGGAATTGTTTGATGGGATGTTATAGAGGGAGCATTGTTCTCTACCTAAACCGTGCTGTACCTGTCCTGGCAGTGTGTGATGGGACAGTATAGAGGGAGCATCACTCTGTATCTAAATCGTGCTGTTACTGTTCTGTGAATGTGTGATTGGAGAGTATAGTGGGAGCTCCACTCTGTATCTGACACATGCCCTGGGAGTTATAGGATCTAGAGAAGTAATAACTGACATCGCGTGTAGTGTAATATAAAGAGAGACATGGTCTAGTGCTGTAATAACGGTGACAGGGTCTAGTCTAATATAAAAAAGAGACATGGTATAAGGCAGTAATGTGAGAGGATGGGGCTACTGTAATATAAGCAATGCCCTTGTCTAGCTTAATATAAACAGAGACAGGGTCTTTTGTAATAGGAACAAAAGCATGGCATATTCCATTAATATCTGAGACAGGGCCAAGTACAATATTAGTAGTTCAAGTGCAGTACGAACAGAGGTAGTGGCTAGTACTGTAACGATTGATACAGGGACATTGTTTTATTGGTTCCTGACATGTGGGTGTGCGTGTCGCTGGCAAGGCCAACATTGATTGTCTTTTCCTAATTGGCCTTGAGAAGCAATTGGTGAGCTGCCACCTTGAACCGCTGCAGACCGTGTGGAGAAGGTACTCACAAAATGTTAGGGAGGGAGTTGAAGAATTTGGCCCAGTGTTTATGAAGGAAAGACAATACATTTCAACGCCAGATTGGTGTGTGATTTGGAGGGGTACGTGGAGATGATGGTGTTTGCATGAGCCTGCTGCCCTTGTCCTTCGAGTTGGAAAAGGTCGTAGATTTGGAAAGTTCTGTTGAAGATGTCTTGGCGAGTTACTGCAATGCATCTTGTAGATAGTAATCACTGCAGACATGGTACGCCAGTGGTAGAGGGAGTGAATATTTAACGTGGTGTGTGGGGTTATATAAACTGGAATAGTGTCTTGTGTAGTTATAACTGAGACAGGTTCTGGTGTATTATAGAATCATAGAATGGTTACAGCACAGAAGAGGGCCATTCGGCCCATATAGCCCGTGCCGCTCTCTGCAAGAGTATTTCAACTAGTCCAATCCTCCGCCCTTCCCCGTAGCCCTGTGAATTTTCTTCCTTCAAGTACTTATCCAATTCCCTTTGGAATGCAATGATTGAATCTTCGCCCACCTCCCTTTCAGGCAATGCATTTCAGATCATAACCACTCGCTGCATAAAAAAGTTTTTCTCATGTAGCCTTGGTTGTATCAATCACTTTTAATCCTTGTCCTCTGTTCTCGACCCTTCTGCCAATGGGAAAAGTTTCTCTCCAGCTACTCTGTTTAGACCACTTATGTTTCTGAACGCCTCGATCAAATCTCATCTCAAACTTCTTTGCTCTAAGGAAAACAACCCCAGCTTCTCCAGACTAGACCACATAACCGAAGTACCTTATCCCTGGAAACACACGTAAATCTTTTCTGCACCTCTCTAAGGCCTTCACATCCTTCCTAACGTGCGGTGCCCAGAATTGGACACAATACTCCAGTTGAGGCCTAATCAGTGTTTTATACAAGTTCATCATAAGTTCCTTGCTTTTATTCTATGCACTATTTATGAAGCCCATGATCCATTATTCTTTTTAAACCACTTTCTCAATCTGCCCTGCCTCATTCAATGATGTATGTACAGATAGCCTGAGGTCTCTGTGTTCATCATACCCTTTAGAATTGTACCCTTTGGTTCACTTTGACTCTCCTCGTTCTTCCTACCAAAATGTATCACTTCAAAGTTTTCTGTGTTTCATTTTCCATGTGTCCGTCTATTCTACCAGCAAGCCTATATGCTTTTGAAGTCTATAACAACCCTCCTCACTGTTCACTATACATCCAAATTTTGAGTCGTCTGTAAATATTGCAATTGTGCCCTTAAACCCAATGTAAGTCATGAATATAAATCAAGAAAAGCAGTGTTCCTGGCACCAACTGCTGCAGAACACCACTGTATACCTTCCTCCAGTACAAAAAAAACACTACTCTCTGATTCCTGTCACTCAGTCAATTTCACATCCAGGCTGCCACTGTCCCTTTTATTCTATGGGTTTCAACTTTGCTGGCACGGATATTATCAAACCACTTTATCAAACACCTTTTGTAAGTCCACCACATCAACGATTTAAACTGAGCCTGGGTCTAGTGCAGTAATGAGAGAAACAATAAGTCAGGTAATTACAGATTTATTAACTACATGCCAGGTACAAGTGCAGTTTCATGTTTACCATCACTTGCACCAATCGTCATACACTTGAGGTGTATATCAGGAGACTCTGTGTGATGGTGAGGTGATTGCTGGAAAATAAAATGGCTGGCTGCTCATTATCCTCGGTGTAATTTAATCCCCTTTCCCACTGAATACTGCGGACAGACATGATCACCTTGGTAATGGAATCGTCAGTGTGACTTCACTTTCTAAAGTAGAGCGTGCAACAAAATGTGTTATCAATAAATGTTAACAGTATTAAACGATCTGCAATTAGCTGTTGAATAAAATAAAATGCTGAAAAATGATGGTTGAAGCTAATCATTTATCTTTGTGGAATGTACTTGCACACATTATAATTTTTACACACACACACACATACAAACATGAACATAAACACATACACACACACACGTACACACACATACACACACACACACGTACACACATACACACATAAACACACACAAACACACACAAACACACACACACACACACACACAAATACACACAAATACAAACACACACACACACACACAGATATATATATATACACACATAGAAAACACTGTGTGTGTTCTCTTTTCAGTTGATCGTCGTAAGGGAATGAACTCCAGTGGATATTGGGACCCTGTGGCCGCCCATCCGGCGGTGCTTTGAGATCACGATTCCAGGCTCTATCTGACGCAATCAGTGGGTCAAGTGAATGCTCAACAGAAAATACTGCAGGAAAAACAATCCTTAACATTAAAGAACTGGGAGCAATTGACACAGGACAACACAAGTGTGAATTATTGAAATTTAAAGCACAGTGTGCCATTAAGTAGTGCAAAGTGCAGTGAATTGCTCACTTTCAGTCCTGTCCCTCACTCCCAGTGCATCTCTGGGAGATTGTTACAAGATTCACCCCATCGTCTCAACACAAGTATTACAGACACAATACCAGATCAATTCGACATTGCCCACAACTCTTGATAGCTAGTAACGAAATTAAACTTATGTTCCAACCAAAAAAAAGTATTGCATCTTCCTACCCACACGCATAAATATCTTTATTTATATTAATATCTATCCACCGTCTATATATCTTCTGTCTCTCTAACAGACGCATGGCAGAAATAACTGACAACAGTGTCTGTTGTACAATAAATAGAGATATAGTCCCTGGAGAGGGAGTTCATCCAAAACTATCTCAGACCGAGGAGAAAGTGAGACACCCTGAGCCTCGGTTGACACAAACAGGCATTGTCTTGTGAAGTCAATGGATACATGGCCCAGTCTAACATAAAGGCAGACAGGGCCCAGTATTACAGGAAGAGGGACAAGGTCTTGTGTAATATAAACAGAGACATGGTCTAGTGTAATATAAACAGAGACAGGTTCAAGTATAATATAAACAGAGACCGGGTCTAGTGTAATATAACAGAAACAAGGTCCAGTGTAATACAAACAGAGACCGGAGCTAGTGTAATATAAACAGAGACATGGTCTAGTGTAATACAAACAGAAACCCAGTCTAGTGTAATATAAACAGAGACATGGGTCTAGTGTAATATAAACAGAGATAGGGTCTAGTGTAATATCAACAGAGACAGTGTCTTGTGGAATATAAACAGAGACAGGGTCTCGTATAATATAAACAGAGACAGGGTCTAGTGTAATATAAACAGAGACAGGGTCTAGTGTAATACAAACAGAGACCGGGTCTAGTGTAATCTAAACAGAGACAGGGTCTAGTGCAATATAAACACAGACATGGTCTAGTGTAATACAAACAGAGACAGGGTCTTGTGTAATATAAACAGAGACATGGTCTAGTGTAATATAAATAGAGACAAGGTCTAGTGTAATATAAACAGAGACATGGGTCTAGTGTAATATAAACAGAGACAGGGTCTAGTGTAATATCAACAGAGACAGTGTCTTGTGGAATATAAACAGAGACAGGGTCTCGTATAATCAGAGACAGGGTCTAGTGTAATATAAACAGAGACAGGGTCTAGTGTAATATACACAGAGCCAGAGTCTAGTGTAATATAAACAGAGACAAGGTCTAGTGTAATATAAACAGAGACATGGTCTAGTGTAATGTAAAGAGAGAGCGTGCCTAGTGTAAAATAAACAGAGACAAGTTCTAGTGTAATACAAACGGAGACAGGGTCTAGTGTAATATATACAGAGACATGGTCTAGTGTAATATAAACAGAGACAAGGTCTAGTGTAATATAAACGGAGAAATGATCGAGTTTAATATTAACAGAGACAGGGGCTAGTGTAATATAAACAGAGACAGGGTCTTGTGGAATATAAACAGAGACAGTGTCTCGTGTAATATAAACAGAGACAAAGTCTAGTGTAATATAAACAGAGACAGGGTCTAGTGTAATATAAAGAGACAGGGTCGACTGTAATATAAACAGAGAAAGGGCCTAGTGTAATATACACAGAGCCAGAGTCTAGTCTAATTTTAACAGAGACAAGGTCTAGTGTAATATAAACAGAGACATGGTCTAGTGTAATATAAACAGAGACAGGGTCTAGTGTAATATAAAGAGAGACCGTGCCTAGTGTAAAATAAACAGAGACAAGGTCTAGTGTAAGACAAACGGAGACAGGGTCTAGTGTTATATATACAGAGACATGGTCTAGTGTAATATAAACAGAGACAAGGTCTAGTGTAATATAAAGAGAGACATGATCGAGTGTAATATTAACAGAGACAGGGGCTAGTGTAATATAAACAGAGACAGGGTCTTGTGGAATATAAACAGAGACAGGGTCTCCTGTAATATAAACAGAGACAAAGTCTAGTGAAATATAAACAGAGACAGGGTCTAGTGTAAAATAAAGAGAGACAGGGTCTAGTATAATAGAAAGAGAGACCGGGTCAAGTGTAATATAAACAGAGACAGGGTCTAGTGTAATATAAAGAGACAGGGTCGACTGTAATATAAACAGAGAAAGGGTCTAGTGTAATATAAAGAGAGACAGGATCTAGTATAACAGAAAGAGAGACAGGTTCTAGTGTAATACAAACAGAGACAGGATCTAGTGAAATATAAAAAGAGACATAGTCTCGTGTAATGTAAACAGAGGCAGGGTCTTGTGTAATACAAACAGAGACAGGGTCTAGTGTAATATAAACAGATACAGGGTCTAGTGTAATTTAAAAGAGACAGGGTCTAGGGTAATATAAACAGATACAGCGTCTCGTGTAATATAAGAGAGACAGTGCCTAGTGTAATGTAAACAAAAGAACATAAGAAATAGGAACAGTAGTAGGCCACCTGGCCCCTCGAGCCTGCTCGCCATTTAATAAGATCATGGCTGATCTGATCATGGACTCAGCTCCACTTCTCTTCCCGATCCCCATAACCCTTTATTCTCTTATCACTCAAACATCTTTCTATCTCCGCCTTAAATATATTCCATGACCTAGACTGCACAACTCTCTTGGGCTGAGAATTCCATAGATTTACATCCCTCTGAGTGAAGAAATTCCCCGTTAGCTCAGTTTTAACTGTGCAGCTTGTTTTTCTGAGACTATGTCCCCTAGTTTTAATTTTCCCTATGAGTGGAAGTATCCTCTCTGCTTCCACATTGTCGAGTGCCCTCATTATCTTATAATTTGCAATAAGTTCACCTCTCATTCTTCCGAACTCCAATGTGTATAGGCCCAACCTACTCACAATATCTTCATAATTCAACACCCTCATCTCCGGAATCAACCTTCGCTGGAAAGCCTCCAATGCAGGTATATCCTTCCTTAAATACAGGGGCCAACACTGGACGCAGTACTCTAGATGTGGCTTCACCAATATCCTCTAGCGTTTTGCCCATTCACTTAGTCTGTCCATATCCCTTTACAGATTATTGGTGTCCTCCTCACAATTTTTTTTCCCACTCTTCTTTTTATCATCTGAAAACTTGGCTACATTACACTGGGTCCCTTCATCCAAGTCATTACTATCGATTGTAAATAGTTCAGGTTCCCCCACCGATCCCTGCGGCACACCACGAGATACTGTTTGCCAACCGGAAATTGACCCATTTATCCCGACCCTCCGATCTGTTAGTTAGCCAATCCACTATCCATGCCAATATATTGCCCTCAACCCCGAGAACTTTTATCTTGTGCAGTAACCTTTATGCGGCACCATATCGAATGCCTTCTGGAAATTCAAATACACCACATCCACTGGATTCCCCTAATCCACCCTGTTCGTTTCATCCTCAAAGATCTTCAGCAAATTTGTCAATCATGTCGTCCCGTTCATGAAACCATGCTGATTCTGCTTGATTGAATTTTGCTTTTCCAAATCTCCCACTACTGCTTCCTTAATGGACTCCAGCATTGTCCCAATGACAGATGTTCTGCTCACTGGTCTATAGTTTCTTGCTTTTTGTCTGCTTATTTTTTTAAATAGGGGCACTACATTTGCAGTTTTCCAGTCCGCTGGGCCAGCCCCAGAATTCAAGGAATTTTGGTAGATTACAACCAATGCATCAACTATCTCTGCAGCCACTTCTTTAATACCATAGGATGTAACCCATCAGGCCCTGGGGACTTGTCCGCCTTTAGTCCCATCATTTTACCGAGTACGACTTCATTAGTGATAGTGATTGTAATAAATTCCTCCCTCCCTATAGCCCCTTGATTTTGCATAATTTGGATGTTTTTAGTGTCTGCTACCATGAAGACCGATACAAAATATTTGTTCAACGTCTCTGTCATTTCCCTGTTCTCCATTATTCATTCCCCAGTCTCATCCGCTTGATGACCAACATTTACTTTAACCTCTCTTTTGCTTGTTATGTACCTGTAGAAACTCTTACTATCTGTTTTTATATTTCGCGCTAGTTTACTTTCATAATCTATCTTCCCTCTCTTTATCATTTGTTTAGTTGTTCTTTGCTGGCTTTTAAAAGTTTCCCAATCCTCTGGCCTCCCACTAGTCTTGGCCACATTGTATGCCTTTGTTTCCAATTTGATACCATCCCTATTTCCTGAGTTAACCACGGATGGTTATCCCCTCTCTTACAGTCTTGCCTTCTAATTGGGATATTTTTTTGTTGCGAGTTATGAATTATCTACTTTAATGTCTGCCACTGCTCATCAACCGTCCCATACTTTTATCTTTTTTCCTAGTCCGCTTTAGCCACCAATGCCCTTATACCTTTGTAGGCTCGTTTATTTAAGCTTTGGACAGTGGTTTGAAAACCAATTCTCGCACTCTCCAACTGAATTTGAAATTTAACCGTGTTATGGTCATTCATAGATTAGTACGGCACAGAAGGTGATAATTCAGCCCATAGAGTCTGTGCCGGCTCTTTCGAAGAACAACCCAGTTAGTCCCATTCCTGTGCACTTTCCCTATATCACTGCATCTTTCTGCTCAGTTGGTTGTAAGGGATTCATGGCACTATACTGAAGAGCAGATGAGTTCTCCAGGGTTTCCAGCGCAAATATTTATACTTCAACCAACATCTGAAAAACAAATTATCTGATCAATATTTCATGCTCTTTGTGAGAGCTTGCTGTGCACACATTGTCTGCAACGTTTCCTACATTACAACAGTGAGCACACTTCCAAAGTAATTCATTGGCTGTAAAGCACTTTGGGATATCATGAGGTCAAGAAAGGCATTATATAAGTGCATGGTGTTTCTAAATGTCAACACTTGTAAATAAAAGTTGAGATATGTGAAAAGCTCAGATATTAACGTGATTGTAGGACACTCCTCTGGTCACTGGTTTTACTTTCAATGTTTAGTTTCAATGGGTTAAATCTTCCACGAAATGGAGATCCAGTAGAATAGCAGCCTGTTGAGAGATGTTCCATTAATTTCGGCAGTAGTTCTTTCAGAACTGAATTATTCATTTTACTATGTATTCCTTTGACATAAATGACATCTGTTCTAATTGAACAAAACTGAAGCAAACCTCACTGTTGGAGATTTTTCTATTAAAGTTGTACCAACTGTCAATATTTTTACAAATTACACTTGTTGTGAGAGGAGACTAATCAATAAGTGACTCTGTTGATCTGATTTTGCTGCCATGAACACTTCATGGGAACCGGTGAGGCGGTTATGTAAATAAACACAGAAATAGAAGTTCTCGATTAGAGTATTGAGTGACAGAAACAAGTTAAATGTTTCCCCACCAACACAGAATAGAAATAAGCAGAGAAAGAAATGCAAATTTCCCAACGGATTCCAGTAGCAATTGTTTTGCGGGACATTTTTCTAAACAAAAGAGAATAAAGTAAAGATGATACCCAGGGACAGAATGGGGAAAGATTCTATTCACCGTATATAGTAACATCACAAATTGTCAGTGGCGATTTCCTGTACCCTCTCCCTCTCCTATTTCCAATTTGTGTATTGTCTCTCAAGAATGGATAATTAGCCATCTCCCACAACTAGATATTAAAACCTAACAAATGTTTTTCTTGAACCCTAATGATACGCCTCGAACCAACTTCATTGGAATGCGCAGAGGGAGCTTTAATCCAAGATATGACCTGTGAATTAAACGATCTGGGAGCGTTTGATTGGACAGTGTAGGGAGAGCTTTACTCTGTATTTAAACTGTGCTCTACAGTGTCCCTGGGAGTGTTTGATAGGACACTGTAGAGCTCGTTTTACTCTGGATCTGACACATGCTGCACCTGTCCTGGGAGTGTTTGATGGGACAGAGTCGAGGGAGCTTTGCACTGTATCTAACCCGTACTGTACCTACCTTGGAAGTGTTTGATGGGACAGTGTATAGAGTCCATTTTGCTGTATCTAACCCGTACTGTACCTGTCCTGGGAATGTTTAATTAGAAAATGTAGAGGTCGGTTTACTCTGTATCTGACACATGTTGTACCTGACCTGTGATTTACAGTGTTTAGTGCATTAATAACGGTGACAGGGTCTAATTTAACATAAACGGAGGCATTGTCTAGTTTAGTAAAGTGAAATGATGGGGCTAGAGTAATGTAAACACCGTCCTTGTCTAGTTTAATATAAACAGAGACAGGGACTTGTGTAATAGGAACAAAGGCACATACTATTCCAGTATTATATGAGCCAGGGCGTAGTACAATATTAATAATTCTAGTACTGTAATAACTGAGGCAGGACTTAGTGCAGTAATTACTCATACAGGGACATTGTTTTATTCGTTCCTGTCATGCGGGTGTGAGAGTCATTCGGCCCATACAGACCATGCCGCTCTCAGCAAGAGTATTTCAGCTAGTCCACTCCCCCGCCCTTTTCCGTAGCCCTGTGATTGTTCTTCCTTCAGGAACTTATCCAATTCCGTGCCATGATTGAATCTGTCTCCACCACTCTTTCAGGCAGTGCATTCCAGATCCTAATTTTTCCTCGTGTCGATTTAGGTTGTTCTGCCAATTGCGCTAAATCTGTATCCTCTGTTCTCAACCCTTCCGCCAATGGGAACTGTTTTTCTCCAGCTACTCTGTCTCGACCCCTTATGAATCTGAATACCTCTATCAAGTCTCATCTCAACCTTCTCTGCTCTAAGGAGAACATCCCCAGCTACTCCAGTCTATCCACATAACTGAAGTACCTTATCCCTGGAACCACAGGGAAATCTTTTCTGCACCCTCTCGAAGGCGTTTACATCCTTCCTAAAGTAAGGTGCCCAGAATTGGACACAGTAATAGCTTGTGGCCGAAACCGTGTTTTACACAGGTTCATCATAATTCCCTTGCTTATATATTATATGCCTCTATTTATGAAGCCCAGGATCCCATATGTTTTTTAAAACACTTTATGAACCTACCCTGCCACCTTCAAAGACTTTTGCATTTCGACCCCCAGGTCCCTGCGTTCATCACAGCTTTTAGTTTTGTACCCTTTGGTTACTTTTCCTCTCCTCGTTCTTCCTTCCAAAATGTATAACTTCACACTTTTCTGCGTTTCATTTGCCAAGTGTCCGTCTATTCCACCAGCATGTCGCTGTCCTCTTGAAGTCATCACTATCCTCCTCTCCTCACTGTTCACTAAACTTCCCAGACTTGAATAGTTTAAACATTTTGAAATTGTGCCCAGTACACCCGAATCTAGATCATGAATATAAATCAAAAAAAGCAGCGTTCCGAGTACCAACCGCTGCGAAACACCACTGTATACCTCCCTCCAGTCCTAAATAAAACACAGCTCTCTGATTCCTGTCACTCAGCCAATTTCATATCCATGATGCCACTGTCCCTTATATTCTATGGGCTTTAACTTTGCTGGAAATGATATTATCAAAGCACTTTATCAAATGCCTTTTGGAAGTCCATCATAAACTGAAACTGGGTCTACTGCAGCAAAAACCGCGATGGGGTCTGGTGTAATGAGAGAGACAGTAAGTCAGATATTTACAGATTTATTAACCTCATGCCAGATACAGGTGCAGTTTCATGTTTACCATCACTTGAGGTGTATATCAGCGGATTCTGTGTGATGGTGAGATGATCACTGGACAATAAAGCGCAGGGACTGGTGACTGGTTGCGCATTATTCTCGGAGTGATTTAATCCACTTTCCCACTGAACACTGCGGACAGACATGGTCACCTTGGTAATGGAATTGTCAGTGTGACATCACTTTCTAAAGAAGAGCACGCAAGACAATGTGTTATCAATAAATGTTAAAGGTATTAAACGATCTGCAATTAGCTGTTGAATAAAATAAAATGCTGAAAAATAATGTTTGGAGCTAATAATTTATCTTTGTGGAATGCACTTGCACACCTTATGAATGATGTGCTTTTTACATACACACACACACAAACACACACACACATACACACACACACGCATATACACACACATGCATGCACACACTTACACACACTCACACACAAATAAACACATACACACACATACATGCACACACATACACACACACATATACACACACACATACACACACAAATACACACACACAAACACACACACACACACACACACACACACACACACACACACAAAGATAGCAAACACTGTGTGTGTGCTCTTTTCAGTTGTTCGGCTTAAGCAGATGCGTTATTAGTCCGGTGGATGTTTGGACCATGCGGCCGTCCATCCGGCCGTGCTGTGAGGTCACGGTTCCAGGCTCTGTCTGACACAATCAGTGGGACACGTGAAAATACTGCGAGAAAAACAATCGTTTACATTAAAGAACCGAGAGCAATTGGCGCAGGACAACACCAGTGTGAGTTAGTAACCTTTAACACACAGTGCCACTAAGTAGTGTAAAGTGCAGTGAATTGCTCACCTTCAGTCCTGTCCCTCAATCCCAGTCCATCTCTGGGAGATTGTTACAAGATTAACCTCATCCCCTCAGCACAAATATTACCGACACAATACCAGATCAATTAGACTTTGCACACAACTCTTGTTACCTATTATTGAAACTAAACTTATGTTCTAACCAAAAAAGTATTAAATCCTCCTAACCACACATATAAATATCTTTATTTATATCAATATCTATCCAGCGTCTATATATCTTCTGTCAATCTAACAGACGCATGGTCAAGTGCAGAAATAACGGTGACAGGGTCTATAGTACAATAACTAGAGACATATTCCTTGGAGTGGGAGTTTATCCCAAAACTGTCTTAGACGGGGCGAAGTGAGACACACTGTGCCTCGGCTGACACAAACAGACATTGTAACATTAGAAGACCGTAAGGATATAAGAAATAGAAGCATGAGTAGGCCATACGGCCCCTCGAGCCTGCTGCGTCATTCAATATGATCATGGATGATCCGATCATGGAGTCAGATCCACTTCCTTGTGCGCGCGCCGTAACCCATTAATCCCTTATCGCATAAGAAACTGTCTATCTCTGTCTTAAATGTATTCGATTTTCCGGCATCCACAGCTCCCTGAGGCAGTGAATTCCACAGATTTACAACCCTCTGAGAAAAGAAGTTCCTCCTCATCTCAATGTTAAATGGGCGGCTCTTATATTAAGATTATGCCCCTAGTTCTAGTCTACCCTATCAGTGGAAACATCGTCTATGTATCCACCTTTACGATAAGATCACCACTCATTCTTCTGAATTCCAATGAGTAGATGCCCAAACTCCTCAACCCTTCCTCGTAAGTCAAGGCACTCATCTCCGCAATCAACCTAGTGAACATTCCCTGTACTGCCTACAAAGCAAGTATAATATTTCGTAAATGTGGAAAACAAAGCAGTACGCAGTTTTCCAGCTGTGACCTCACCAATACTCTGTATAACTGTAGCAAGATCAACCTGCTTTTATACTCCATCCCCTTTGCAATAAATGCCAAAATTCCATTGGCCTTCATGATCACTTCCTTTACCTGCACAAATACCCCCAGGTCCCGCTGTACTGCAGCACTTTGCAATTATTCTGCCAAAGTGCATGATCTGACACTTTCTTACATTATATTCCAGCTGTCAATTTTTTTCCCACACACATGGCCTGTCTGTCCTTTAGCAGATTATGTGTGTCCTCCTTACACGTTGCTTTTCGTCTCATCTTTGTATCGTCAACAACCTTCTCTGTGTTATACTCGGTCCCTTCATTCAAGTCGTTAGTATCGATTGTAAATAGCTGGGGCCCCAGCACTTATCCCTGTGACACGCCACCATTTACTGATTGCCAAACCGAGAATGAACAATTTAGCCCGACTCTCTGTTTTCTGTTAATTAGACAATCCTCTATCAATGCTAATATATTACCTCCAACCCCTTGAAGGTTTATCTTGTGATATAACCTTTTATGTGGCACCATGTCAAATGCCTTCTGGAAGTCCAAGTACACCACATCAACTGGTTCCCCTTTCTTCACCCTGTTCGTTACACTCAAAGATTTCCAGCAAATTTGGGAAACATGACTTCCTCTCCATAAATCTATGCTGACGCTGCCTGACCGAATTATGCTTTTCTTCATATCCTGCTATAGCTTCTTAATAATGAACTCCAACAATTTCCCAAACACAGATTTTCGGCTATCTGATCTATGATTTCCTGCTTTCTGGCTGCCTCCTTTTTTAAATAGAGGTCTTACATTTGCAGTTTTCCAATCTGCTGGGTCTTCTTGTGAAGTGCAATGATACATGACCTCGTCCATCATAAAGGGAGACCGGGTCTAGAGTAATATAAACAGAGGCAGGGCCTGGTGTAATATACACAGAGACAGGGTGTGGTGTATTATAAACAGAGACAAGGTCTAGTGTAATAGAAATAGCTACAGTGCCTAGTGCAATATAAATATAAAAACATAAGTACATAAGAAATAGGAGCAGGAGTAGGCCAACTGGCCGCTCGAACCTGCTCCGTCATATAGGAATGTCATGGCTGATCTGATCATGGACTCAGCCTCACTTCCCTGCCCGCTGGCCACAATTCTTTATTCCCTTATCGCTCAAATATCTGTCTGTCTCCGCCTTAAATATATTGCATGTCTAGCCTCCACAGCTCTCTGGGGCATAGAGTTCCATAGATATACAAACCTCGCAGAGAAGAGATTCCTCCTCATTTCAGTTTTAAATGTGCTGCCCCTTATTCTGAGACTATGTCCCCTAGTTTCTTTCTCCCCTTGGAGTGGAAATATCCTCTCTGCATTCACCTTGTTGAGCTCTCTCGTTATCCTATGTTTCAGTAAAATCACCTCATTGTTCTGAACTCCAATCTGTATAGTCCCAACCTACTCAACCTATCTTCATAAGTCAACGACCTCATCTCCGGACTCATCCTAGTAAACCTTCTCTGGACAACCTTCAATGTAAGTATATCCTTCCTTAAATACGGAGACCAAAACCTTACGCAGTACTGTACTACAATATCCTGTACAGTTCTGCCCACTCACTTAGCCTGTCTATATCCCTTTGCAGATTTTTTGTGTCCTCCGCACAATTTGCTTTCTCACCCATCTTTATATCATCAGCAAACTTGGCTACATTACACTCAGTGCCTTCATCCAAAGTCATGACTATAAATTATAAATAGTTGAGGATCAAGCACCGATCCCTGCGGCACCCCACTAGTCACTGTTTGCCAATCGGGAAATGACCCAAATATCCAGACTCGCCGATCTGCTAGTTAGCCAATACGCTACCCATGCTAATATATTAACCCCAATCCCGTGAACTTTTATCTTGTGCAGTAACCTTTTATATCGAATGCATTCTGGAAATCCAAATACACCACATCCACTGGTCCCCCACTATCCACCCTGCTCGTTACATCTTCAAAGAACTCCATCAAATTTGTCAAACATGATTTCCCTTTCATTAAACCATGCTGACTCTGCTTGATTGAATGATGCTTTTCCAAATGTCCCGCTACCTGAATGGAATCCAGCTTTTTTACAATGGCTGACGTTCGGCTCATTGATCTATAGTTTCTTGCTTTTTGTCTGCCTTCTTTTTTAAATAGGGGCGTTATATTTGCAGTTTTCCAATCTGCTGGGTCCGCCCCAGAATCCAGGGAATTTTGGTAGATTACAGCCAACGCATCCACTATCTCTGCAGCCACTTCTTTTAGGACCCTAGGATGTAAGCCGTCAGGTCCAGGGGACTTGTCCGTCTTGATTACCATTATTTTACCGAGTACTACTTCATTAGTGATCGTGATTGTAATAAGTTCCTCCCTCCCTATAGCCCCTTGATGTTCCACTATTGGAATTTTTTTAATGTATTCTACCGTGAAGACAAATACAAAATATTTATTCAACGATTTTTCCATTTCCTTGGTCTCCATTATTAATTGCCCAATCTCATCCTCTAGGTGACCAATATTTACTTTAGCCAAACCTTTCCTTTTTATGCACCTGTAGAAACTCTTACTATCTGTTTTTTATATTTCGTGCTTGTTTACTTTCATAATCTATCTTCCCTCTCTTTATCATTTATTGTTTCTTTGCTAGCTTTTAAAAGTTTCCCAATCCTCTGACCTCCCACTCGTCTTGGCCACAATGTATGCATTTGTTTGCAATTTGATACATTCCCTTATTTCCTTAGTTAGCCCCGGATGGTTATCCCTTCTCATGCAGTGTTGCCTTCTCATTGGGATATATTTTTGTTTCGAGTTATGAAATATCTCCATAAATGTCGGCCACTGCTCATCAGCTGTCCCATCCTTTTATCTAATTTCCCAGTCCACTTTAGCCAACTCTGCCCTCATAGTATCCTTCATTTAAACTTAGGATACTGGATTGTGAACCAACTCTATCCCACCACCTCCCCCACCGCCAACTGAATTTGAAATTCAACTATGTTATGGTCATTCATAGATTGGTACGGCACACAGGGTGGCCATTCAGCCCATAGAGTCTGTGCCGGCTCTTTCGAAGAGCAAGCCCATTAATGTCAATCCCCCGCTCCTTCCCTATATCCCTGCATTTTTGCTCCTTCAAATACTTGCACAATTTCCTTTTTGAAGGCTACTATTGAATCTGTATCTACCACCCTATTATGCAGTACACTCTAAATTCTAACCAGTGGTTGCATAGAAATTTTATCTACATATCGCTTCTTGTTCTTTTGTCAATCACCACCCATCTGAAACAGTTTCTGTTTATTTACTCTGTCAAATGATTGATATTTTCAAAAACGTCCATCAAATCTTCTCTTCGACTTCTCTCCTCTGAAGAGGAGAATCCCATCTTCTCCTGTCTCTCCACATTAACTGAAGTCCCTCATCCCTGGTACCATTCTATTAGACATGCCCTCAACCTTGCCTCCTCCAAGGAGAGCAAACCCATCTTCTCCAGTCTCCGCTTTAACTGAAGTCCCTCATGCAGGTACCAATGTACTGAATCTCCCCTCACCATTCTCTGCTGTATGGAGAACAGCCCCAGCTTCTCCAAGTCTGTCCATGTAGCAAGAGCTTGTGAGCTACCATACCGTACACACAATGGCAACAAGCTCCAGGCGGGCACTGGCCCATCCTCAACAGCCAGAATGGGGAGGGAAAACGAGAAGTTGAAAGTTGACGATGACTTAAAACAATTTTTAAAGAAGTTACCCTTCTTTTTTTTAATCATGAAAAGGAAAAATACCCCGACTGTACCAACTAGAATTTCTACCCAGTGCCAGTTCCCCAGCCAACTCCCTCTCTGGAAAGGTCACCATTTTATTTATCATCAGTATTATTTTAGGCAGGGGGGTTAAATATATACATTTGCTGTCGCTCACTCTCTTATTTGTTAATATATATAAAAGCCCGGTGAAGGAATTGTGTGCAGAATATTCCAGCTGAGGAATCCTCATCGATGGAAGCAGAAACACTGCAAAGGGAAAATACGAATCGGCTGAGCTGAGGGAGGGATGGAGGTAGGGAGGAGTGGAGCAAGGAAGGGGTGCTGTGATGGAGGGGTGGAGGGATGGTCGGAGGGTGGGAGGGATGGTTGCGGGAAGGGAGAGATTGATGGAGGGAGGTATGGAGGTATGGAGGGCTGGAAATGGAAGGAGGGTGGCAGAGGATGGTGGGAGGGAGTGATGGAGGGTTGATGGTGGGAGGGAAGGAGAGACGTGTGGTCGGAGGGAAGGATAGTTGGAGGGAGTAATGGAGTATCTCCCATTTTACAAGATCAAAACTCTTCATCTTCTTGAGCACCTCTAATAAGTGCCCCATAACCTGCTCGGCTCGAAGGAGAAAAATCCCAGGTTCCAGCTGCTCTTATGGTGCAGCTCACACAGTGTAAAACTCAAGTTCCGTGAGTCCTTCTGCCTCGGGCACTTCCAGACGTTCCTTGTGGAATCGCTTTTATCTAGACCCAGTGGAAACCCTAGTGTGTGAATGACATCCCGGACAAGATAAGAGAACTCGCCCGTGATAATAAACGGATCGGAGTAAGGCTGGGTTCAGGCCCTGAACTTCAGGCCCTGAACTTCAGGCAGGATGAACTGAATGGCAACATTTTAAAATAAAGCTGTGATATGTTCAAGCCTCGGCTCAGTGGGATCACTCTCGCCTCTGACTTAGAAGGTCGCAGATATTAACCCCACTCCAGAGACCTGAGCCCATAATCGATGCCGACATGCACGGTGCCAGTGCTGAGGGAGTGCTGCACGATCAGAACTGCCGTCTTTCGGGGAAAACATTAAACTGAGACCACATCTTCCCACTCAGGTGGATTTAAAGGATTCGTTGCACTATCTTAAACAGCTGAGGAGTTCTCCAGGGTTTCCACGGAAAACATTTGTCCCTCAAACAACATCTGAAATACAGATTATCTGGTCATTATTTCATTGCTGTGTATGGGATTTGCTCTGCACAAATTGGCTGCCACATTTCCTACGTTGCAACACTTCCAAAGTAATTCATTGCCTGTAAAGCATTTGGGACATCATGAGGTCATGAAGGGCGCTATATAAATGCTAGTTGTTTCTAAATGTCAACATTTTAAAATACACGTTGCGATTTGTGAAACGCTCAGATATTACTGATGGTCGCTGGTTCAACTTATTTAATTTCACTGGGTTAAATCTTCCACGAAGTGGAGATCCAGTGGAATACAGAACTTTCACAGCTGAATTATTTTTTTATACTTATTCCCTTTGATATAAATCACATCTGTTCTAATTAAACAAAACTGAAGCCAACGTCACTGTTCGACATATTGCTACTTCTGTGTACCCACTGTCAATATTCTTAAAATAAGCTCTTGCTGTGAGTTTAGAATAGAAACGTTTAAGATTCTGACGGGTTTAGACAGGTTAGATGCAGGAAGAATGTTCCCAATGTTGGGGAAGTCCAGAACCAGGGGTCACAGTCTGAGGATAATGGGTAAGCCATTTAGGACCGAGATGAGGAGAAACTTATTCACCCAGAGAGTGGTAAACCTGTGGAATTCTCTACCACAGAAAGTAGTTGAGGCCAATTCACTAAATATATTCAAAAGGAAGTTAGATGAAGTCCTTACTACTCGGGGGATCAAGGGTTATGGCGAGAAAGCAGGAAGGGGATACTGAAGTTTCATGTTCAGCCATGAACTCATTGAATGGCGGTGCAGGCTAGAAGGGCTAAATGGCCTGCCCCTGCACCTATTTTCTATGTTTCTATGTAAGTGACTCTGTTGGCATGATTTTGCTGCCATGAACACTTCATAGGAACCATTGAGACCTTTTTTAAATAATCACAGAAATAGATGTCCCAGATTAGAGTATTGAGCGTCAGAGACACAATAAATGTTTCCCCACCAACACAGCATAGAAATAAAGATAGACAGAAATGCAAATCTCTCAACAGACTCCAGCAACAATTGTTTTTTGGTACATTTCACTAAATTTTATTAGAATAAAGGAAATATGATACCCACGGACAGAATGAGGAAATACTACTTCTTGTCAGCATGTACAGCAATATCACTAATGTGATAGTGGAGGTTTATGCTTAAAGTTGTACCTGCCCTGGGAGTGTATGATGGGACATTGTAGAGGGAGTTTTACTCTGTATCTGACATATGATGTACCTGCCCTGGGAGTGTTTGATGGGGCAGTGTAGAGGGAGCTTTTTTCTGTGTCTAACTCGTACTCTACCTGCCCTGGGAGTATGTGATGTCGTAGTATAGAGGGCACTTTACTCTGTACCTGACACATGCTGTACCTGGCCTGGGAATGTATGATAGTGCGGTGTAGAGGGCGTTTTACTCTGTAGCTAACACATGCTGAACCTGGCCTGGAAGTTGCAGAGTTTAGTGCAGTAATAACTGAGACAGGGTCCAGAGGAATATAAACAGAGACATGTTCTAGTTTAGTAATGTAAAAGGTTGGGGCTAGTGAAATATAATCTATGTCCTGGTCTAGTTTAATATAAACAGAGACAGGGTCTTGTGCAATAGGAACAAAGGCATGACATATTCCAGTAATATCTGATACCGGGCCTAGTACAATATTAATAGTTCTAGTGCAGTAATAACTGAGATAGGGCCCCGTGCGGTAATTACTGATGCAGGGACATTTCTTTATTGTCTCCTGGCATATGGGTATGGGTGTCGCTGGCAAGGCAAACATTGATGGTCTAGCCCTAATTGGCCTTGAAAAACAGGTGGCGAGCTGCCACCTTGAACCGCTGCAGTCCATGTGGTGATGGAACCCCCAAATTGTTCGGAAGGGGTTCCACGAATTTGACCCAGCGACTATGAAGGAACGGTAATAAGTTTCCAAGTCAGGGTGATGTGTGATTTGGAGGGATACATGGAGGTGATGTTGTTCCCATGAGCACGCTGCCCTTGTCCTTCTAGGTGGAAGAGGTCGCTGGTCTGGAAAGGGCTGTTGAGGATGTCTTGGGGAGTTGCTGCAAAGCATCTTGGGGATGTTAATCACTGCAGGCATGGTGCACCGTTGGGGGAGGGAGGGAATATTTAACGCGGTGGATGGGGTAAAATAAACTTGAGAATGGTCTACTGTAGTGTAGTGGAGTATTTTTGTGTCCTCGTCACACATTGCTTTTTCTCCCATCTTTGCTTCATCAGAAAACTTGGCTATGTTACTCTCGATCCCTTCTTTAAAGTCGGTAGATTGTATATAGATTGTATCCCAGCACTGATCCCTGCAGCACCCCACTATTTACTTATTGCCAACCCTAGAATGATCCATTGATCCTGACTCTCTATTTTCTGTTAGTTAGCTAATCCTCTATCCATGTTAAAATATCAGCCCTAACCCCGTGAATGTTTATCTTGTGCAGCAACCTTTTATTTGGCACCTTGTCACATGCCTTCTGGAAGCCCAAATACATCACATCCACTGGTTCCTCTGTATCCACCCTGTTTGTTACATCCTCAAAGAATTCCAGAAAATTTGTCAAACATGTCTTCCCCTTCATAAATCCATGCTGACTCTGCCTGACCGAATTTTGCTTTTCCAAATATCCTGCCACTGCTTCTTTAATAATGGGCTCCAACATTTTCCCAAGCACAGATGTTAGACTAACTGGTTTATAGTTTCCTGCTTTTTGCCTGCAACCTTTCGTAAATAGGGGCATTAAATTTGCAGTTTTCCAATCTGTTAATCACCTTATATCTGTGTCCTTTGTTCTCGATCTTTCCACTAATCGGAACAATTTCTCTCTATCTACTCTGTCTAGACCCATTATGATTCTGAACACCTCTATGAAATCTCATCTCAACCTTTCTGCTCTAAGGAGAACAATTCCAGCTTCTCCAGACTATCCACGTAACCGAAGTACCATATCCCTGGAACCATAATTGTAAATCTTTTCTGAATCCTCTCTCAAGCTTTACATCCTTCCTAAAGAATTGGACACAATACTCCAGGTGAAGTTCATCATAACTTCCTTTCTTTTGTACTCTATGCGTGTATTTATGAAGCCCAGGATTATGTAAGCTTTTTTGACCATTTTCTCAACCGGCCCTGCCACCTTCAATGATTTGTGCACATTTACCTTCAGGTCACTGTGTTCATGAAGCTCCTGTAGCATTGTACATTGAGTTTATTTTTCCTCTCCTCATTCGTCTTATAAAAATGATTCATTTCACACTTTTCTCCATTTCATTTGCCCCGAGTGCACCCCTTCCATCAGCATGTCTATGTCCTCTTGAAGTCATCACTATCCTCCTCACTGTTCCCTCTACTTCCAGGTTTTGTATCATCTGCAAATTTCGAAATTGTACCCTGTACTCCTAAGTCTAAGTCATGAATATAAATGAAGAAACGCAGTGTTCCTCGTACCAACCGCTGCAGAATACCACAATATACCTTACCCCAGTCCAACAAAAAATAACTGGTAACCACTACTCTGTGGTTCCTGTCACTCAGCCAATTTCATATCCATGCTGGCACTGTCCTCTTTATTCTATGTGGTTAAATTTTTATGGCAAGGTTATTATTAAGGCACTTTATCAAACACCTTTTAGAAGGCCACCACATCAACCTTATAAACTGAGACTGGATCTAGCGCGGTAAAAACTGCGACGGGGTCTGGTGTAATGAGAGAAATAATGCCAGATAATTGCAGATTTATTAACCTCCTGCCAGGTACAGGTGCAGTTTCATTTTTACCATCATGGGCACTAATCATAGAAACATAGAAACATAGAAAATATGTGCAGGAAAAGGCCATTCGGCCCTCCGAGCCTGCAGCACCATTCAATATAATCATGGCTGATCAAACCCCACTCCTGTCTTCTCTCCATGATCCCTTTAGCAGTAAGGGCCAAATCTAACTCCCTTTTGAATATATCCAACGAACTGGACTCAACAACTTTCTGTGGTAGAGAATTACATAGGTTCACATTTCTCTGGGTGAAGAAGTTTCTCCTCATCTCTGTTCTAAATGGCTTACCCCTTATCCTTAGATTGTGAATCCTGGTTCTGGACTTCCTCAACATCGGGAACATTCTTCCTACATCAAACCTGTCCAATCCCGTCAGATTTCATATGCTTCTATGAGATCCCCTCTCATTCTTCTAAATTCCAGTGGATATAAGGCTAGTCAATCCAATCTTTCTTCATATGTCAGTCCTGCCATCCCGCGAATCAGTCTGGTGAACTTTGGCTGCACTCCCTCAAGGTGTATATCAGTGTTTTCTGGGTGATGCTGAGGTGATCACTAGACGATAAAGCGCAGAGACTGGCGTCTGGCTGCTCATTATCCTCGGTGTGATTTAATCCCGTTTCACACTGAAACTGCGGACAGAAATGGTCACCTGTAACAGAATCGTCAGAGTGACATCATTTTCTAAACAAGAGCACGCAAGAGAATGGGTTATCAATAAATGTTAAAGCTATTAAACGACCTGTAATTGCATTTTGAATAAAGTAGAATGCTGAAAAATATTGGCTGAAGCTAATCATTTATCTTTCTGGAATGCACATGTACACATTATGAATGTGAGCAAGTGTTTTGTACACACACACATACATTCACACACACACACACACACATACATAAACACACAAACGCACATACACACAAACACGCATACACATATAGCAAACACTTTCTGTGTCCTCTTTTCAGTTGTTCATTTTACAAGGTGAGAACATTTATTCTGGTGGATATTAGGACCCTGCGGCTGCCCATCCGGCGGTGCTCTGAGCTCACGGTTCCAGGCTCTGTCTTACATAATCAGTGGGCCACGTCACAGCTAAATAGAAAATACTGGACCAAAAACAATCCTTAACGTTAAAGAACTTGGAGAAATAGGCACAGGACAACACAAGTGTGATTTAGTAACCTCAAACACACAGATTTTGCCAGTAGTTCAAAGTGCAGTGCACTATTGCTCACCTTCCGTCCTGTCCTTCAATCCCAGTCCATTACTGGAAGATTGTTAAAAGATTCACCCCATCCTCTCAACACAAATATTACCGTCATAATACCAGATTAATTCAAGATTACACACACGTGTTGATAGCTGTTAACAAATCTAAACCTATATTTCCAACCAAAAAAGTATTGCATCCTCACAGCCACACATATATACATCTTTATTTATATTAATATCTGTCGATATCTCTTTATATCGTCTGCCTATGTAATAGACGCATGTGCAAGTGGAGAAATAACTGAGGCAGGGTCTATGCTACAAGAAATAGATACAGGATCCAGCGCACTAATAGTTTAGACAAGATCTAGTGTAATATGAAGAGAGACAGGCATTTATTATAATATATTTCAGCCATGGTCTATGGCAGGAATAACTGAGACAGTGCCTAGTGTAATATAAACAGAGACATGGTGTAGTGTAATATAAACTGAGACAGGGTCCAGTATAATATACACAAGGACCGAGTATAGTGTAATATACACTGAGACAGGGACGAGTGTAATATAAATAGAGACAGGGTCTAGTGTAACATAAACAGAGACAGGGGCTAGTGTATTATAAACAGTGACTGGGTCTAGTGTAATATAAGCAGAGACAGTGTGTAGTGTAATATAAACAGGGACAGGGTCTAATGTTATATAAACAGAGACAAGGTCTAGTGTAATATAAATAGAGACAAGGAAGAATGTAAATTAAACAGAGACAGAGTCCAATGTAATATGAACAGAGACTGGGTCTATTGCAGTTATAACTGTGACTGGGTCCAGGGCATCGATAAACAAGAGAGGGACTGCTGAGAAGATTAGTAAACTGACTACAACACGGAGTTAATGGGGACATTCAAGTGGTTGTGTAAAAATAAATGTTGGGTGCAAAAGCAAATTGTGAGGAAGACACTAAAAAATTATGCAAGGAGATATAGAGAGGCTAAGTGAGTGGACAAAACTTTGACAGATGAATTATAATCGTGAAAATCTCAGATTATACACTTTGGCAGAAAAAAAATTAATGCAAGTTATAATTTAAATGGAGAAAAATTGCAAAATGCTGCGGTATAGAGGGACCTGGTTGTACTTGTGCATGAAACACAAAATGTTACTATGCAGGTACAGCAAGTAATCAGGAAGGCAAATGGAATGTTGCCATTTATTGCAAAGGGGATGGAGTACAAAAGCAGAGAAGTCCTACTACAACCCTACAGGGTATTGGTGAGGCCACACCTGGAGTACTGCATAAAGTTTTGTTCTCCGGATTTAAGAAAGGTTATACTTGCATTGGCGACTTTTCAGAGAAGGTTCATTGGGTTGATTCCGGAGAAGAGGAGGTTGATGTATGAAGAAAAGTTGAGTAGTTTGGGCCTATACATGTTGGAGTTCAGAAGAATGTGAGAAGATCTTATCGAAACATATAAGATAATGAGGGGGCTCGAGAAAGTGAATGCAGAGAGGACATTTTCATTCACAGGGGAAACTAAAACTAGGAGGCTTAATCTCAGAATAAGGGGCTGCTATTTAAAACTGAGATGAGGAGGAATTTCTTCTCTCAGAGGGTTGTAATTCTGTGGAAGTATCTGCAACAGAGAGCTGTGGAGGCTGGGTCATTGAATATATGTAAGGCAGAGATGGGCAGATTTTTGAGCGATAAGGGAATAAAGGGTTAGGGGGAGCGGGCAGGGCATTGGAGCTGAGTCCATGATCAGACCAGCCATGAACTTATTAAATGGCAGAGCAGGCTCGAGGGGCCAAATGGCCTACTCCTGCTCATATTTCATATATTCTTATGTTCTTGTGTTCGAAGGTCTTCGCGTGATATAAAAACATGCCGTGACCAGTGCAATAATAGCTGCGGCAGGAACTAGTGTTGTATAAACCGAGACGTGTCTTAGTGTAATATGAACCGAGACATGATGTCGATATAAAATCACAGAATGGAAGAATGATACAGCACATAACGTGCACATTAAGCCCTCTGGTGCCTGTGCCTGCACTGAGTTGAAACAGCTAACCAATTGGTCCCACTATCCCTGCTTTTTCCCAATAACCCTGCATTATTTCCAATTCAATTATTTACCCAATTCACTTTTGAAATTTATTACTGGAATTGCTTCCAGAACCCTGTCAGATAGTGTATTCCAGATCATAACAGCTAGTTGTATATTTCTTTTTCCTCATTTCGCCTCGGGCTCTTTTGCCAAGTTCCTTAAATGTGTGTCATATGGTGACAGACTCATCAGCCACTGGAAAATTATCTTCTTATTTAAAGTGTCAAAACCATTCACGGTCTTGAGCATGTTTGTAAAAGCTCCTTTTAACCTTCTCTGCTCTAATGACAACAATCTCAATGCCCCGAGTGTCTTCACTTAATTGAAGTCTTTTATCCAAGGTACTATTCTAGTAAATTCCCCAAGCACACTTTCCAAAGCCGTTCAATCTTTCCTAAATGTGGCGCTCAGAATTAAAAACAATACTGGAGTATAACCAATGTTTTACAGATGCTTACCAATAGGTTCCTCGCATTTGAACCCTATATCTCTATTTATGAAAACTAAAGATAGTGTATACCTTTTGCATTCCAGATCAGAACCACTTGTTACATTAAAACATCTCCACATCTCCCTTTTGTTTTTTTTTTTGCAAATGATCTTAAATATGTATCCTCTGGTTACCGACACTCTCAGTGTAAACATTATCTCACTTTTAACCGTATCAAATCCCTTCATAAAAGGAAGGCTATGACAGGCAGAGGCATTATTTTCTGATTGCTGCCAGAGATTGATTGGTAGATTTTGGTTCGGTTAGGAGATTACGGGCGACGGAACCAAAGCTGGTCGATGGAGTTAAGATGCCGATCATCCGTCATCTAATTGAATAGAGGCATGATATAGTTCAGTACTAATTGCGAAAGCGTATCGTGTAATTTAAACAGAAGACTGGTCGAATCCATTAATAACAGAGACAAGACCTAGAGCAATATAAAGAGGAGACGTCGTCTAGTGTAGTAATAACTGCAACAGTGCCTAGTGTAATATAAATAGAGACATGGTATAGATTATAATAACGGAGAGTGCCCAGTGTATTATAAACATAGACATTGCTTAGTGCTTTATAACTGAGGCAAGGTTTCGTGTAATATGAGAGATACATACCAGAGGGCAGCAATAAATGAGACAGTATTTAATATAAGACTATATGAAAAGGGGCACGGTCCAGTGCAGTAATAATTGAGACAAGGCTGAGTGAAATCTAATCACAGGCATGGTCTAGTGCAGTGATAACTGAGACAAGGCCTAGTGTAATATAAAGAGAGACGTGTTCTCATGCAGTATAACAGAGGGAGCATTGTGTAATATAAACAGAGACATGGCTTAGTGCAGTAATAACTGAGGCATGGCCCAGTGTAATATGAACAGATGCAGGGCCCAGTGTAATATAACTAGTCACCGGATCTAGTGCAATAATAAATGAGGCAGGGCATTGTGCAATACTAACATAAACAGACTCTAGTACAGTACTAACGGAGAGAGAACCTAATGTAATATGCCACCGACATGGTCTAGTGCAGTAATAACTGAGACAGAGTCCAGTGTAATATAAATTGAGACATTGTCTGATGTAATAAAAAAGAAAAAGGCTATTGTGTAATATAAGCAGAGACATTGTCTCGTGTAATATATACAGTGACACTGTCTTGTGTAATATAAACAGGGAAAGAGTCTAGTGTAATATAAACTGAGACATTGGCTAGTGTACAATAAACAGGGACATTGTCAAGTGTAATATTAACGGAGACATTGGCTCGTGTAATGTAAACAGTGACATTGTCTCGTGTAATATAAACAGTGACACTGTCTAGTGCAATATAAACAGGGGAAGAGTCTAGTGTAATATAAAATGAGACATTGTCTCTTGTAATATGTTGTGGAAATTTTTTCTGAGACTGCATAATATATATAAAGAGAGGTTTATTAAATTGGAGTCAAAACTTTGGGAGAAGTGTAAAAGAACCCTGTCTTTGAACCATCTTCTCAAATTGATATCTGTAGTGAAGTTCTTTTATCTTACAAATTATGTCACTTTACAACGCATGCTTTAGCACTACAAAGCTTTGACTATCGAAGGCTAAGCTTTTGATATAAACCATCCTGCATTGTGACAGGGCAGTATAAACAAGTGCAGGCTTTTGACACCGGTATAAACAAACATATCCAGCATTTAACTCTCCAGTGTTCATTATCTCACTTTCCTATCTGCATTAACTCAAGGCCAGCATATCTTAAAGTCTAACTGTTTTTTTTTTATATCGAGCATAATGCATCAGTATTGTCCCTTACAAAATTAATTTAAAGGGGAAAATAAAACAAATGTTTGAACCCGTATATTAGTCCAGTATATGTCCAAAAATCCGCTCCAACAATATTCCCCCTTTTGGTCCTGGATGATGTTTACGAAATCCAGATGACCACAATGATAGTAGCATATATTCGTCCTTTGGGGTATGTTACTTCCCAGATGTTCCGTATGTCCACCTTACCTGTAGCTCTAGGCTACCCTTCAAAGATAGTGGTCGGTGTCATTGTCGTCTGTTTCTTCATTCTTGGTGTCTTCAGGTATTTCCAGCAGATGTGCTTATTCTTCAGCGATTACACTGGCTACTGGCTTCAGTCGAGCCATCGTAACATTACAGCAGATATTAAAACACCCGATAATCAGACAGCAAGTAATTATTATTACAACCAGAATAATTACTCCATGCATAAGATAGGACCCCCAGGATCCCCCTAACAGACAGTCAAACCAGCCAGATCCTCCTGTTGTTATGTATAACTTCTTTTCCTCCCTTCTTATGTGATCAGCGTGGTTGGTTATGTTTTCTGAATTATCAGGAATGTAAGTGCAACATTCAGCTCCAATTAAGGCACATTGTGCATATGGCTACCATTTCAGCCGTTATGCCCTACATTGCTTCAGCAGTGCCGTTAACTATCTGTTCCAGTACCCTCTCTAGGTTATGTAATTCATCCATGGTGCGTCCTATCTCGAATGGGAGCATCATGACCCCAAATAGCCTCTCTACCGCGGTAAGATCTCGTCTTAGTCGACCTGGTGTCTGTACTTCTGCTAAAGTACGTACCCGTCTGACAAAGGTGACCACATATCCCAAATAACAAGACCCCCTCCAGTTCTGAGGCAACCAGGGGTAGACCCTATGCCCGCACACAAAATAAGTGCCATTATATGCTGTTAGATTCGATCCCAATCTCTCTCTCAGCCCCCGTCGCCACCTAATCTTAGCGTCCCAGTCCTGGCTACTTGTCTGATTCTTCAAACCCTCTATTTCGAAGAAGCCTTGGTTTGTTGTTTCGCTGGCTATTATGTTCCATCTGGTGAGGTTAAACTATATCCTGCTACAAAACCTGTTTCCTCACCGGTCAGGTCTCTAGTGAAACAAATGTCAGCGGTGGGCCTTCCAACTTCTGAGGTGTTGGTCAAAACCAGGAACGGGGGTCGTACCGACCTATTGTATTCCGGCTGGTACCATCTGTCAATGCATCCAAAAGGTAATCCCCCGATCTCCACGTTTCTTTATTCCCACTGTGGTTCCAAGTATCATTTACTTCCCCTGTACCGTTTTGTCGCATTACTCACTCTGCTACTTCTGAACTGTTAAGGGAGATTGACCTCAAAGGGATGCCTCCTTTGCTATGTATGGGGATGTGCGAACATACCCAGCAACTAGAAAAGTTCTCATTTTGTGCATAAACATAAGACATGTACAAAAAGGTATTCACAAGTAACTCTCGTTTCGGTCTAGCTAGCAGGCCGGACCGAACACGAACTATGATAATCGCACTGATCGCAATATATAGTTTCATCTTATTACTCTATAATTAACAAATAGTCAAAGGCAAAATGGCCATATGGCTTGCTTGAAGAATCTCTCGCTGTCAATCTTTAAATAGACAAACAACAACAACTAATATGTGTGCTAAACGGCTGGTTCAAAAACCTTAAGCTGGGTCCGATGCTTCCATTGTCCGTTCCCTTTAACATCGATGCAGGCACAAGTGTCCCCGCTGAGTATAACCTCATATGGTCATATCCATTTTTGAGGCAAACCCCGGTTTTTCCCGGGAGGACCCTTACCATAATGCGACTTCCTGCCTACGGGACTTCAGGGAGTTTTGTAGGCTCTGCTTCCGAGTCTCTTTCTTCCTGATTGTCCCGAACTAATTTATGCATCCCTTTTAATTGAGTACTTAGTTCCAAAACATACCGTTTTATTTTGTCTTTTAATGGGCCTACATCGGCCCACCCTGTTATGATGTTCTCGGGTAATTGCATCGCCCTTCCTGTCATTAGTTCACAAGGGGTTAATCCGGTTGTCCGGTTTGTCGTGGCTCTTAACTTCATCAATATAATGAGTAATACTTCTGTCCACGTTTTTCCTGACGTTTGCATGGCCTTTGCCAGGGCGTTCTTAAGGGTATGGTTCATGCGCTCTACCATCCCAGAACTCTGCGGGTGGTAGGGGATGTGGAATTTTTGTTTTATGCCGATCAGCTGGCATATTGTTTTTACAATTTTTCCGGTGAAGTGGGTGCCTTGGTCGGAATCTATTTGAAGAGGCACTGCCCATCGGGGAATCACCTGCGCGGTCAATATCCTTACCACTGTTGAGGCAGTGCAATCACGTGTGGGAAAGCTTCTACCCACCGGGTAAATTGATCTATAATCACTAGGCAATATCTTTTTCCATGGGATGGGGGCAAAGGACCTGTGAAATCAATTTGTACGTGTTCCCATGGCCCACGTGGACGGGGCTTGTGTCCCATTTTAATTTTAATGGGCCTGCCTGGATTATATTGTGCGCACGTAACGCATCGATGGTAATGTTTGGTGATATCTCTCCCCATCCCTTTCCACCACCAATCTCTTCCAAGACTCCCGGTCATGGCCTCTCATCCTGAATAAGACAGGCCATGATGCAACTCCAATAAGGTATTCAGTATGCATTCAGGCGCCATGACCTTGTCGTTTCGTCTCCAAACGTTATCCTTCCCTTGCGTTGCGCCCTGCTTTGTCCACATACCTATTTCCTCCTCAGAAGTGTCCTGGTGTAGTTTCTCAATACTTATCTCTTCGTCTTGGGCCCCAGCGGCACTGACTTAATTTTAATCATTTAAAATCATTATCAATGGAGAGTGTTTTTTACCTCTTCAAATTATTTTTTTTTCAATGAAACCAATATCTTTTTCACAGCTGATATCAACTGGTATTTCGTAAGTTATGTCTTTATCCATCGCAAACATCCCTTCTCCCCCATGCTGTCATATAATCGTGTACTACCCCGAATGCATATCTACTGTCCGTATAAATATTAACAATCATATTTTCCGATAATTCCAGTGCCCAGGTGAGGGCTACCAGTTCTGCCACTTGAACTGACGACCCCCCATTAATTCGCCCTGATTCAACTGTCTCTCGATCCTGGTTAACTACGGCCCATCCGGTACGAGGTAGTCCCTCTACGTATTTTCGTGAGCCGTCCACAAACAAGGTTTGTTCTGCGGTTTGAAGGGGGGCGTCTTTTATTCTATCCTCTTCCATATCCTCACATACCTCTTCGCAAAAGTGGGGTTCCCCTTCACCCATCATACCTTCTGTGGGGTTGTTTCCTTCATCACTAATTATGGTTACCGCTTTGTTGGGTGTTAAGAGGACTGCTTCCCACTTTGCCCGTCTCATATTAGATACGGTTCTCAGTTTTCCTGTGTTTAACATTTCTACCAATGTGTGTTTAATGTGGAGAATGATGTTTCCAGTCATCACCACAAGCTCGCTTAATTTTTACCGCCCAAGCTGCGCAATCTAGCGCGGCTATACATCAGGATAACCCAGTCACCACCGGGCTTTCGGTGGTAGAGTAATAGGATAAGGGTCTCCTTTTATCAGGGATAAAGTTCCGGCTGTAATTAAAGAGGCCCAGTACCTTCCTCACCCCCCTTACCGTTACTGGTCTAGGCATGTCCTTGACAGCCTTTTTCCTATCCGTGGGCGTTTCTTTCAACCCCTTGAGAGGCAGTACCCTAGGTACAGGACCTGGGATTTCCCTACCTGGGCCTTTTTGGGGAGTTAGTGGTGCTAACTCTTTCTTTACAGATACCCTTTTCCACTAGCCCTTTTACTATTTCTACAACCGCTGTTCTAGCTTCAGGTCTTATAGGGTATTGTGGCAAGTCCCCCTTTTCTTCCCTCCTCCTGTTCCCGTGGCAGAGACCTTTTCCTGCTTTATCTTTTTTCTTTTCTAAACTGCTAAATCTTACTGTTTTAGCCTTTTTCAAAAGTCCCTTTTACACCTTCACAGATAGCTCCCCACTCGCCCAGGAGTTTGACCTGATCCCTGAAGTATTTCGACATTTAAAACTCTTTTTTTTTGCTGAGCTAGAAGCTTTCATGTCAAGGATTTACACAAAGGAAAATGGGAGCGTTTTGAAAGGCATTCTTTATCTCATTCCTAGACTAAATTTATGTATTTCAACCCAATTGCATGTTTTCTTTCGACAAGTAAGTGAGCGTGTCAAATTCTTTTTTTTTCTTTACTACCGGGACCATGTATTTTTATCTTTTACTCAACAAACCTATCCTTTGTGCATTTCCTAGCTCCGTAACTTATATCCACACCTTCGGTTCCAACTTAAAATGTAATACCATAAGGTTCACAGTTTCTTAAATTTCCCACAAACAGGACAGCACTACGAAGGGTTAAAAAAAAACATTTCACTCTGTTTGGAAAGAGTGGATGGAGCTAAAACAGGCAGGCAGCTCCACACCTTCTTAAAACAGGCTTTCATTCATTCCACAGTCAAAATTACTCGAGTACTCTCTTCATTCAAAATAGACAGGGACATTGTCAAGTGTAATATTAACGGAGACATTGGCTAGTGTAATGTAAACAGCGACATTGTCTAATGTAAAATAAACAGAGACATTGTATAGTGCAATATAAACTGAGACATTGTCTAGTGTAATGTAAACAGAGACATTGTCTAGTGCAATATAAACAGAGACAGGGTCTAGTGTAATTTAAACAGAGACAGTGTCTAGTGTAATATAAAGAGAGACAAGGTCGATTGCAGCAAAAACCAAGACATGTCCTACTGTACTTTAAACAGAGACATTGTCTAGATCAGTATAACTGAAGCAGGATGCCGCTTTCAAATTTATTAGTGTACTCAAGCTAGCCTCAGTTTATATTATACTCGACCATATCCATGTTTATATTACACATGACCCATTCTCAGTTATTCCTGCACCAGAACAAATTTTATTTAAATTATATCTTAGCATATTTTTGTTTATGTTAAATACGTCCCTATATAACTTATTACTGAAACAGATCTTTTCTCTGTTTACATAACTCAGGACCTGATTCATATTACACTCGGCCCTGTCTGAGTTATACACACTGTCCCTTTTTAAGAACAAAAGAAAATAACAATTCGGAGCAAGAGTAGGCCATTCGGCCCCTCAAGCCTGCTCCACATTTTAATAAGAGCATGGCTGGTCTCTGACCTCAACTCCACGTTAACTGAAGTATCACATGCCAGACACTAATCTACTAAATCTCCTCTTAACCTTTTCTACTCGAAGGACAAACCCATCTTCTCCGGTCTCTCCACATTAACTGAAATCCCTCATCTAGGTACCAATCTACTAAATCTTATTTTAACCTTCTCTGCTCTAAGGGGAGCAACCCCAGCTTCGCAAGTCTCTCCACATAATTGTAACCCCCATACCTGATGCGTTTCCAGTAAATTTATTCTGCACCCTCTGGAAAGACTTCACGTCCTTCCTACAATGTGGTGCCCAGAATTGGACAAAATACTCCAGCTGGGGCAGAACTAGTGTTTCTCATCATTCATCCTTGGTACTATTCTGGTAAATCTCCCCTCAGCCTTCTCTGCTGTAAGGAGAACAGCCCCAGCTTCTCCAACTCTGTCCGCGCAGCGAGAGCTTACGTCCTACTGTCCCGTACACACATTGACAGCGAACTCCAGGCGGGCACTGGCCTGTCCACAACAGCGAGAAAGGGAAGGAAAAAACAGCAGCTGAAAGTCGACCGATGACTTAAAACAATTTTTAAAATTGTTACGCTTACTTTTTTTTATAAACAGGAAAAATATCCTGACTGTGCCAACTAGAATTTCTACCCTGTGACAGTTCACCAACCAACTCCCTCTCCGGAAAGGTCAACATTTTAATTCCTGTCAGCTTTTTTAGGTGGGGGTAGGGGGGTTAAATATATATATAATTGCCATTGCTCTCTCTCTCATTTGTTAATATATATGAAAGCCCAGTGAAGGAATTGGCTGCAGAAAATTCCAGCTGAGGAATCCTCATCAATGGAAGCAGAAACACTGCAAAGGGGAAAAAAGACACGTTTGGGCTGACAGAGGGAGGGAGGGAGTTAGGAATGGAACAAGGGATGGATGGAGAGGTGGAGGGGTGGCGGGATGGACGGAGGTAGGAATGGGTGCACGGAGTGAGCAATTGATCGAGGGGGCGATGGAGGAAGGGAGGAGTGGAGCAAGGGAGGTGTAGTGTATTAGACGGGTGGAGTCCGGCTGGAGGGAGGGAGAGGTGGGTCCAGGGAGGGAGCGATTGATGGAGGCAGGTATGGCGGGTGGGCGGGATAGAGAGAGGGAGGGATGAAGGGATGGAGGGAAGGAGAGACGGGTGGAGGATGGGAGGGATGGTCGGAGGGAATGATGGTGTATCTTCCAATTTACCCGATCAAACCTTTTCATGATTTTGAACAGCTCTATTAAGTGGCCCAGAACTTGCTCGGCTCTAAGGAGAACAGTTCCAGCTTCCAGCTGCTCTGATGGTGCAGCTCACACAATGTAAATATCAAGTTCCGTGGGTCCTTCTGCCTCGAGCACTTCAAATGTTCGCTGAGGAATCACTGACACTTGTTTACGGACCCAGTGGAAATCACAGTGTGGTAATGACATCTCAGGCAAGATAAGAGAACTCGCGCCTGATGATAAATGGAGCGGTGTAAGACTGGGCTCAGACCTTGAACCTCAGACATGATGAGCTGAATGGCAGCATTTTAAAATACAAGCAGTGATATGTTCAAGCCTCGGCTCAGCGGGATCTCTCTCGCCTCTGACTCAGAAGGACACAGATACTAAACCCCGCTCGAGACATCTGAGCCCATAATCTAAACCGACACGCCTGATGTCAGTACTTTGGGAGTGCTGCATGATCAGAGGTGCTGTCTTTCGTGGCAGATATTAAACTGAGGCCCCGTCTTCCCACTCAGGTGGATTTAAAGGACTCATGGCACAATGTTAAAGAGCAGAGGAGTTCTCCAGGGTTTCCAGCAGAAACATTTATCCCTCAACCAACATCTGAAAAATTGATTACCTGATCATTATTCCATTGCTGTTTATGGGATCTTGCTGTGCACAAATTGGCTGCCACGTTTCCTACATTACAACGGTGACCACACTTCCGAAATAATTCATTGGCTGTAAAGCACTTTGGGACAACTTGAGGTCATTAAAGGTGCTATATAAATGCAAGGTGTTTCTAAATGTCAACATTGGAAAATACATGTTGTGATATGTGAAAAGCTCAGATATTACTGTGATTGGCCGACACTCCTCTGCTCACTGCTTTAACCTATTAAGTTTCAATGGATTAAGTATTCCACTAAATGGAGATCCAGTGGAATAGCAGCCTGTTCAGAGATGTTCCACTGAGTTTGGCAGCAGAACTTTCAGAACTGAATTATTCATTTTTAAATTTATTTCCTTTGATATAAATCACATCTGTTCTAATTGAACAAAACTAAAGCCAACGTCACTGTTCGAGATATGTATATTTTTGTGTACCAACTGTCAATATTCTTAAAATAAGCCCTTGTTGTGAGTTGAAAAGAATCAATAAGTGAGTCTGTTGATCTTATTTTGCTGCCATGAATATTTCATCGGAACCAGTGAGGCGTTTATGTAAATAAACACAGAAATAGCAGTCTCAGATTAGAGTATTGAGCGACAGAAAGACAATAAATGTTTCCCCATCAACACAGCAGAGAAATAAAAATAGGGAGAAATGCAAATCTCTCAACAGATTCCAACAACAACTGTTTTTGGTACATTTCTCTAAATTATAGGTGAATAAAGTAAAGATGATCCCCACAGACAGAAAGGGGAAAGATTCTAATCACCGTATATAGTGACATCACAAATGTGTCAGTGGAGACTTCCTGTATCCTCTCCCTCTCCTATTTCCACTTTCCGTCTTGTCTCTCAAGAATGGATAATTGGCTTTCCCCCACAACGAGATGTCAACATCCAACAAACGTTTTCCTTGAGCCCTAATCATATGCCTCGAACCAAATTGATCAGAAACGCAGAAGGAGCTTTAATCCAAAATGTGACATGTGCATTTAATTATCTGGTAGTTTTTGATGGGACAATGTGGAGGGATCTTTAAACAGTATCTAACCCGTGCTTTCCCAGCTCTGGGCGTTTTTGATGGGACAGTGTAGAGACAGCTTTACTCTGTATCTGACACATGCTGTACCTGCCCTGCAAGTTACATAGCTTAGTGTAGTAATAACTGAGACAGGGTCTAGTTTAATATAAACAGAGGCATGGTCTAGTTTATTATTATGAAAGAATTGGGCTCGTGTAATATAAAGAGTGTCTTTGTCTAATTTACTATAAGCAGAGACAGGGTCTTCAGTAATAGGAACAAAGGCATGGCATACTCCAGTAATATCTGAAACAGGGCCTAATACAATATTAGTGTTTCTAGTGCAGTAATAACTGAAGTAGTGGCTCGTGCAGTAAGTACTGATACTGGGACATTGTTTATTGGTTGCTGGCATGTGCGTGTGGGTGTCGCTGGCAAGGCCAACATTGATTGTCTATCCCTAATTGGCTTTGAAAAGCAGGTGGTGAACTGCCATCTTGAACGGCTGCAGCCCGTGTGGTGAAGGTACTCCCACAGTGTTAGGGAGGGTGTTCCACGAAATTGACCCAGCGATTATGAAGGATCGGTAATAACTTTCCAAGTTAAGATGGTGTGTGATTTGGAGGGTTATGTGGAGGGTATGGTGCTCCCATGAGCCCGGAGCCCTTGTCCTTCTAGGTGGAAGAGGTCGTAGGTTTGGAAAGTGCTGTCGAAGAAGTCTTGGCGAGTTGCTGCAATGCATCTTGTAGATAGTACTCACTGCAGACATAGTGCGCCGGTGGTGGAGGTAGTGAATATTTAACGTGGTGAATTGAGTAATATAAACAGGAATAGGGTCTAGTGTAATAATAACTGAGACAGGTTCTGGTGTATTATAGAATCATAGAATGGTTACAGCACAGAAGAGGGCCAGTTGGCCCATATAGCCCGTGCCGCTCTCTGCAAGAGTATTTCAGCTAGTCCACTCGCCCGCCCTTTCCCAAAAGCCCTGTGAATTTTCTTAATTGAGGTACTTATCGAATTCCCTTTGTAATGCCATGAATGACTCAGCGTCTTCCATCCTTTCAGGCAGTGCATTACAGATCCTAACCTCTAGCTGTGTAAAAACGTTTTCCTCATGGGAACAGTTTCTCTCCAGCTACTCTGTCTCGACCCCTTATGATTCTGAACACCTCTCTCAAATCTGATCTCAAACTTCTCTGCTCTAGGGCAAACAATCCCAGCTTCTCCAGTCTATCCACAAAACTGAAGTGTCTTATCCCTGGAACAACACGTAAATCCTTTCTGCCCCCTCTGGAAGAGCTTCACATCCTTGCTAAAGTGTGGTGTCCAGAATTGGACACAATACTCCAGTTGAGGCCTAACCAATGTTTTATACATGTTCATCATAATTTCCTTCCTTTTGTATTCTATGACTCTATTTATGAAGCCCAGGATTCCGTATGCTTTTAAAACAATTTCTCAACCTTTCCTGCCATCTTCGATAATTTGTGCAAACATACCCCCAGGTTTCTCTGTTCATCACACCTTTTAGAATTGTACTCTTTCGTTTATTTTCCCTCTCCGCGTTCATGCTACAAAAATGTATCACTTGAAAATGTTCTCCGTTTCATTTGCCACGTGTCCACCCATTCCACCAGAATATCTATGTCCTCTTGCAGTCAGCACTATCCTCCTCACTGTTCACTATGCTTCCAAGCCATGAATGATATGAACATTTTAAATTGTGCCCCGTACACCAACATCTACGCCATGAATATAAATCAAGATAAGCAGAGTTCCAATTACCTACCGCTGCGGAACACCACTGTGTACCTTCCTCCAGTCCAAATAAAAACACTACTCTCTGATTTCTGTCACTCAGCCAATTTCATATCCATGCTGCCACTGTTCTTTTTATTTTATGGGCTTCAACTTTGCCGGCAAGGATATTATCAAGACACTTTATCTAACGCCTTTTCGAAGTGGACCACATCAACCATATAAACTGAGACTGGGTATTGGTGCAGTAAAAACTGCGACGGGGTCTGGTGTAACGAGAGAAACAACACATCAGACAATTACAGATTTATTAACCTCATGTCAGGTACAGGTGCATTTTCATTTTTACCAACACTTACACTAATCATCCACAGTGGAGATAAATCTCAGGAACTTCTGTGTGACGGTGAGTTTATCACTAGACAATAAAGCGGGGGGCTGCTGATTATACTCGGTGGGATTCAATCGCCTTTCCCACTGAATACAACGACAGACATGCTCACCTTGGTAACGGAATGGTCAGTGCGACATCACTTCCTATACAAGAGCATACAGGACAATGGGTTATCAATAAATTTTAAAGTTATTAAACGACATGCAATTGCATTTTGAATACAATAAAATGCTTAAAAATAATGGTTGAAGCTAATCATTTATCTTTGTTTAATGCACACATAATGAATGATGTGTTTTGTACAAACACACATACACATATACATACACATATCGGAAAAACTTCGTGTGTGCTCTTTTCAGTTGTTCAACTTAACGAGATGAGAACATTTTTTCAGGTGGATATTAGGACCACGCGGCCGCCCATCCGGCGGTGCTGTTCGGTCAAGTTTCCAGGCTCTGTCTGACATAATCAGTGGGTCACGTGACAGCGAACTAGCAAATACTGCAGGAAAAACAATCCTTAACATTAAAGAACTTGGAGTAATTGGCACAGGACAACACACGTGCAAATTAGTAACCTTTAACACACAGATTGCCACTAAGTAGTACAAAGTGCAGTGCACTATTGCACACATTCACTCCTGTCCCTCAATCCCAGTCCACCTCTTGGACATTGTTACAAAATTCACCACATCTTCTCAACACAAATATTAACGAAACAATACCAAATCAAGCAGAAATTGCAGACAGCTCTTGATAGCTGTTAACAAACTAAACATATACTTCAAACCAAAAAAAGTATTGCATCCTCACAGAGTCTAGTGTAATATTACATAGACAGGGTCTAGTGCAATATAAAGAGAGACAAGGTATAATATAATATAAGCAGGGACAGAGCCTAGTTTAATGTAAACAGCAGCAGGGTCTAGTGTAATATAAACAGGGACAGGGCCTTGAGTGATATAAACAGAGACAGGGTCGAGTGCAATATAAACAGGGCCAGGGTCTAGTGTAATTTAAACAAAGACAGGGTCTAGTGTAATATGAAAATAGACAAGGTCTAGTAGAACATAAAGAGAGACAGGCCTAACATAACGTAAACAGGGACAGGGTCTAGTGCAAAATAAACTGAGACAGGGTCTACTGTAATATAAACTGAGACAGGGTCTATTGTATTATAAACCGAGACAGGATCGAGTGTAATATAAACAGATACATGGCCTAGTGTAATTTAAACAGCAACAGGGTCGAGTGTAATATAAACAGGGACAGGGTCTCGTGTAATATAAACAGAGACGTGGTCTAGTGTAATATAAACATAGACAGGGCCAATCTACCAATCTACTTCATCCACCCTGCGCGTTGCATCCTTACTTAAAGAAATCCATCAAATTTGTCAAACATGATTTCCCTTTCATAAAACCATACAGACACTGTCTGATTGAATTATGCTTTTGTAATTGTCCCGGTACTGATACTTAGACTCCAGCATTTTCCCAACGACAGATTTTAGACAAACTCGCCTGTAGTTTACTGCTTTTTTAGATGGGGACAGGATCTAGTGCAATATAAACAGTAACAGCGTCTGGTATGATATAAACAGTGACAACGTCCACTGTAATTTAAACAGCAAGAGGGTCGAGTGCAATATAAACAGAGACAGGGTCTGTGTAATATAAATATAGGCAGGGCCTAGTGTAATATAAATAGAGACAGGTCTAGTCTAATATATAAACATAGACAGGGTCTAATGTAATATAAACAGAGACATGGGCTAGAGTAATATATAAAAAAAGGCAGGATCTAGTGCAGGAATAAATAAGACAGGGCCGTACTTTATATAGACAGAGATACCATTGAATGTAATGTAAAGGGAAACATGGTTTAGCAGAATGATAACTGAGTCAGGGCCTAGAGGCCTTTAACCAAAGACAGGGTCTAATTTAATATAAGCAGAGACAGATTCGAGTGTAATATGAACAGGGACATGGTCGAGTGTACTGTAAACAGAGACAGGGCCTAGTGTAACATAAACAGATACAGGGTGTAGTGTTCATAAGAACATAAGAATTAGGAACAGGAGTAGGCCATAAAGCCCCTCGAGCCTGCTCAGCCACTCAACAAGATCATGGCTGATTTGGCCGTGGACTCAGCTCCACTTACCCGCCCGCTCCCCATAACCATTAATTCCCTTATTGGTTAAAAATCTATCTGTGACTTGTATACATTCAATGAGCTAGCCTCAACTGCTTCCCTGGGTAGAGAATTCCACAGATTCACAACCCTCTGGGAGAAGAAATTCCTTCTCAACTCGGTTTGAAATTGGCTCCCCTGTATTTTGAGGCTGTGCCCCCTAGTTCTGGTCCCCCCGACCAGTGGAAACAACCTCTCTGCCTCTATCTTGTCTATCACTTTCATTATTTTAAATGTTTCTATAAGATCACCACTCATCCTTCTGAACTCCAATGAGTAAAGACGCAGTCTACTCAATCTATCTTCATAAGGTAACCCCCTCATCTCCGGAATCAGCCTAGTGAATCGTCTCTGTAACCCTCCAAAGCTAGTATATCCTTCCTTAAGTAAGGTGACCAAAACTGCATGCAGTACTCCAGGTGCGGCCTCACCAATACCCTGTTAAGTTTCAGCAGGACCTCCCTGCTTTTGTACTCCATCCCTCTCGCAATGAAGGCCAACATTCCATTCGCCTTCCTGAATGCTACTGCAAATGCAAACTAACTTTTTGGGATTCATGCACAAGGACCCCCAGGTCCCTCTGCACCGCAGCATGTTGTAATTTCTCCCCTTTCAAATAATATTCCCTTTTACTGTTTTTTTTTCAAGGTGGATGACCTCACATTTTCCGACATTGTAATCCATCTGCCAAACCTGAGCCCATTCGCTTAACCTATCTAAATCTCTTTGCAGCATCTCTGTGTCCTATACACAACCCGCTTTCCTACTAATCTTTGTGTCATCTGCAAATGTTGTTATACTACAGTCTGTCCCCTTTTTCAGGTCATCTATGTATATTGTACACAGTTGTTGTCGCAGCACCGATCCTGTGGCACAACACTAACCATCGATTTCCAACCCAAAAAGGATCCATTTATCCCGACTCTCTGCTTTCTGCCAGCCAGCCAATTCTCAATCCATGCAAATACATTTCCTCTGACTCTGTCTACCATTATCTTCTGCAGTAACCTTTTGTGTGGTACCTTATCGAATGCCTTTTGGAAATGTAAATACACCACATCCATCGGTACACCTCTATCCACCATGCTCGTTATATCCTCAAAGAATTCCAGTAAATTAGTTAAACTTCATTTCCTCTTCCTGAATCCATATTGCGTCTGCTTGATTGCACTATTCCTATCTAGATGTCCCGCTATTTCTTCCTTAATGTTAGCTTCAAGCATTTTCCCCACTACAGATGTTAAACTAACCGGCCTATAGTTACCTGCCTTTTGTCTGCCCCCTTTTTAAAACAGAAGCGTTACATTAGCTGCTTTCAAATCCGATGGTACCTCCCCATAGTCCAGAGAATTTTGGTAGATTTTAACGAATGCATCTGCTATAACATCCGCCATCTGTTTTAATACCCTGGGATGTATTTCATCAGGACCAGTGGACTTGTCTACCTTGAGATCCATTAGCCTGTCCAGCACTACTCCCCTCATGATAGTGATTGTCTCAAGGTCCTCCCTTCCCACATTCCCGTGACCAGCAATTTTTGGGATGGTTTTTGTGTCTTCCACTGTGATTTTTGTGTCTTCCACTGTGAAGGGCCCCATATAATATAAACAGAGACATGGTGTAATATAAGCAGAGACAGGATCTACTGCAAGATAAACAGAGACAGGATCGAGTTTAATAGAAACAGAGGCAGGTCAAAATAACTTAAACCGAGAGAGGATCTAGTATAATATAAGGAGAGATATGGCCTCATGCAATATAAACAGAGACAGTGCCTAGTGTAATATTAACTGATACATGGTCTTGTGCAGTAATAGCTGTGCCCTCTAGATAATGGCCCTCCTGCCAGTATAAACATTTTCATAGAATCGTAGGAACATAAGCACATAAGAAATAGGAGCAGGTTCAGGCTAGCTGGCCCTTCGAGCCTGCTCCATCATTTAACGACATCATAGCTGATCTGATCATAGACTGAGCTCTATTTCCCTGCCCGCTCCCATAACCATTCATTCTCTTATCGCTCAAAAATATGTGTATCTCCGCCTTAAATGTATTCAATGACCCGGCCTCCACAGCTCGCTAGGACAGCGAATTCCACAGATTTACAATCCTCTGAGGGAAGAAATTCCTCCTCATCTCAGTTTAAAATGGGCAGCTCCTTATTCTAGGACTATGTCCCCAAGTTTTATTTTCCCTGATGAGTGCAAATATACTCTCGGCATCCACCTTGCGAGCCCCACATTACCTTATACGTTTCGATAAGATCCCCTCTCATTGTTCTTAACCCCAATACGTATAGGTCCAATATAGTCAACTTATCTTCATAATTCATCCCCCTCATGTCCGGAATCAACTTAGTGAGCCTTCTCTCAACAGCCTCCAATGCACGTATATCCTTTCTTAAATATGGAGACCAAAAATGTACGCAGTGCACCAGGTGTGGCCTCACCAATACCACGTACGAGCCTTCTTTGCTTTTATACTTTATCCCCCTTGCAATAAAGGCAAGAATTCCATTTGCCTTCCTGATTAATTGTAGCACCTGCAAACTAACGTTTTGTGTTTCATGCACAAGGACATACAGGTCTCTCTGTCTTGCAGCACTTTGCAATTTTTCTCCATTTAAATTCAAATTTGCTTTTCTACTTTTTCTGCCAAAGTGGATAACCTCACATTTTCCCACATTATACTCCATCTGCCAAATTTTTGCACACTCATTTAGCCTGTCTATGTCCCTTTGCAGCTATTTTGTGTCCTCCTCACAATTTGCTTTCTGCCAATCTTTTTATCATCAGCAAACTTGGCTACATTACACGCTGTCCCTTCATCCATGTCATTAACATAGATTGTAAAATTTGAGGACACAGCACCGATCCTTGCGGCACCACACTAGTCACTGTTTGCCAACCGGAAAATGACACATTTATCCCGACTCTCTGTTTTCTGTCAGTTAGCCAAAGCTCTATCCATGCTAATACATTAGCCCCAACCCCGTGAACTTTTATCTTGTGCAGGGACCTTTTGTGTGGCACCTAATCGATTGGAAATCCACATATACCACATCCACTGGTTCTCCATTATCCACCCTGATCGTTACATCCTCAACAAACACAAGCAAATTTATCAAACATGAGTTCTTTTTAATAAAACCTTTGCTTGATTTAATTATGCATATCCAAATATCCCGCTACTGCTTCCTTAATAATGGAGTCCAGCATTTTCCCAACGACAGATGTTAGGCTAACTTGTCTATAGTTTCCAATTTTTGACTTTCTCCTTTATAAAATCGGGACAGGATCTCGTGTAATTAAAACAGAGATAGCGTATTGGGTAAATTAAACGGTGACAATGTCTCGTGTAATATAAACAGAAACAGGGTCCAGTGTAATATAAACCGAGACAGGATCTAGTGCAATATAAACACAGACAGGATCTGGTGTATAATAAACAGAGACAGGGTCTCGTGTAATATATAAAGACAGATGGTCTCGTCTAATATAACAGATACAGAGTCTAGTGTAATATAAATAGAGACAGGGTCTAGTGTAATATATAACGAGACATGGTTTAGGATAATATAAACAGAGACATGGTCTAGCCTGATATAAATAGAGACACGGTCTAGTGTAATATAAACAGAGACATGGTCTAGTCTGATATAAATAGAGACACGGTCTAGTGTAATATAAACAGAGATAGGGTCTAATGTAATGTATACAGAGACATGATATACAAATAGAGTTAGGGTCTAGTATATTATATACAGAGAGAGGGTCTAGTGTAGAATAAGCAGAGACAGGGTCTAGTGTAATATAAACAGAGATAGGGTATAGTGCAATATAAACAGAGCCAGCGTCTGGTGCAATATAAACAGTGACAGTATCGAGTGTGATATAAACAGAGAGAGGGCTAATGTAATATTAATAGTGACAGGGTCTAGTGTAATATAAACAGAGACATAGTGTAGTGGAGTAATAACTGAGAAACAATCTGCTGTGATTTCATAGTGTCACAGACAATTATGGCATAAAGAAAGCCATTCGTTCCATCACGCCTCTGCTGGCTCTGAGTGAAAACAAATTCTGCTCTTCTCCACTCTAGATCTTTTGCTAATGCTTTTAAATATAGGACCTCTGCTTAGTGAGAGCCGATACACTATATCATAGAATCTTAGAAATTTACAGTACGGAAGGAAGCCATTTCAGCCCTTTGTACAGCGCCAGCCGACCAAGAGCTATCCTGCCTAATCCCACTTTCGAGCTCATGTTCTGCAGCCTGTAGGTTACGACACGTTAATTGAACATCCAAGTATCGTTTAAATATGGTGAGGATTCCTGCCTCAATCAATATTTCATGCAGTGCGTTTCAGACACCCACCACCCTCTCGGTGAAGACATGTCCCCTTATATCTCCTCTACATTATAAAAACAAGTTAGCATGTTGAAGACATCTATTAGGTCGCTAATTAAACTTCTCTTTTACAAGGAGAAAAGTTCTAACTTTTGAACGCTCTAATTGAAGCCTCTCATCCCTGGTAACAACACGTTAAACCTCTTCCGTACCCTTTCTAGTGTCTGTACATCGTTATGGAAATGTGGTGCCCAAAATTGTCCATAATATTCCATGTGAAATCTAAGGCCAAATATAAGCAGATATAAGTTGCAACAGATTAATAACTGAGCCAGCGTCTAGAGTGATTTAAATAGAGACTGGGTCTAGTGCAAGATAAACAGTGATAGGCTCCTGTGTAACATATAAAGAGATAGGTTCCAGTGTAATATAAAGTGAGATATGGACGAGTGTAACATAAACAATGACAGGGTCTAGTTTAATATAAACAGAGATAGGGTCGTGCAATATAAACTGAGACAGGATCTAGTGTAATATAAACTGAGACAGGGTCTAGTGTAATGTAAACAGAGACAGGGTCGAGTGTAATATAAACAGAGACAGGATCTAGTGTAATATAAACTGAGACAGGGTCTAGTGTAATGTAAACAGAGACAGGGTCTATGGTAATATAAACAGCGACAGGGTCGAGTGTAATGTAAACAGAGACAGGATCTAGTGTAATATAAACTGAGACAGGGTCTAGTGTAATATAAACAGAGACATGTTCTAGTGCAATATAAACAGAAACAGGGCCTGCTTTACAATAAACAGAGGCAATGTCTAGTATAATATAAAGAGACATAGGGTCTAGTGTAATATAATCAGAGACAGTGTCGAGTGTATTCTAAACAGTGACTGGGTCTAGTGTAATATAAACAGAGACAGCGTCGAGTGTAATATAAAGAGAGACAGGGTCTCGTGTAATATAAACAGAAACAGGGCCTATTGTAATATAAAGAGAGACAGGGTCTCGTGTAATATAAACAGAGACAGGGTCTAGTGTAATGTAAACAGGGACAGGGTCTCGTGTAATATACACAGAGACAGGGTCTAGTGTGATGTAAGCAGGGACAGGGTCTAGTGTAATCTCAGCAGAGACAGGGTCTAGTGAAGTAAAACATTTTAAATCTCTGGCTTGTGGTTACTGAACATCCTACAAGTGGAAATGGTTCATAACTATTTACTCGATTAAAACTCCTCATAATTTTGATCGCCTCTATTAAATCGCCCTTAACATTCTCGGATCTAAGGAGCACCGTCCCAGTTTCTAGCTGCTCTACTGATGCATCTCATGAACATCCCAGATGCGGAGTTGCTAAGATTTGATATGGAAATCCCACTTTACAACAGTGCCAGAATATCATCCCAGGCAAGATAAGAGCATTATCCACAGGAATTAAACCGACTGTGTAAGACTCGTCTCAGGCACTGAACTTTGGACACTCTGAACTAAATGACAACATCTAAAAAATAAAGCTGTGATTTGCGAAAGCCCAGGTACAATGGGATCTATCTAGCCTCTGACTGAGAAGGCTGTGGGTTCAAACCCCTCTCCAGAGACTGAGCACATAATCTCGGCTGGCACGCCCGGTACCAGTACCGAAGGGGAAGGGGGGGCGCTATATTGACAGTAGTGCAGTGTTTCGGATAAGACGTTACATCTGCTGAGTCTCCCCTCACAGTTGGATGTAAGAGATTGAATGGCACTATTTTAAATAGCAGGGGAGTTCAACCCGGTGTCCATTACACATATTTATCCATTAACCAGCATCACTAAAGAACAGATTCTGTGGTTATTATCACATTACGTTTGCGGGAGCTTGCTGTGCGCAATTTGACTCCACGTTTCCTACATTACAACAGTGACTACACTTCAAACGTACTTCATTGTAAAGTGCTTTTGGACATTCCGAGGATGTGAAAGTCGTGAAAGTTATTTCTAAATGTCAACATTTAAAATACACGTTGCAATGGGTCATTCCTCTGGTCGCTGTTCTAACTTCTTTAGTTTAAATGGCTGGAATCTTACGCTAAATGGACATCCAGTGAATCACTGATCTGTTCAGAGAAGTTCCACTGACTTTGGTAGCAGAATTTTCAGAAATGAATTTGTAATTTTAATATTTTCCCTTTGATAAAAATCACATCTCTTCTAGTTGAACAAACCAAAAACCGATGTCACTGCTGGAGATATTTCCATTTCTTTGTACCACCTATCAATATTCGTAAAATAAACCCGTGCTGTTAGTTAAATCGAATCAGTAGGTGACTTTGTGGATCTGCTTTTGCTGCCATGAACACACTTCATGGAAATCAGTGAGATGTTTATGTAAATAAACACAGAAATAGAAATCCCAGATTAGAATATTGAACGACAGAAACACAAACAATGTTTCCTCATCAATACAGAATAGAAATAAACAGAGAGAGAAATGTTAATGTCTCAACGGATACCAGCAACAATTGATGTTTCAGATATTTCTTTCACGTATTGGTGAACAAATCAATGATGATATCCACAGTCAGAATGGGAAAGATGCTAGTCAACGTATTTAGTGACAGCTCAAATTTATTCGTGACAATTCCCTGTATTCCCTCCCTCTCTGCCTCTCTCTGCTATCCACACCTTCTGCCTTGCCTCTAAAGAATGCCTCATTATCTTCACCTCACAATAAGAAGTCAATGTCTAACAAAAATGTTCCCTAAGGTCTATTTCCAGGCTTCAAACCAAATTGGTGGGTGTGCGGAGAGGCAGTTTTATAATAAAATATGTCGTGTGAACTCAAAGATCCTGAGTGTTTGATGGGACTCTGTAAAGGGAACTTTACTCTGCATCTAACCCCGTGCAGTACCTGCCCTGGAAGTGATTGATGGGACGGTTTCGAGGTAGCTTTGCTCTGCATAGACCAGTGATGTACCTGCCTTGAGAGAGTTTAATGGGACAGTGTAGAGCGGGCTTTACTCTGTAGCTAACCCATGCTATATCTGCCCTGGGAGTGTTTGCTGGGACAGTGTGGAGGGAGCTTTACTCTGTATAGACCAGTGCTGTACTTGCCCTGGGAGAGTTTGATGGGACGGTGTAGAGCAAGCTTTACTCTCTATCTAAACCGTGCTGTACCTGCCCTGGGAGTGTTTGATGTGACGGTGTTGAGGGACGTTTACTGTTTCTCGAATCGTGCTATACCTGAGCTGGGAGTGTTTGATGGGACAGAATGAAGGGAGCATTTCTCTGTATAGATTCGCGCTGTACCTGCCCTGGGAATGCTTGATGGCACAGTGTGATATCACTATCCCAGAAAAATGTTATTATCAGTGCAACTTCCTGTATATTGCATTTCGTTTTTACCTGTTTGACATCATCACGTCAGCAACACGTAAACAATGGGCGACGTCATTGTTCACAACAATGCAGCGTCATCAATGTGACTTGGTCGCCATAGCTAAATCAGTGCGATCTCTGACCCTCAGCCACACGGATTGGTCGATTTGATCTCTATGGACACATCTATACCCCAGGGTCCAGTGCAGTAATAACCGAGACAGGTCCAATTGTAACATAGACAGAGTGAGGATATAGTGACAAGGTCTAGTGTAAAATAAACAGACACAGCGTCTAGTGTAGTATAAACAGAGACAGTGTCTAGCGTAACTTAAACAGAGACAGGGTCTAGTTAATATATAAAGAGACCGTGTCTAGTGTAATATAGAAAATACAGGGTCTCGTGTAATATAAACAGAGACAGGGTCTAGTGTAGTATAAAAAATACAGGGTCTAGTGTAATATAAACAGAGACAGTCTCTAGTGTATTATAAACAGAGACAGTGTCTAGTGTAATATAAAAAATACAGGGTCTAGTATAATAGAAACAGAGGCAGGTTCGAGTGCAATATAAATAGAGACAGGGTCTAGTGTAATATAAATAGAGACAAGGTCTAGTGTAATATAAACAGAGAAAGTACCAATCTACCAATCTATTATAAAGAGACAGGAGATAGTATAATATAAAGAGTGACAGTGTCTAACATAATATAATAAAGGATATCGTGCTCTAATAATAACTAATACATGATCTATTGTATTAGAAACATTGACATTTTCTAGTGCAATATAAACTGAGACAGAGTCTAGTGTAATATAAGGAGAGACAGGGACTAGTGAAATATTGACAGAAACAAGGGGTACGGTAATATAAACAGAGACAGCGTCTAGTTCAGTAGTAACTGAGACAGGTTCTAATGTATTATAACGGAGGGTCTAGAAATGTGATAACTGATACAGAGCCTAGCATAATAAAAACAGAGACCATGTCTAGTGCAGTGTAACTGAGACAAGATCTACAGTAATAAAATAGAGCCCAAGACGAGTGCAGTAATAGCTGAGACAGGGCCTTGGGCAATCTGAATAGAGAGATGGTCGAGTGCAGTTATAATTAACCAGGGTCTAGAGTAATTTAAACATATAGAATGTCTAGAGTAATTTGATAGCAACATTCCAGCCATGCAAATTTTCATGTCTGTCTGACTGTCTATCTGTCTGTCTGTCTGTCTGTCGTTCGGTTGATCGGTCCATCCGTCTTTCCGTCCGTCGATTCGTACTTCTATCCATCTATCTGTACTTCTATCTAATATTACACTGGACCCTGTCTCTGTTTATATTACACTGGACTCAGTCTCTGTTTATATTACACCAGAGCCTGTCTCTGTATAAATTACCCGAGTCCCTGTCTCTGTTTATATTACACAAGACCCTGTCTCTGTTTATATTGTACTAGACCCAGCCTCTGTTTATATTACACTGGACCCTGTCCCAGTTTATATTACACTAGACCCTGTCTCTGTTTATATTACACTAGAGCCAGTCTCTGTTTATATTACCCGAGTCCGTGTCTCTGTTTATATTACACAAGACCCTGTCTCTGTTTATATTGTACTAGACCCAGTCTCTGTTTATATTACAGTAGACCCTGTCCCTGTTTATAGTACACTAGACCCTGTCCCAGTTTATATTACACTAGACCCTGTCTCTGTTTATACTACACTAGACCCTGTCCCAGTTTATATTACACTAGACCCTGTCTCTGTTTATATTGCACGAGACCCTGTCTCTGCTTATATTACACTGGACAGTGTCTCTGTTTATATTAAATTATAACCTATCTCTGTTTATATTACACTAGACCCTGCCTCTGTTTATATTACAGTAGACCCTGTCTCTGTTTATATTCTTTCAGACACTATCCCTGTTTATATTACACTAGACCCTGCCTCTGTTTATATTACACTGGACCCTGTCTCTGTTTATATTACACTAGACCCTGTCTCTCTATATATTCTTCCAGAGACTATCCCTGTTTATTTTACACTCGACCCTGTCTCTGTTTACATTACAGTAGATTCTGTCTCAGTTTATATTACAGGAAACCCTGTCTCTTTTTATATTACGCCAGGCACTGTCTCTCTTTATATTATCCTCGACACTCTCTCGCATTTTATTACACCAGATCATCTTTCCTTTTCAAATACATATTGATTTCCCTATTTGAAAGTTATGATTGAATCTGCTGCCATAACCCTTTCAAGCACTACATTCCAGGTTATTACAACTCGCTGCATAAAAAATCTCCTTATCTCCCTTCTTTTATTTATTTTATCAATCACCTTAATATTTGTCCTCTGCTTACCGATAGACCTGCCGATGGAAACCCTACTTTAATATCAACTCTATGAAACCCCTTCACAATTTTAATTCCCCCCGAAGCATTCCCTCCTATAATAAGAATAATCCCATCCTCTCTCGTCTCCACATAACTGAACTCCCTCATGCCTTGTAGCAATCTCCTCTGCATCCTTAGCAAGAGCCTGACAATCTTCCTAAAATATGGATTGAAATAAATGCAATCATTATTTGCCCTTCAGATTATTTCTAAGGATACATGCTCCCTTCAAATTTGACTGACTGAGAAGCATTAATTATATTGTTTTACTTGTTTTGACAATGCAGACGGTGACTGAAATGCTCAGCAACATCCGTCTCCACATGACGCATGTATCAATATGATCACTGTCGCCACCTGCTGATAAACGATATCTACTGCAAGCACCAGAGCTTACTTGAAACATGATTCATAATTCCAACCACAATAACTTGCTTGAACGTTTACCCAGAGGATTTTTTTTTAGAGCAAACCACTAGAGGTGCAGATGATCAGAAAGTATCAAGGGCGGAATATCAAAATTATTGTTGCAAATTCACCTTCAAGCCATCACACAGAGCCGTCAGATTAGATAAACTTCCATAATGAATAAAAACCTCACAGGAAAAATGGTACAACCATGGCTAACAAGGGAAGTTAAAGATAGTAGTGCATTAAATGAACAGGCTTAGAATGTTGACAAAAAGAGTAGTAAGCCCGACAATTGAGAAGATTTTAGAATTCTGCAAAAGATGCACATGCAACTGAGAATATGGGAGAAAATATAAAATTAAATAAGCTATCAAAAACCTAAAAACAGATTGTTAGAGCTTCTACACGTGTATAGAAAATCAGTTAAATTACCGTACTGTACAATACAAAGTTAGGTGGGACAGTAAACAGTGAGGAAGAAGTAAGGAGGCTGCAAAGGGATATTGACAGGTTAAGTGAGTGGGCAAGAACATGACAGCTTGAGTATAATGTGGAGAAGTGTGAAGTTACGCATTTTTGTAGGACAAATAGAAACAAGAATATTTTTGAATGCTGAGAAACTGGGTAATGTTGTAGTTCAGAAAGACCTGGATGGCCTTGTACACGAATCACAGAAAGCTAAAATAGAGCCAAAGTGAGCAATTAGGAACGCAAATGGTAAGCAACATTTTATTGCAAAAGGATTGGAGTATTAGAGCAAAGAAGCCTTCATGCACATATATAGGGCCCTGCTGAGACTACACCTGGTTTATTGTGTACAGTTGTGTTCTCCTTACCGAAAGAAGGATACACTTGCCTTGGAGGGAGTGCATCTAAGGTTCATCAGACTGACCTAATTCCTGGGTCGGCGGCGGGGGTGGAGGGGGTGCGGGGGTGGGGGGGTGGTGCTGACCTGTGAGGAGAGATTGAGTATGTAATGTCCATATTTACGAGAAAATCAGAACATAAGAACATAAGAATTGGGAGCAGGATTAGGCCATACGGTGCCTCGAGCCTGTTCTGTCATTCAACGAGATCATGGCTGATCTTCTGCCTCAACTGCACTTCCCTGCACTATCCACATATCTGAATGGAAACAAATGCAGGGCTTCGGGGAAAGGGCGGGGAATTGGGTCAATTATACAAAGTACTTCAAGTGTGGTCTAACCAAGTTTAGCATAAGTTTTGCACTTTTAGTTTTCTATCCCTCTCGAAATAAACCCGAGTTCAGGTATTCTTCTTTTTATGGAATTATTAACCTGCGTCGCAAGTTTTAGTGATGTGTGTATTTGCACTCTCAGAGACCTTTGTTCCTCCATCCTACTTAGATTCTTATTTTAAACGTGATAAGTGACCTCTTTATTTTTCTTACCAAAATGTAATACCCCATTATTTTCTGTGTTGAAATTAATTAGTCAATTCATGTATTCTTGTAATTCGTTGAAGTGTTCCACAGTATTTACACCCCGACACGCCCGCCCCACGTGCATTCGGAAATGTAGAAGTTGTGTTTTTGACTCCAAAATCTAAATTGTTAATATAAGTTGTGAACAATAGTAGACCCAGCACTGATCCTTGTGGAATCGATCTATCTATCTATCTATCTATCTATCTATCTATCTATCTATCTATCTATCTATCTATCTATCTATCTATCTATCTATCTATCTATCTATCTATCTATCTATCTATCTATCTATCTATCTATCTATCTATCTATCTATCTATCTATCTATCTAACTATCTATCTATCTATCTATCTATCTATCTATCTATCTATCTATCTATCTATCTATCTATCTATCTATCTATCTATCTATCTATCTATCTATCTATCTATCTATCTCTCTATCTATCTCTCTATCTATCTATCTTTCTATCTATCTATTTTTCCATCTATCTATATATATATAAATATATAGATATATATCTTTCTATCTATTTATTTATTTATCTATCTCTTTCTCTCCCCCTCTCCCCCTCTCTCTATCTATCTATCTAGCTATCTATCTATCTAGCTATATATCAATCTATCAAGCTAGCTAGCTATGAATCTATCTATCTATCTATCTATCTATCTATCTATCTATCTATCTATCTATCTATCTATCTATCTATCTATCTATCTATCTATCTATCTATCTATCTATCTATCTATCTATCTATCTATCTATCTATCTATCTATCTATCTATCTATCTATCTTTCCATCTATCTATCTTTCCATCTATCTATATATATAGATATATATCTTTCTATCTATTTATTTATGTATCTATCTCTTTCTCTCCCTCTCTCTCTATCTATCTATCTATCTAGCTATCTATCTATCTAGCTATATATCAATCTATCTAGCTAGCTAGCTATGAATCTATCTATCTATCTATCTATCTATCTATTTATCTCTCTATCTATCTATCTATCTATCTATCTATCTATCTATCTATCTATCTATCTATCTATCTATCTATCTATCTATCTATCTATCTATCTATCTATCTATCTATCTATCTATCTATCTATCTATCTATCTTTCTATCTATCTATCTTTCCATCTATCTATATATATAGATATATATCTTTCTATCTATTTATTTATGTATCTATCTCTTTCTCTCCCTCTCTCTATCTATCTATCTATCTAGCTATCTATCTATCTAGCTATATATCAATCTATCTAGCTAGCTAGCTATGAATCTATCTATCTATCTATCTATCTATCTATCTATCTATCTGTCTATCTATCTATCTATCTATCTATTGCAGGGTTATGTGTGGTACTGATACTCCAGCTGACTGCTGCTATTGACATGGTTTCTGAGACATTGGATATATTTCCTTTCCTGGGATATGGGAACATTTACACAACGAAAAAATTAAACTTAACTCCAGTACTGTTACTGGGTAGATGTGTATATAAATAAGTATTTTGACAATGTGAAGGTTTTGAAGTTGGCTTCCCGGCATGCGGTCAGTAGTGAGAAAACATCCTTTGATGGACTGCACAGAAACCCACATGCTTCCTGTAAATGACACTGGTGTTCGAGGCTCGCTGACGGTAGTCAGTTAGGTTACTGCCAAATATTGTGTGGGTCAGATTAGCGTGAACAAGAATGGGAGAAAGATGGTATTTAACTATTTGAACATTAAATTATTCATTCGAACTTTTAAAATAAGAAGCATTTTACATGGTATAACATCTCAAGAATGATTTTCCATAAATTCCATTCTCGCCATATAATAAGATAAGATCGGAAATAATGAATTGATCCACACGGTATCTAAGGAAAACTATTTCCAAATAAAGACCATTCTAGACCATTCAGTCACTTTATTCAGTACAGTATGAAGTGCTGGAGAGAGGTTTAATGGCCTCACCCCACACTGTAATGAGATGAGTGGGATTCGCAAAGTAAATAAAACAGGTTGAATTGCCTTGAATATTCTCACAGAGAAGTGCCAGCTGCACTTCTTTAATATTCTCACAGAATTTTGCGCCTGGTCTAAACTAATGTCTCCATTATTCCTGATTGGTAGCCGCGCAGTGTGCGGTGTAATTTGCGCTGATTTGGATCCCTGAACACCCCCTCTCATAGCCCGGTTACCATTGGGTGGTGCAATGCCCAGATTGTGATTTGTTTCTGCTGGAGATGAAGCATTTATTCCTGTGATATTCTGTAACATACCGTTATGTCCTGATACACCGAATTCCTGTTACCCGTGTCTGTTACACAGTCGGTCGCTATTAAAGTTAGCTGCAAGGATTTGGATGTCGAGGTTTGCTGATCACATTATCGGTTCTGATTCACAAGCTTCTCTCATAAAACGCAGGTCTGAAGCGGACGGGCCCCATATTATTATGTGTCTCCGTCAACTCACTCCTTTATCATCAGTCAAGCGGACTTATTTTAAAGCTAATTTTACAAACAGCTGTCTTAGGGTCACAGACTCAGGGGCAGTTAGTGAAATGAAATGAGAGACAATTGCGTAATGTGAGGAGCATGATCTCATCTCCAGACCAAAAGTGTAGCTTTAGCCACGTACACCGTAAATCGAATCACATTACCCATCTCTCGCACTCGGTTAAATAGAGTGATAACAATTCAGATTATAGGGGATACTTTATTGGTACAGATGCATGGATAGTTAGCGGGAGATCGAGAAACACAAACTGGCAGTGTCTTTGGACCCTGATAATATAATTCAATCTCAGAGATTCACAACCCCTGTGAAACAGTGAGTAAATAAAGGGATTTAATTTACAGTCCAGATGTGAGTCCATTCTGTTGGTAATGCGGAAGGAGTGATGTGGATCCAGAAACCGCCCCTATCTGGGCATCAATGGGCGGCGCCAGTGACCTCGCCCCCATCTCCCGGGTATTTAACTGCCGGTCACTGGGACTGCAATATAACAGTCTGGGAGTGTGTTTGCTCAGTGAGTTCTTGCCGGAACCATTCACCACACATTGCCGGGAGGATGAGGTTGGCGATTTCTCTCAGTCTGTTGCTGGCTTTCTTTTCCCGTGAGTAGTTTTTATTGTGCAATCTCTCACTGTTACTGTCTCAGTATTAGTTTCTCTCTGGAATGTTACAGCGTCAGGAATCATTTCACCAGGATTGATCCTCTGGGGTTTTTGATTATTTTTACAGGTGTCCACTCGGATGTGGTGTTGATTCAGCCCGAGGCAGAGACCAGGATTCCCGGAGGCTCCCTGAGACTGACCTGTCAATCCAGCGGCTTCGATCTTGGTGGTAGCTACATGTACTGGATCCGCCAGGTTCCCAGACAGGGGCTGGAGTGGCTGGTTACCTATTACAGTCCATCGAGCAAGTATTATGCCTCAGGGATTGAGAGCCAATTTACTGCGTCCAAAGACACTTCAAACAACATCTTCACGTTGGACATGAAGAATCTGAGGAGCGAAGACAACGCCATCTATTTCTGTGCAAGGGACTACAGCAATGGATCACGGTGCTATCCAGACCGAGCTCTCCATACAAAAACCCCAAGGGAGTTTGCTCAAAACTGTGATCGCTACCACACCAGGAGCGTCGAAGGAACTGAAGCTTAAATAAAAATAATGAGTGGAAGTAAGATATATATATATATTTAAATGTATTACATTTGTCTGCTTTATTAATGGTGATTGCCATGCTGAATCTGCACAGAGGCTTCAGAAGTATTCCAATCATTGTTATAAATATAATGAACGGTACAAACTGAAATATCTCACTGATTCACTCTTAGGGGTGTCGGAATCATGTTTTTAGAGCTGAGTGCAATTTAATCTCTGTATTTTATAGTTTACAGTCCACCGGAATATTTGACATGACATATCTCACTGTGACGCTACGGGCTACTGGGGACAAGGGACCATGGTGACGGTGACTGCAGGTAAGGAACATTCACTCATTCAAAAACTGTTGTATTTGTGTCTTTATTTTATATTTCTGTTCATTTTAATAATTATTTCGTTCACTGAAACTTGGGTCCGGTGGATTTTGTTTTGAGATTTTTTGCAATGCTCAATGTGATTCTGCTTCAAAAAGATTATAGAAATCAACAGTTTCTCCACAGAAAATGTTGTTGATGTGATTTGGTGTTTATTCGCTGACGACTGTGTGCCTGGTTACTTTAAATACTTTATGGTTGTTACACTCTTTGACGTTTCTGCAATGTTTAATCTCGGTGACCTATGATTGTTGCAGTTTTTCTGATCGAATGCAAACATTGTGTTTAAATCTATTTAAAGGAACATTGCAGGCACAAAACAGAAAGCTTAGCGATCAATAAATAATCTTAAGGAATTGAATGCTTTTTATTGAAAATTACATTGTCATCTACTGAGCGAATGTTCCCGAAAGTTTAGATTCAATATGTGACGCGTTACTGTAATTAAGAACTGAACAATTAACACATTTCCAGCCGGAACAGATTTAAATTAATATTACTAACATTATTATAATGCAGTAATATCACCAATTATTATTAAATATGCTATAATATCAACATTAATGTATTTAACAGTCTAAACACAATTCTGCTGAACGTATTTTAAATTTCTGTTGAATTCAATCATTAGTTATTTCAGTGTTAGGCGGGTTCGGTGATTCTGTAATGAGATTTTTTGCAAAGATACATTTGATTCTGCTGGAAGTGTTTATAGAGTGAAGGGTCTGCTCCATGAAAGGTTCTGTCGAGGGATTCGGCCCCTCAGTGATGTGATTTAGTGTTGATCTGCTGAGGAGAGTTTGTGCCTGTGTCACTCAGAATACCTAGAAATTGTGAAACCGTTTGGCGTTTCTACAATGTTTAATAAATATTGGGTGTTGTTTGTTAAAACTTTCACTAAACTAATCTTGAACACTTTGCAAGACCAAAACCTGTCTATCAATAACAAATTTCGCTGTATTAGTAAGGCTGAAATTCAGGCACATTAAGTTAATTTCAAATGTTCCAGGTAAGTGTGCTTCTGAGGAGGAAGGGCCAGACAGGCACTCAGATTATTTTCAATAATCATCTAACATGAACATTAATTAGAATGTAACATCAGTGATCATTTATTAAACACAAACGATCCCTTACAATTGCGTTGCATACTGGTCCGTATTATAGTTATTGCAAAACCTCAATGGTTGGAGAGAATGTTTAATTAATTCCAAAATTAATTTATAAATCAATGCATTTATAACCCGGCTGTGCTGAGTTCGATAAGGTGCCGCTGCAGATTTTGGTGAATTAACTTCCTGTTTTGCCTCGATGATTTTACAGGTTATATTTACTGATGAAAATATATCAAATCAGTGGGTGGTCAGATTTCAATGTAGATGTCTCCTGGATTGTGACATTCTTATTCTGTCACCGAGTCCCGTGACGGCAGCAAATTCCCGTGGAATGTGAATTATTTCCAGATACTTGCTTTCAGGGGAGTTAATTTTTACACGGTTTCCAAGAAAGTTGACAGAGATGAAAAAATGGCTGGATTCTGAAGAGTCTCTCAAATTAATATCAGTTTAATTTCAAAGAATCTGCGGAGTTGAGGTGGTTGGAAATTGACAAGAAATAAATTAGAAATCAAGCAGCTTCATTGAAATTAACAGATTGAACTGGTCTCTCTGCCTGGAGCACCGTTTGTGTCTGTTCTGTTTCTGTGCGCCTGCTCACTGTGTGAGAATCAGGAGTCCTCCTGACCGGTTGTAAACCTTCTGGATTGTGATTCTGTATTGCGGGGAGTGTCATTTAACTCAGTTATTTAAGAAACTGGTATATGTGAGAAACGTAAAAGTTTGACTTTAAAGTTGATGAGTCGCCGCAGAAATGAGATCAGTTACCCAGAGTGTGACAGTCAGAAGGAACAGTTCCGAAACACCATGGGGGGACAGTAGAAGGAGCTTTAATCAGTTTCTAACCCAGTTGTACATGCCCTGGGAGTGTTTGATGGGACAGTGCAGAAGGAGCTGTACTCTGTATCTAGCCCATGCTGTACGTGCCCTGGGAGTGTTTGAATGGACAGTGTAGAGGGGGCTTTACTCTGTATCTAACCCCATGCTGTACGTGCTCTGGGCGTGGGCGAAAGACTGGATCAACTGGGCTTGTATTCACTGGAGTTCAGAAGAATGAGAGGGGACCTCATAGAAACATATAAAATTCTGACGGGGTTAGACAGGTTAGATGCAGGAAGAATGTTCCCAATGTTGGGGAAGTCCAGAACCAGGGGTCACAGTCTAAGGATAAGGGGTAAGCCATTTAGGACCGAGATGCGGAGGAACTTCTTCACCCAGAGAGTGGTGAACCTGTGGAATTCTCTACCACAGAAAGTTGTTGAGGCCAATTCACTAAATATATTCAAAAAGGAGTTAGATGAGGTCCTTACTGCTAGGGGGATCAAGGGGTATGGCGAGAAAGCAGGAATGGGGTACTGAAGTTGAATGTTCAGCCATGAACTCATTGAATGGCGGTGCAGGCTAGAAGGGCCGAATGGCCTACTCCTGCACCTATTTTCTATGTTTCTATGTTTCTATGTTTCTATGTGTTTGATGGGACAATGTAGAGGGAGCTTTACTCTGTATCTGACCCATTCTGTACCTGCTCTGGGCATATTTGAAGGGACAATGTAGAGGGAGCTTTACTCTGTATCTTGACCCATGCTGTATCTGCTCTGGAAGTGTTTGATGGGACAGTGTAGAGGGAGTGTTACTCTGTATCTGACCCATGCTGTACCTGCTCTGGAGGTGTTTGATGGGACAATGTAGAGGGAGCTTTACGCTGTATCTTGACCCATGCTGTACCTGCCCTGTTTGGATTGATGGCACAGTGCAGAAATAATTTTACTCGGAATCTAAACCTTGCTATATTTGGCCCGTCTTACGGGGTAGTGTAGTTTAATATGCATTCATCCTTTGCTTTACATGACCTTACAGCGCCAGACAGATCAGTGAAGAGAGAGATTTACTCTATCGAATCTATCCTGTATCTGATTTGAGTGATTTTCTAAAAATATTGAAGAAACTTCAATCTGCATCTAACTAATAAGATATCGAATTAGTAATGGTTATACAGTTGAGCATCAGATAATTATTGAATGAGATTGGTCTGATCCGAAGCTCACTTTCAGAACAAACAGCGCCTCGTCTGATCTGATGGGTGCTCCAATTTATTTTGGCAATTTTGGACCTGCACTGGGGCTGTTTGATGGGACATTGTAGAGGGAGATTTATTCTGTATCTAACCCATGCTGTACCTGCCCTGGGAATGTTTAATGGGACACTGTAGAGGGAGCTTTACTCTGTACCTGTATTGGGAGTGTTTGATGGGACAGTGTAGAGGAAGCTTTATTCTTTATCCAAGCCTGACTGTACCTGCCCTGAGTGTGTTTAATTGGCAATGTGGAGGGAAATCTACTTTTTATCTAACTCGTGCCGTACCTACCCTGGGAGTGTTTGATATGACAGTGATGAAGGAGCTTTACTCTGCAACTAACCCGTACTTTACTTTACCTGGCAGTGCTTGATGGGACATCGCAGAGATTGCTTTAATCAGTATTTAAACTTTTATTTACAAAGACGTGGAGCTTAATTGGGTCCTTCAATATAGATTGATCTTCTATTTAATCAGAGCTATAGGTGAGCTGGTGCGCTTTAAAGGGGCAGTGTATGGGAAGCTTGTCTTTGTACATGTGATAATTGTGCTGAATCTAATCGGTCAATTTGATAACGCATTTTATGGAGAGACATTTCGTAGCACCTCTCTGCAGTACTTGAGCTGGGAATGTTTGACGGGATAGTACAGATAACGTATTACTCTGTGTGCAACCCTTGCTATACCTGTCCTGACCCACATGACAGCATAGCGGGAGCTTTGCTCTCATATCTCTGCTGTATCTGACCTGAGAGTGCTTGGTCAGGCAATGTTCAAGATACCGCTAGCTGCGACTAACAAATAGCAGATAAACTACTCGTGACAGATATACACAATAAATCGTCCGATTGACCAGATTAAACAACGCACATTCATTGATGTTTATATTCTTTCTGAAAAAATGCCAAATTTTTAATGAGTTATTAATGTTTGAACATTTTGAGCATCAGATTACTATTGAACACGATTGGCCTGATCCTCAGCTCACTTCCAGAACAAACTGTTTCAGGAAGTGAATAACGCTCCAGAAAGCAGCGCCTGTTCTGATCTGTTGGGAGGCTGTAAGTTATTTTCACAATTTAAATGGAGGATATCAAGACTCCCACTTGAATTAATCGTCATGAGGACCTCATGTTTAGAAACATTATGTTGTTCAATTCTTCCTGAAAAGGTTAAAGGCAGGGACAAACTATGAGAGATGCAGCTATTGGCCTGGATCACAACACAAGGCGCACAGTCACTGAGCTGCAATTCTGTGAAACATTTAAAGAGATAGAGTCAACCTGCAATAAGTCATCATTCGCAATGAATTTTAAGCCTTTATAGCAGCATGCGATTGACTAATTTGCGTCAGATTTATAAGATCTCTTTATTTTAAATATCCTCTTTAATTACAACAAACAATAAAAATAGATCTGGTCGAGGTGTCCAAAATATGAAGCGTTTCCTTCCATTAAATCTAGTAGAACTATTCCCACTGACTCGTGTAGAATGATAGCATCTCACAGCACTGAAAAGGCCATTCAGGCATCGTGCCTATGCCGGCTCTGAAAGAGCTGTCCAATTTAGTCCAACTCCCCAGGGTTTTCCTTCTAAACGTGCCACTGAGTCCTCCTGACGTACAGGAGGAACTGCCTGGAGCATTCCTGAAATTACCAACCCTCTGTGTGAAAAAATTACCCCAATTTCCCCTTTTGATCTTTTGCCAATTATTTTAAATTTGTGACCTTTGGTTACCCACCTACTTTCTAGCGGAAGCAGTTTCTCCCTACTTGCTCTATCAAAACCTGTCATAATGTTGAATATCTCTCTTCGGTCTCCTCTTAACCTCTGCTCTAAGGAGAATATCCCAGCTTCTCCAATCTATCCACATAACTGAAGACCCCATCCCTGGCATCATCCTGGTAAAAGCTTCCCCTCTACACTCCCCAATGGCTTGACATCCTTCCTACATTGTTGTTCCAGAATTGTGCACAATACCCCAGCTGAGGCCTAACACGTGATCTGTAAGTTTAGCATAACCGTCTTGTTTTTGTAGTCAATGGCCCATTTACAAAGTCAAGTATCCCATACGCTTTCATAACTGTCTTACCAGTTTGCCCTGCCCCCTTCAAAGATTTTTGAATATGTTCATCTAGATTTCTCTGTTCGTGCATCCCCTCAAAACAATACTATTTAGATTATACTGCTTCTCCATCTTCCACCCAATGTGCATCGCTTCTCAATGATTCGCATTAAATTGCAATTGCCATGTCCCGGCGCATTTCACTGGTCCATCTGTCTCCTCATGGAGTCTGCTGCTTTCATGCTCACTATTGGCTACGTTGCCAGGTTTTGCATCACCTTCGAACTTCGAAATTGTATTCCCTATAACCAAGTCCAGGTCATTGTGATATAACAAGAACAACAATGGGAACTGAAATGGGCCATTTAAGGAGAAACTTCCAATTAACCGGATTTTGGAATGGTATTTTATTCGGATTATTAATTGAGTGGCAGGGAGGAGGAAACTCAAGAGACATGCATTCAATGGGATGGGATAGAGCCCAGATCACAGTGCACTGAGGGACATCGGTCTCCATCAAATGCTGAGAAAATGAGGGAGAAATTCGACTCAATCGCAATTCACCGACAGCTTGAATCTTAGAAACTTAACTATGGAAATGCTACCTGTTGAATTATGTGGTATGCAAATTTAGAGGGTTTTTTGCTAACGTCCGAAGCAGGAATTCCGCTGTTACTTTGAAGTGCAGTCACTGTTGTTTTGTAGGGATACGCCGCAGGCAATGTGCACAGAGCAAATTTCCCCAAACTGCAATTAAATAAAGGACCAGAAATGGTGCTGATTGAGAAATAAATGGAGGCCGAAATAGCAGGAACACGTCTCTGTTCTTCTATTGTATGATCCAATGAAGGATTCTTTATTGACGAGTTGTGTAAATGTTCTTGTTGTGTAATGTGATAGAGCTCGGGGATAGAGAGGTGTGTTCCTGACCAGGGCATCGACAGGTCCTTATGATGGAACTGACAGAAACTCAAATGCCCGTGTAGTCTTTGATGGGGAAATGGTGGAATTAGTTTATTCTGCAGTCAAATTTCGAGCTGTTTATTTCTTTTATAAGCACGGATTACAGAGTCTAACTTGTTCAATGGGCCATTCTTTCCCAGTAACACCGTCTCCCCCCACCCTCTACGCCCTGCTCTCCTCCTGTGAACAACCCAGTACCGATGGCTCCATCACGTACGGCTGTTTGGCGATGGACTACTCCCCCGACATCACCAGCCTTTCCTGGAAGAAAGATAAAGAGCCAATCACCACTGGATTGAATAGCTACCCGTCAGTGCTCAACAAGAAGGGAATCTACACCCAGAGCAGCCAGTTAACCATCGCCGAGTCAGATGTGGGGAGCAGCACAATTTACTGCGAGGTTCGACGTGGTGTGTCGGTCTGGGCCATCACAATGCTAGGTTAGTGATGTGGATTACAGGGCAAACAATGATAAGGTGAGAAATTATGTTCAACTTGTAGAGAAATTTGGTTAGACAACACTTAGAGTACTGTGTACAGTTCTGCTCTCCATATCATACTTAGAATACTGTGTACAGTTCTCGTCTCCAAATCACACTTAGAGTATTGTGTACAATTCTGCTCTCCCTATCATACTTATAATATTGTGTACAGTTCTGGTCTCCATATTACACTTAGAGTATTGTGTACAGTTCTGGTTTCCATATAATAATTAGAATACTGTGCACAGTTCTAGTCTCCTTATCACATTTAGAATATTGTTCACAATTCAGGTTTCCATCTCATACTTAGAATACTGTCGAAAGTTAGCTCTCCACATCATACTTAAAATATTATGCACAGTTCCGGTCTCCATATCACAGTTAGAATACTGTACACAGTTCTGTTCTCCATATCACGCTTAGAATATTGCTTAAAGTTCTGGTTTCCATCTCATACTTAGAATACAGTGTAAAGTTCTGGTCTCCATATCATACTGAGAATAGTGTGCATAGTTCTGGTCTCCATATTACACTTAGAATAGTATGCATAGTTCTGTTCTCCATATCACACTTAGAATATTGCTTAAAGTTCTGGTTTCCATCTCATACTTAGAATACAGTGTAAAGTTCTGGTCTCCATATCATACTGAGAATAGTGTGCATAGTTCTGGTCTCCATATCACACTTAGAATATTGTGCATGGTTCTGGTCCCCATATCGCACTTAGAATATTATGCACAGTTCCGGTCTGCATATTAAACTGAGAATACTGTGCACAGTTCTGCTCTCTGTAAATGCCAGGTTAGTGTTCGTCTGACAGCAAAGAACCTGTTAAAATATAAGGACACTTTGCATTTCTTAATCAATTATTTTCCAAGCAATGTCAATAATATGTTTTTTTTTGAAGATCCTGAACCGGACATCGTTCCTCCAACTGTTCTCCTCACGCTGAGTTCCACTGAACAAATCACCAGCAGCAGATATGCAAGCGCCGTGTGTTCAATCATCGATTTCAGGCCAAAATCACTGACCGTGAATTGGCTGAAGAGTGGACAACTCATGGATTCGGGCATCATCACCTCTCCCGTCTTTGAGGTGAACGGGAACTTCTTGACGGCCAGTCGGCTGACAGTCCCCGCCGAGGAATGGTTCACCGGCTCGGTCTACACCTGCCAGGTCACTCATGAAGGGGTCACGCAAAACCGTAACTTCAGCAGATCTCAGGGTAAGAGACACAATCCCGGGAGGTTGCACACCATTCTGAGCGCTGACCTCAGTAAGGATTTTATTGGAATTAGTAAAAAGCAGAGGACTGTTCCTAATTTCCAATCATGCAGTTTGTGTATTCTTGCGATACAAACTTGCCTTTATACAGCGCCTTCAGCGACCACAGACTGAACCAAAACGCTTGCCAGCCAATGAATTAAGTTGTGAAATGTGGTCACAGTTGTAATGTACAAAGTACGGCAGTCATTTAGTGCACAGCAAGCTCCCACAAACAGCAGTGTGATAATGACCATTTTTTTTTGTTGAGTGATATTTCTTGAGGGATAAATATTCCCAGGCCACCAGGGAGAACTCCTCTGCTTTTCATTGAAATAATGCCAGAGTATCTTTTACCTCCACCTGAGAGGCCAGACGGATCCTCGGTTTAACACCTGATCCGACAGACGGCAACTCCGATAGTGCGCCATGCCCCCAGTACTGCACTGGGAGACTCAGCTTACATTTTGTGATCAAATATCTGGAGTGGAAATTCAATCCAGGATCTTCTGGTTCAGGATTCCTCATTGCTCAGGATTTATTAACCTCGCCAAAGAAGCTTTCCCCTTGCTCTGATGTCAGGCAGTGAGTGAAGTGTCCTTAGTCTCAGGTTTATCCTGAGTTGGCTGATCATAAATGGAGCGGCTGTCGGAGTCTGGAACCCTTTCCTGCCAACTGTCCAGGAATCCTGCTAGAATGGGCATCTACCCTATTCAGAGCACTGAGCTCAATTCTCGGCTCCGCACCACAGGAAGAATATACATGGAGGCGCTAAACTGCAGGTTTACCCGAATTAAACCGGGGCTAATAATGTAACATGATCAGTCGACGAGTATAAAACGTTAAGAGATGATCCAATTGACGTGTTTAAGTTGATAAATGGAATTGATCGAGTAGATATACAACATTTATTTAGTTTGATGAAAGAGTCGAGAACAAGTAGCAGAAACTTAACATTAGAGTTAGGCCGTGCAGAGGTGATGTCAGAAAGGATTTTCTCACAAGAAGAATAGTGCAAGTCGGGATTTCCCTCCCCAAAAGCTGCTGACACTTGCTTTCAATTGAAAAGTTGAAAATTGAGATTTATAGATTTTTGTCAGGCAAGGTTATCAAGGGTTACATAACCAATGCGTGAAGATGGTGTTGAGTGTTCATCAGCCATGATCTAACTGGTTGGCGAGACAGGATGGATGGACTGAATGCCCTCCTCCTGTTCCTATGTTGCTATTAATGCCCTGAGGTCATATTTCTCTCTGAATCTCTCTCACCAGACATGATAAATGTTCAGTAATTACAGAAATTAACAAGCGACCTCACATCATTCCAAATGATGCCGCACCACAAAGATTCCTTGGAACTCCATTCTCCCGAACTTGCACTTCTCCTCTGACGGGGGCTGTGACTGGTTCCTGCATATTTTCACTGCAACAAAAAACGCAGCAAGAGACCAGAAACATAACTTTGTTTCCTGTTGTCCCATAAATCCTGAAATTAATTTGACACTGGTTTTGAACCAGTATAATGTCTGGTGTAGACCTCTTGAACTTCGGGCTTTTCGGGCTTCAGCTATTATAACCAACGGTGATGCATTTGGGTGCAAGGATCTATGGACGGGCTTAAAGGAGCAAGGGATTTCAGGAAGAGCGCTATGCCATGCCTAACACAATGTATTCCGATTTTATGCCGGGTATTTGCTTCACAGCCCATTACAGGTGGCTCTGGCTGCAAATACACAAGAAATGTTACAGATCTCTCGGAATCGTTGCCAATTCATTGTCCTTCCAATAACGCCGGTGTTGAGGCAACAGCGAGAGGTTGATATCTCAAAAGTGATATATTCCCCTTGAAAGATTTAAGGCTAAATATTGGTGTCCGGATTCTGAAGCTTCAGCTTTTCCTGACTTTCATTCCTGTTTCGCAGTGGTTGTCCCATGCAGCGATTCAAAAATCACTCTTCGCCCACCGTCATTGGAACAGGTCTTACTGGAGGCGATGGTGACCTTAACCTGCGTCGTGTCTGAGGCTCCTTATGGGCTCACCGTGACCTGGACCCGGGAAAAGGAGGCTTTGAAATCAGAGATTGCCTTCCAGCCGGGAGAGGATCCCAACATAGTGATCAGCAACTTAAACATCTCGACACATGACTGGCTGAGTGGGGATAAGTTCTACTGCGTAGTGAGCCATCAGGATATGCCGACTCCTCTCAGAGATTCCATCCACAAGGAAAAGGGTGAGCGGGGAGATTGTTGCAATAAGTGAGATACTGTGACTATTTCCAGTGCATGTGCAAGGGACAATTCATTATATAAAGTGTTTAATGGGCTGCTCTGATCATTCAGTTTGGTAATTCCACGAACTCAGCACTCTGGGACCTGACATTATGTATTTTAGGGGAAACTGGACAAGTCCATGAGTGAGAAAGGAATAGAAGGGTATGTTATTAGGAATAGATTAAGTGAGCTAGGAGGAGGCTTGTGTGAAACATACACACCGGCATAGACCAGTTGGCCAAATCTCCTCATTCTGTGCAGTAAATTCTATGTAATTTTCCAGACCAACCCTTGGAGATTTCAGAGAGAAAGATTGTGTTCCCTCTGCTGCGGGATGGAAAACCAGAGAGGCCCCAGAGGGGAAAAGGAAAAGCTTTAAAATTCAACGCAGTGTCCATTTCTCTCACATCTAACCACCTGAAATTGGCTGAATTTAAATGAGGAAGGCGAGTTGTGGGCGGTGGTCTCACAGGCCACCCGGGAGAACGGGAGGATTGGAAGCCGAGTCAGGAGGTCTCGGATCGCGGGGGCTGGGTTACACAGGGACCCTGGATCCAGGATGTAGGTGTATGGGCAATTACCACCTGGGTGCAGCAGTCCCCGCCTCGCTGTAACTGCAGGGATTTACACAGTGTGTCAAACCGGACCAGCGACAGTTAAACACCAAACGGTGGTTAAAATAGAAGATTCCAGTCCCATTTAAATATTTTACTCAAATATAATATTACAACCGGGAGTGGGCGCGTTGACGTCGGGATTCCTATTTTTAACAATTTAAAAACCTCCACGCCCAAAACCCGCCTGCTGTATTGATTTAAAGTTTTCCCATTGTCTCTGGAACTGTCCAGTTCATTGGCCTTTATTGTAACTGTTCCACAGCGAAAGATCCGCGGGAACCGGCCGTGTCTGTCCTCCTGCCCTCGGCAGAAGAAGTCTCCGCTCAGAGGTTGGTCAGCCTCACCTGCTTAGTGAGAGGTTTCTCCCCCCGAGAGATCTTCGTCAAATGGACCGTCAATGACAAGCCGGTGGATTCCGGCAACTACAAGAACACCGAGGTGATGGCGGAGAATGGCAGCAGATCCTTCTTCATGTACAGCCTGCTATCCGTTGCAGCCGAGGAGTGGGCCAGCGGCGCTTCTTACTCCTGTGTGGTGGGACACGAAGCGATCCCCTTGAAGATCACCAACAGAACCATCAATAAATCCAGCGGTAAACCCAGTTTCGTCAACATTTCCCTTGTTCTGATGGACACCGTCAATTCTTGTCAATGAGAATCTCTCGATTGCATTTCAGTTCTTAAATAAAAAACAATAAAGGGCTTTTTTTCCAATCGTGAGTTAAACAGGCAGCCGCTCAATTAACTATGTTTCCTAGTTTTGCCAATGTGAGGGCTGTTTGTCTGAAGTAGAGTGTTTGCGTGTCTCGGTCCCAAGGCTTATACAGCCAGCGCTCCCAGCTCAGATACACCATGGGTTAGAGACTGGGTGAAGTTCTCTCATTACAGGATTCCTGAAAGTAACTTCAGCAGAGAGAGAGTAAAGGGTAATTTTAACTCACTGTACCTCTCATACCCACCAGCGAGAGGGGAACGGGAAATGCATAATTCTCGTAACCCCCACTGCCCCTCCCACAGGGAGATGGGAAATGAACCACTCTCTTGTAAATGCACTAAGTTGCCATCAGTACAATGTCACATTCTAACCCATGGTCAAAAGATTTTAAACTTGCCACATGATTATTATATTCTGAAATAACTATTTATTCCACGTAATATTTTTTAATTAAATAGTCCCTGTTAATTGTAAACTAACATGCTGAATTCTAATGGGCCATATCTAAACTGGTGATTGAATCCTCTGCGGGTTTCTCATAGTTGTGTCCCTGATGTTTCTGAGGCCCATCGGTTGAATTGTTGCATTCCTTCGGCTGACGTCACATTGCGCCTCACACAGGACACATTTACACAGAGCAGGGAGAATACATGTGAAAGTGAGTCTGTCTGTGTTCATATGTAAGTGTGATGATGATTTTGTATAAGTGTGTGTATTTTTGTGTAAGTGCACAATTTCACAGTAACACACATAGACTTACATATAAAGACATACGTTAACACTCTGACACATAATATTATACATAACTCGAATATAATGAAAACCATCATTGTCAAATCCAGTTATTGGTACTCTCTGAAAATTTTAACAATAGCAATAATACACGTCAATCTAAATGCACACTTACACAACGGATACTTACACACACTTACACACACATAGACACACACATCAATCCACACAGACACTGACACAAAGCAAACCTACACCCACTTACACACACATAAACACATACATCAATCCACACACACACTTACACAAAACAAACTTACACTCACATAGACACACGCATCAATCCATACACACAGACTTACAAAACACACTTACACACACTTACACACACATAAACACATACATCAATCCACACACACACTTACACAAAACACACTTATACACACATAGACACACGCATCAATCCATACCCATACACTTACAAAACACACTTACACACACTTACACACACATAAATACACATCAATCCACACACACACTTACACAAAACACACACACACTTGTAAACAAACGCATCAATCCAAACACACATTTACACAAAACACACACACGCTTACATGCAAACATACTATTGCACTTAGACACACACATCAATCAAAACACACACTTTCACAAAACACACACACACAAACACACACAAACTTACCTGCAAACCCATTGCTACACATAAACACACACACGCTTACACCTAAACATGAACAACACTGAGACATAGCCGTACACTTACAGGGAAACACACACCTGAACACATTTACACAAGTATGAACACGCATATAAATCCAAACACAATCTAACAAAAACACACACAGACAAACTTACAGGTACACACAATGTGACATGAAAACTCACAAACACACACTTACACCTCAACATTAGCAAACACTTGGACATAACCATACATATACACTTACAGGGAAACACACACATGAACATACATATACACCGGGTTACACATACACTTACACATAAGCACACACATGAATACACTTGCACACACACACACACACACACACAAACCCTTTGATATGAACATGCTTACACATAAAAGTACACACACTCACCTACACCAAATCTCACACTCACAATTAAATTTAAACACACACACTTACATAAAAACACACGCATTCTTAAACAAAACATAAAGAAAGATTTACACACACATACACAATCTTAGAAATACACACACGCACAACCCCACAGATCAACACCCTCACAGGGAACACAAACACTGACTAAGCCAGAACAACAGATAGTTATACAGTGATATAGACACTAAAGAGCACAAACAAAAACGTCAGGCTATAGAAGAATGTAGAACAAAGATGCAGTTTTTGGACGGGCAAAGTATCCAATGCTTGGCCTGAATAAATAATTACTGATACCATAATATCTAACATTTCACTATTCTGTCCTTACACATACACTGGATCAATGTAGTTGTTGCAAGCTGAAACGTTATTTATGTTCAGAGCATTGCCGTAACATATATAAAAAAAAGGTTATAACTCACAACTAATCTCTTAAAAGCCTCCTTGGCAGCCTCCAACTAAGTAACTACCTTAACCTAGCGGAACAATAATCGATATCCTGCTGTACACCTTCCTCGATGTTTCATCGTATTATTCCCGAATGGTAGATCGTAGCAAAGTCATCCAAAATCAATTAGCCTCTGACATGGAAGAAAAACTATCATATTTTCCAAAACGGACTATAGGAGGATCATAATGTTGGGGAGGAGTTAAACTAATATGGCAGGGGGATGGGAACCAATGCAGGGAGACAGAGGGTAACAAAAAGGAGGCAAAAGCAAAAGACAGAAAGGAGATGAGGAAAAGTGGAGGGCAGAGAAACCCAAGGCAAAGAACAAAAAGGGCCACTGTACAGCAAAATTCTAAAAGGACAAAGGGTGTTAAAAAAAACAGCCTGAAGGCTTTGTGTCTTAATGCAAGGAGTATCCGCAACAATGTGGATTAATTAACTGTGCAAATAGATGTTAACAAATATGACGTGATTGGGATTACGGAGACGTGGCTCCAGGATGATCAGGGCTGGGAACTCAACATCCAGGGGTATTCAACATTCAGGAAAGATAGAATAAAAGGAAAAGGAGGTGAGGTAGCATTGCTGGTGAAGGAGCAAATTAAGGCAATAGTTCGGAAGGACATTAGCTTGGATGATGTGGAATCTATATGGGTAGAGCTCCAGAATACCAAAGGACAAAAAACGTTAGTGGGAGTTGTGTACAGACCTCCAAACAGTAGTAGTGATGTTGGGGAGGGCATCAAACATGAAATTAGGGGTGCGTGCAATAAAGGTGCAGCAGTTATAATGGGTGACTTTAATATGCTCATAGATTGGGTTAACCAAACTGGAAGCAATACGTTGGAGGAGGATTTCCTGGAGTGCATAAGGGATGTTTTTTTAGACCAATATGTCGAGGAACCAACTAGGGGGGAGGCCATCTTAGACTGGGTGTTGTGTAATGAGAGAGGATTAATTAGCAATCACGTTGTGCGAGGCCCCTTGGGGAAGAGTGACCATAATAAGGTGGAATTCTACATTAGGATGGAGAATGAAACAGTTAATTCAGAGACCATGGTCCAGAACTTAAAGAAGGGTAACTTTGAAGGTATGAGGCGTGAATTGGCTAGGATAGATTGGCGAATGATACTGAAGGGGTTGATTGTGGATGGGCAATGGCAGACATTTAGAGACCGCATGGATGAACTACAACAATTGTACATTCCTGTCTGGCGTAAAAATAAAAAAGGGAAGGTGGCTCAACCGTGGCTATCAAGGGAAATCAGGGATAGCATTAAAGCCAAGGAAGTGGCATACAAATTGGCCAGAAATAGCAGCGAACCCGGGGACTGGGAGAAATTTAGAACTCAGCAGAGGAGGACAAAGGGTTTGATTAGGGCAGGGAAAAAGGAGTACGAGAAGAAGCTTGCAGGGAACATTAAGACGGATTGCAAAAGTTTCTATAGATATGTAAAGAGAAAAAGGTTAGTAAAGACAAACGTAGGTCCCCTGCAGTCAGAATCAGGGGAAGTCATAACGGGGAACAAAGAAATGGCGGACCAATTGAACAAGTACTTTGGTTCGGTAATCACTGAGGAGGGCACAAACAACCTTCCGGATATAAAAGGGGTCGGAGGGTCGAGTAAGGAGGAGGAACTGAGGGAAATCCTTATTAGTCGGGAAACTGTGTTGGGGAAATTGATGGGATTGAAGGCCGATAAATCCCCAGGGCCTGATGGACTGCATCCCAGAGTACTTAAGGAGGTGGCCTTGGAAATAGTGGATGCATTGACAGTCATTTTCCAACATTCCATTGACTGTGGATCAGTTCCTATGGAGCGGAGGGTAGCCAATGTAACCCCACTTTTTAAAAAAGGAGGGATAGAGAAAACAGGGAATTATAGACCGGTCAGCCTGACATGGGTAGTGGGTAAAATGATGGAATCAATTATTAAGGATGTCATAGCAGTGCATTTGGTAATAGGTAATATAACAAGTCCAAGTCAGCATGGATTTGTGAAAGGGAAATCATGCTTGACAAATCTTCTGAAATTTTTTGAGGATGTTTCCAATAGAGTGGACAAGGGAGCACCAGGTGATGTGGTATATTTGGACTTTCAGAAGGCTTTCGACAAGGTCCCACACAAGAGATTAATGTGCAAAGTTAAAGCACATGGGATTGGGGTAGTTTGCTGACATGGATTGAGAACTCGTTGTCAGACAGGAAGCAAAGAGTAGGAGTAAATGGGGACTTTTCATAATGGCAGGCAGTGACTAGTGGGGTACCGCAAGGTTCTGTGCTGGGGCCCCAGCTGTTTACACTGTACATTAATGATTTAGATGAGGGGATTAAATGTAGTATCTCCAAATTTGCGGATGACACTAAGTTGGGTGGCAGTGTGAGCTGCGAAGAGGATGCTATGATGCTGCAGAGCGACTTGGATAGGGTGGGTGAGTGGGCAAATGCATGGCAGATAAAGTATAATATGGATAAATGTGAGGTTATCCACTTTGGTGATAAAAACAGAGAGACAGACTATTATCTGAATGGTGACAGATTAGGAAAAGGGGAGGTGCAAAGAGACCTGGGTGTCATGGTACATCAGTCATTGAAGGTTGGCATGCAGGTACAGCAGGCGGTTAAGAAAGCAAATGGCATGTTGGCCTTCATAGCGAGGGGATTTGAGTACAGGGGCAGGGAGGTGTTGCTACAATTGTACAGGGCCTTGGTGAGGCCACACCTGGAGTATTGTGTACAGTTTTGGTCTCCTAACCTGAGGAAGGACATTCTTGCTATTGAGGGAGTGCAGCGAAGGTTCACCAGACCGATTCCCGGGATGGCGGGACTGACCTATCAAAAAAGATTGGATCAACTGGGCTTGTATTCACTGGAGTTCAGAAGAATGAGAGGGGACCTCATAGAAACGTTTAAAATTCTGACGGGTTTAGACAGGTTAGACGCAGGATGAATGTTCCCAATGTTGGGGAAGTCCAGAACCAGGGGACACAGTCTAAGGATAAGGGGGAAGCCATTTAGGACCGAGATGAGGAGGAATTTCTTCACCCAGAGAGTGGTGAACCTGTGGAATTCTCTACCACAGAAAGTTGTTGAGGCCAATTCACTAAATATATTCAAAAAGGAGTTAGATGAAGTCCTTACTACTAGGGGAATCAAGGGGTATAGTGAGAAAGCAGGAAGGGGGTACTGAAGTTGCATGTTCAGCCATGAACTCATTGAATGGCGGTGCAGGCTAGAAGGGCCGAATGGCCTACTCCTGCACCTATTTTCTATGTTTCTATGTTTCTATGTTTCTATAATGGAAGAGCGGCAGTGGAGTGAGGAACAGTGAGAGGTTGCTGAGAGTGATTAACATAACACAAAATATACATTGAAAGTCCAATTAAAGATCAAACTAATACTTTAAGGTGAAAAAAAGAGAATATAAAATAATAGTATGATACCCGGGATTAATAAACGATCTGAATATATTTCCTCCCCTACATCCCCGTAGATTCCTCAGACCACATCTGGAATGAAGACTATGAGGACGAGAGCGTCAACATCTGGACAACAGCTTCCACATTCATCATCCTGTTCTTCCTGAGCATTTCCTACAGCGCTGCCGTCACGCTCGTGAAGGTGGGAAGATTCAATCCGCTCACACTTCCATCTGACTGAAGCCGTTTGACAAATCTCTGGATGTTTCATTAATATAAACCCTGAGATAAATGCCCCAGACCATTAAACCTCCGCTTCATTCTTTTATCCCTCTTTTACAGCTCAAATGATGGTCTGAATTTCGGCCGCCGTGGATGTTCCTCATCTGTTTATCATCCCTGTGTCACTAAAAATAAAATATATCCTCTTGGTGATTCTCAGAGTAAACTACCTTCAGTTACTAGATCCGAATCAGTCGCTGAGAAATATATAACTGGGATTTCCGTCTTTCTGTTTGAAATGTGTTCGATAATTGTGGCTGTAATGTAACTGCATCTCAGAGTTTCACCGTGCCTTGTACATTTCATGTGTAAATAAATAACTTTTCTCATTCTTATTCACAAGTGTTCCCTTCCCTTTATGCTGAGCCCCTGTTCACTCGCTCTGATGTCTGTCACAACTGTGCAGATAGCGGCAGCTCCGACATAAGAACATAAGAAATAGGAGCAGGAGTAGGCCCTACGGCCCCTCGAGTCTGCTCCGCCATTCAATAAGATCAGGGCTGAACATCGACCTCAACTCCACTTTCCCGCCTGATAGCATATTCCTTGCTTCTCCTAGGTTCCAAAAATCTAACTATTTGAGTCTTGAATATATTTAGAGACTCAGCATCCACAGCCGTCTGTGGCAGGGAATTCCAAACATTCACAACCCTCTAAGTGAAGAAATTCCTCCTCATCTCCGTCTTAAATGGCGGGGTAAACAAACCTTCTGCATTTAACTTGTCAAGCGCCCTCAGAATCTTATGTTTCAATCAGATCACCTCTCATTATTTTAAATTCCAAAGAGTATAGGCCCAATCCGCCTGTGTTCGGTTCTCAATGTATTGCTCAGTTATATTCACTTTGTGTTCACGTTTTTACACTTCCCTGTAAATTGTTTTCCGTGAAATTGTTAATAAATCTGGAATGACAAATTGAAGTAACTTGGATTTTCTCCATGGCTCCTGTACACCGCTCCATTTTTCCTGTCACACTGTGTTTTATTTGCCTGACAGGTATATTTCACCCGTCCTGTCTGGGTTGTGATTGAACCCAAGTCCCGTTGGTGAAGGACCCACGGGACCACCCAGTGTCCCATCGGATTAAAGACACCTCTACCACTGCCTTGTTGTATCCGGTTCCAGAGGCGGAATTACGGCACAACGACCAGGTGCACCATGCAGTCTCCTCTAATATTATGGTCTGTCACAGTCACATGGCAGGTTCTATTAAAAAACAGCACTCCGTTCCGTCACAGATTGTCACAGTTCAGTACACGGCAGAGTAAGTCTACCTTTCACTGTCCCATCAAACTCTCCCAGGGCAGGTACATTACGGGTTAGAAATCTGATACAAACGCTCAAGGTAGCACAACACCGGAGAATGGCCCCCAAGAGGGTGAGCCTGTGCTGGCGCAATAGGGTGAGCCTGTGCTGGCCCAATAGAATGAGCCAGGCTTGCCCAATAGGGTGAGCCCGAGCTGGCCGAACAGGGTGAGCCCGGGATGGCCCAATAGGGTGAGCACATGCTGGCCCAATAGGGTGAACCCATGCTGGCCCAATAGAGTGAACCGGGTTCGTCCAATTGGGCGAGCCCGGGCTGGCTCAATATGTCGAGCCCAGGCTGGCTCAACAGGGTGAGCCCAGGCTGGCCCAATAGGGTGAACCCGTGCTGGCCCAATAGGGTGAGACGGGCCTGCCCAATAGTGTGAGCCCTGGCTGGCCCAATAGGGTGAGCCCGAGCTGGCCGAATAGGGTGAGCCCGGGCTGGCCCAATAGGTTGAGCACATGCTGGCCCAATAGGGTGAACCCATGCTGGCCCAATAGAGTGAACCGGGTTGGTCCAATTGGGCGAGCCCGGGCTGGCTCAATATGTCGAGCCCAGGCTGGCTCAACAGGATGAGCCCAGGCTGGCCCAATAGGGTGAACCCATGCTGGCCCAATAGGGTGAGACGGGCCTGCCCAATAGTGTGAGCCCTGGCTGGCCCAATAGGGTGAGCCAGTGCTGGCACAATAGGGTGAGCCCAGGCTGGCCCATTAGGGTGAACCCGTGCTGGCCCAATAGGGTGAGACGGGCCTGCCCAATAGTGTGAGCCCGGGCTGGCCCATTAGCGTGAGACAACAATCAGCACAACAAGGCTCCCTGTCAGGGGCTACTGACCTGGTCACAAACATGTGTCCAATCAAACTGACAGACATGCTGAAGCCCCGCCCATCCATTATCCCTGCCCAAAGGGCCGCGCATGCGCCCCGAGACCCACCCTAACCAAGATGGCGACCACTGAGCCCTCTCCCCCAACCTGACCAAGATGGCGGCCGCTGTGCCCGCTCCCCCGGGCGCTCACTGACTGGGCCTGGAACCGGCCTGTGCTTCGGTTCTTGGTGACGAGCCCGGGTGTGTGTGAAGATGATGGTGCGGATTTTTGTCTCTCGGGCCTGGGCCCGCACTCTTGCTGTGTGTCCCGCCCTGGGTTTATTAACGCAGGGAACTATTGGTTCTGCACTTTGTGACTGACAGGCGACAAGCCCCGCCCCATCCGGGCCCGAATCATTCCATGCATGTGGTGCAGTGAAATAAAACTGGCACTTCGGCTGGGGGAGGCATACACTGGGACTGGGGTAAGGCACTTCGAATGGGGGAGGCATGCACTGGGATTGGGCTAAGGCACTTCGGCTGCGCGATGCATACACTGGGACTGGGGTAAGGCATTTCAGATGGGGAGGCATGCACTGGGACTGGGGTAAGGCACTTCGGCTGGGAGAGGCGGGCACTGGGACTGCGGTAAGGCACATCGGCTGGGGGAGGCATGCACTTGGACTGGGGTAAGACACTTCAGCTGGGGGGGCATACGCTCGATCTGTGGTAAGGCACTTCAGCTGGGGGAGGCGTGCCCTGGGACTAGGGTAAGGCACTTGGGCTCTGGGAGGCATGCATTGGGAAAGGGGAAGGCACTTTAGCTGGGGTGGGGGCATGCACTGGACTGAAGTAAGGCACTTTGGCGGCGGGATGCATATACTGGGACTGGGGTAGGGCACTTCGGCTGGGGGAGGCATGCACTGGGACTGGTGTAAGGCACTTCGGCTGGGGACAGAATGCACTGGGACTGTGGTAAGGCACTTCGGCTGGAGGAGACTTCCCCCGCGACTGGGGTAAGGCACTTTGGCTGGGGGTGGCATATACTGAGGTAAGGCACTTCGCCTAGGGGAGGCATATACTGGGACTGGGGTAAGGCACTTCGGCTGGGGGAGGCGGGCACTGGGACTGCGGTAAGGCACTTCAGATGGGGGAGGCATGCACTGGGACTGGGGTAAGGCACTTCGGCTGGGGGAGGCCTGAACTGCGACTGGAGTAAGGCACTTCGGCTGGGGAGGGGTGCACTGGGATTGGGGCAAGGCACTTTGGCTGGCAGTCGCTGTCTTCTGGGAGCTCTGCCTCTGTTGTTTCAGGAAATTAAAGTGGATCAAGTTACAATTTGCAAGTCAGTGATACGTTGGGATGGGTGTTTTCAGTTACACATTCGAGTGAAACCTCAGGCTTTGGCTCATCCTCCAAAGGAACCAATCATGGAAAATGGTTGGAACATGGCGGCCATTTTTGCAGTACAAATAAGCGCGTCCTTTATTAACTCGCTGCCTCCCTCCACCCATCTCTGACCCCCTGTCTCGCCCACTGAGCATGCTCAGCTCACACTGCCTGGCTGATTGATGGCAGCTCCCGACCAATAGGGAAAGCAGTTGAGGAGCTGGAGGACTGGGTGAGCGGTTAGTCTTCCAACCAATCGGCGTGTGCAAGTGGTGCGGCCCCTGTATTGTATAGGGTTAATCACATAGGGTTAATTATGATATTTCGACATTTACAGTGTGTTTCTGCTTCATGCCGAGTGGAATGTTGTTGATGCAGAGAGAGAGAGAGAGAACTTGATGCACACACCATCTTGTTTATGGGACGGTCGGCGCCTCGAGGTCTCATGCTTTGTGGAAGAACAGCTGGGGCCTTACTGATTAGGAGTTGGCCATAAGCCACATGCACCCATGTTTGTTCAATAGTATAAAGGAATGGAACTGTCCAGTAGCTCTTTTAACTTCAACTTGGACCGTGATTCGCGAGCGGTGCCGGGACCCCCAAGGCTCCAGACCAGCCATCGTTGTGGAGTTCCCGATGGGCCGAAAGCTGTGAGCTTTGTTGCATCTTATCATACTTCTCTTTTCTTTGTAAACTGTATTATGTTTCTTTTCCCTCAGTAAACGGTGTTTTATCTTTACTTCATTTGTCGTGTCTCTTATTTAACATCCATCCAGATCCCGAACCTAGGTCTATTATTATCGATCCAAAAAATGTTGGTGTCATGAACAGGATCTGGTAAAATGTTTAAGAGAAAAGACAAGGAGCAGTCTCCTCCTGCGGGAGAGAAGTATAGAATACCAGGGTGGAGCACGAGGGATGAGTGTTTTGGCTCTCTTGCCAATGTGCTAGCCCAGTTTCCACCCCTGCAACATTGGGATATGCAGTTATTGGAACAGAGCAAAGATAGAACCGTACCCCACGTGGTACTGTCTCTCCTGGAGGAAGCGGGCTTCCCACAGGAGAAAAGTAATCCCCCACAAATGGGATGGATTTTGTTGACAGCATTAAGGACGATGTGTAAACAACTTAAGGAAAGTGAGGCAGAAAACCTAGAGTTAAAAACAGCTGTTAAGTTTTTCGAAAATCAAAACTCGACTCTCACTGAAGCGGTCCGCAATGCACAACAACAGGTGGACAAGCTCAATGAACAATCAGAAACTTTAATATGCCATCTGGTGACAGTACAACATTATTAAAAAGCCAGATGACGGAAATTACAGATAGATCGGTCAAAGGTACGTGCATTGGTAGCTGGACCCACTTGGGATCCGGCTCATTGGGAAGGAGACATCTGGTAATCCTCTGACTCAGAATATGAATGGTCAGATGGAGAGGGGGGGGAACGGGAGGAAACTAAAAACCCTCCCCCATATGATCCGAGCACGAAAGCTAAACCCTTATGATAAATAAGGCGAAACAGCAAGATGGGGAACAGCCGGTAACCACTAGAGGGGTGCGTGACTTCACCACTAGTGAGTTACAAGAAATAGGATCTCGATTTCGCCAAAAACCCGGGAATCATTGTCAGAATGGCTAACCCGGATTTGGGATCAGGGAGCATCAGGCGTAATATTTAACCCTGAAGAATTAACAAAAATGAGGACTATGATTACGGACCACCATATCACAGCAATGCTACGGAATGTCCAGGGCACAAGTTCGCTATGGGACATGGTTACTATAGGGGTCCAGAAAAAAAATCCCTCCGCCATTGATTGGGAAGGGAAGGTAAAACCTTGGAGTACTGTGCTGGAGGGTGTGATACAATTGTGCAAGATGGCAACACAGGGAAGAATATATCACCAACAATATGGGGGGCCAGATCAGGAGCTCTTTACGGCAGGAATGCGGAGCAGGCTGATGAAGAGGGATGCGCTACGTGCATTATTGGGACCAGCCCAAGAGAAGCGGGTGGGGGACGCTTTCCTGTTGTTAGGACAGTTAGAGGATGTCGAAGATAGTGTGCGAGAGTCGAGAACGGCTAATGTAGAGGGGAATCGGGACCAGCGACAAGGTTCGACCTCTGGGAAAGATATAAGGTCAGGAAAGACAAAAAAAAAAATTGTGCGGAGGGACATGTACGCGGCTTTACTGAAAGCAGGGGTCCCCAAGGAAAAAATTTATGGAATCCCAACAGGAGCAATGTATTCTATGTGGAAGCAACACTGCGTCCCGGGAACAGGGAAGGTTAAAAGGAGGGAGGTAAGGGCGACTAAGTCGGATAGCGATAATCTGTGGATGCGGAGAAACCACCTCCCACTAGTCTATACCCCAGCGTAGAAGAGCTGTGGAAGGCTAGTAATCCCCTCGACTGGGTTGTGACTGGGATCCGGGAGTACTCCCTGTTAGAACCACGTCAACCCAAGTTCCCGGGGATCTGAGGCCACACATTCCAATTATGATACATTGGCGGGACGGGGGGGAACATACAAAGAGATGTTGCTTTACTAGACACAGGGGCAGAAGTTACTATTATCCATGGAAATCCTAGGAAACACACAGGGACCTGTATGATGATTAATGGGTTCGTGGGGCAGAAACGCCCGCTGTCCAAACAACTTTCAGAATGGCGGTGGGAAATTGGTCTCTGCGCTGGGTAACGGTATTAATATCGGCAGTAAAGGAACATATTATTGGGATGGACCTTTTAAAGGGAACCACACACAACACCTCGTTCAGGCAATTTTCATTCGGGATACGGGCGAACACTGAGATTGCAGGGGAAGCAAAGTGGGAACAAGTGGTAATACCACAGCCATTGCATATAGTTACAATGAAACAGTACCAAATACCTGGGGGACACAAAGAAATAGAGGAAACCATACAAGGGCTCTTGGAGGCGGGAATCATTAGACATGTGGTGTCCCCCTACAATAGCCCTGTTTGGCGTGTGCAGAAACCCAACAAAAGTTGGAGGATGACTGTGGATTACCGACAACTGAACAAATGTGCCCCTCCCCTGGCAACCGCTGTCCCAGATGTAGTAACTATAACAGAGCGGCTGTCTCAAGAAGTTGCGGAGTGGTATGCGGTAATCGACCTGGCCAATGCCTTTTTCTCCATTCCAATAGCGGAAGAATCCCAGGACCAGTTTGCATTCACTTGTGAAGGGAGGCAATACAAGTTTAAAAGCCTACCTCAAGGTTACCTACATAGCCGTACCCTATGCCACGGATTGGTGGCCCGGGACCTGGTTGTGCACGTTGGCTCCTAATGTCTCACTGGCACAATACATCGATGATGTACTAATGAGAAATCCCACCGAGGCTGTGGTGTCAGAAGCCCTAGCTACTTTAGTCCAACACATGTGAGATATGGGCTGGGAGATAAATCCGAAGAAGGTGCAGGGCCCTAGCCAGATTGTCCAGTTTCTGGGGATCCAATGGTCTCGGTGTGAGCGCATCATACCCGAGCCTGTGAAGAATAAAATTCAAGAAATGGCCACCTCCACGAATAAAGCTGAGGCACAATGGTTCGTGGGACTATTGGGTTACTGGAGGAGACATATACCTCACCTCACGATGCTTTTAAAACCGTTGTATGCCGTAACACGAAAAAAGGCCCACTTCGAGTGGGGAAAGGAACAACAGGTGGCTTTTGATGCAGCCAAAGAAGCCGTAGCTCAAGCTTTACCCCTAGCCCCACGAGTGCCTGGACAGCCTTTTGAGTTACAGGTATCCGTTACCAATGATACTGCAGTATGAAGTTTGTGGCAGGTTCAACATGGCACTCGTATACCGTTAGGGTTCTGGTCTAGAAAATTGACAGATGCTGCTGCTCGTTACACTCCATTTGAGAAAAAATTATTAGCGTGTTATTGGGCCATTACAAAAACAGAAGGACAGACAGGGGACGACAAAGTCAATTTAAGACCAGACCTACCCATTTTATCGTGGGTTCTCTCAGAAAATGGGACACACAAGATCGGGCGAGCGCAGCAAAGCTCCATAGTGCGCTGGAAATGGTATATCGCAGACAGAGCAAGTAAAGGGAAAGAAGTAATCACCCGACTACATGAGCATGTGGCTGGATACCCACAAACAGCTGAGAGTGAACTTACGCAGTCGTCTGTCAGTTTAAGCAAAGAGTCACCGATCCCCTGGGGCGTGCCTTTTGAACAGTTAACACCCGAAGAACGTAGCCATGCCTGGTTCACAGATGCCTCAGCGGTCTGGCGAAATGGCCTTCGGCGATGGCGAGCCACTGCCTTCAATACAAAAACCCAGACAATTGTGCATGATGAGGGCGTGGGAGGCTCCAGCCAGCAAGCCGAACTAGCAGCTGTAGTCCTTGCGTTAGAAGAGAAACGGCAACACGTACACATATATACTGACTCAGGGGCAGTAGCCAATGGCATGGCGGGCTGAATGCGAAACTGGCATGAACATAACTGGCAAATAACGGGGAAAGACTTGTAGGGAAAGTACCTATGGGAACAAATATGGTCCAAAGCCCAGGAGATGAAAATAACTGTATATCATGTGGACACTCACATGAAAAACACTTCAAAGACCTCTGAATATAATAACACCGTTGATAATATAGCCCGGGTACGGGCTATCAAACAGGCGGAAGAGGAAGAATATGGCACAGGCAAGTGGGCCCACTACAAATCTAGACATTTGGGCATTCAGGGTACGATACAGTGGGCACGAAATGGGGGGGTTACATTTGACTACGGACGGTGTTAAATAGATCATAAATACCTGTGAAATGTGTCAAAAGGTGAAGCATTTCCCCCTACAACGACAACCCGGTGCCATATTAAGAGAGGGACTCAACCAGCAGAAACATGGCAAGTTGATTATGTAGGACCTTTACCATTGCAACAACGGTTCCAATATTTGCTCACTGTTGTTGATACCTATTCTACATTTTTGATCGCTTAACCAGTGACTAAAGCGAATCAACAAAGTATGATTAAAGGACTGGAGAATTTAATCACATACTACGGTGAGCCAGCAGAAGTACAATCCGATAATGGGTCGCACTTCACAGGTCAAACAGTGCAACAGTGGGCGGTAGACAACGAGATCTATTGGATGTTTCACATACCTTACTATCCGCAAGCTGCAGGGTTAATAGAACGCATGAATGGATTACTTAAGCAACAGATTAAAATATTAACTACCACTAACACATTGCAAGGATGGTTAAAGGTCTTCCCACAAGCAGTGCGCAATCTGAATCACCGACCATTGTGGGGGGGAACTCCATAAGCCACATGTTAGGCAAAGTTAGTGTCCCTACTATTGAAAAAGGAAATCAGACTCAGGACACAGTTTGTGAAGGAGGAAAAGTGTGGGTGCAGTACCTCCAGAAACGCTTACAAGCAGGGGAAATCTTAGCGAAAGGAGAAGGAAACACTTATTGGGTGCTCCTGACCGGTCAATACATTCCTCTCTCTGTTGACAAGGGTAAATTGACTAAACGGGGCTGAATTAATATAATTATGCTTCCTCCCACAGGAATTCTGCCCAAAATGGCGACCTACCAACTCGTGCTGGCCAGCATCTGTGTCTCGTTATCTGTGACTGTGCTACTTCCATCCTCAAACCCAGCATCAAATGGCCATAAAGGGTGACGGTTAGGCTAACACTGATCGTACGCAAGACAATTACTAACCTTCCTCCCATTGTAGACCTAACTCGTTAAGCTCAATTTCTAAAAGATAATCAAAAGGTTACTGACGAATTGAGCAAACGAGGGCGTACTCTTCATACTCTGCAAGTTGCTATGAGTTACAGTGAAGGCACCTTGGTCAGAGTTGCGACAACGATCACTGACCTTACAGTACACCATTGGTGGGACATCTTTTAAGGATGGTCCCCAAAAACATCCGCCACTTTGAAGCTGTTAATACATCCTATTGTTGTTTTACTCGTCCCGTTATTACTGATATTACTGCTTGTATGTATTCTTTGGTGTAGATTGCGGGCGTTGCTTGCGCATACACAACATGTAACTGATGCATTACGCCTTCAACTCGATTATAATACTTAGAATGTCTAAATTTCAAGGGTGGATTGTATTGTATAGGGTTAATCACATAGGGTTAATTATGATATTCCGACACTTATAGTGTATATTCTGCTTCATGCCTCGTGGAATGTTGTTGATGCAGAGAGAGAGAGAGAGAGACCTTGATGCACACACCATCTTATTTATGGGACGATAAGCGCCTCGATGCTTCATGCTTTGTGGAAGAACAGCTGGGGCCTTACAGATTAGGAGTTGGCCATAAGCCACATGCACCCATGGTTTGTTCAATAGTATAAAGGAACGGAACTGTTCAGTAGCTCTTTGAATTTCACCTTGGACCGTGATTCGCGAGCGGTGCCGGGAGCCCCAAGGCTCCTGACCAGCTGTCGTTGCGGAGTTCCCGACGGGCCGAAGGCTGTGAGCTTTGTTGCATCTTATCATACTTCTCTTTTCTTCGTAAACTGTATGATGTTTCCTTTCTCTCAGTAAATGGTGTTTTATCTTTACTTCATTTGTCTTGTCTCTTATTTAACATTCATCCAGATCCCGAACCTGGATCTATTATTATCAATCCAAACACATGCTAGCACAAGTCGTTTACACAGGTTATACAATACAAGCAGCTTGTTGGAGCATAAAATGTTTCTGGCTTTCTCAAAAGCAATTACTTGTTTTATCCCCCCCATACCCAGTTCTCACTTTTACGCAATAACACATGTAGGGGCTCTAAGAGGGTGCTTAACCCCGATAGGAAGTTACCAAAATAGTTGAGGAGTCCCAGGAACGACCGCAGCTCCATGACGTTCTGTGGCCTGGGCGCGTTCCTGATAGCCTCTGTCTTGGCGTCTGTGGGCCGAATGCCGTCCGCCGCGATCTTTCTCCCCAAAAACTCCACTTCTGTTGCCATGAAGACGCATTTCGACCTCTTCAGCTGCAGCCCTACGCGATCCAGTCGCTGGAGGACCTCCTCCAGGTTTTGTAGGTGCTCGATGGTGTCCCGACCCGTGAACAATATGTCGTCCTGAAAAACCACCGTGCGTGGTACCGACTTGAGTAGGCTCTCCATGTTTCACTGGTGGATCGCTGCAGCCGATCGAATTCCAAAAGGACATCTGTTGTAGATGAACAGTCCCTTGTGCGTGTTAATGCAGGTGAGGCACTTCGAAGACTCCTCAAGCTCCTGCGTCATGTATGCCAAAGTCAGGTCGAGCTTGGTGAACGTCTTGCCTCCTGTCTGCGTCACAAATAGGTCGTCTGCCTTAGGTAGTGAGTATTGGTCCTGTAGCGAGAAATAATTAATAGTTCCTTTCTAATCGCTGCAAATCCTGACCGTGCTATCACTTTTGAGTACTGGAAAAATCGGGCTGGCCCACTCACTGAATTCCACTGGAGAGATGATGCCCTCACGTTGCAGCCTGTCCAGCCCGATTTCCACTCTCTCCCTCATCATGTGAGGTACCGCTCGGCCTTGTGGTGAATGGGCCGTGCCTCTCGGACCAAGTGGATAAACACCTTCGCCCCGGAAAAGTTTCCAATGCCTGGCTCAAAAAGGGAAAGACATTTTTAAGAACCTGGGTACACGAGGCCTGATCGACATGTGATAGCGCTCGGATGTCACCCAGTTCCAGCGGATTTTTCCCAGCCAGCTCCTTCCAAGCAGTGTGGGGCCATCGCCCAGGACAATCCAGAGTGGCAGTTCGTGCACCATGCCCTCGTTGGTGACCTTGACTATGGCACTGCCCAGGACAGTGATGAGCTCTTTGGTGTACGTTCTCAGTTTCGTGTGCATGGGGCTCAGGGTTGGTATGAGTGCCATATTGCACCACAGTCTCTCAAACATCTTTTTACTCATGATGGATTGGCTAGCACCAGTGTCCAGTTCCATGGCTATGGGTAAGCCATTGAATTTTACATTTAACAATATAGGTGGACATTTTGTCGAAAATGTGTGCAGCCCGTGTACTTCAGCATCTGCCTCCTCTCTCTGAGGCTTGAAATTGCTTTGTTCCACCATGGACCGATATTCCTCTGCCACGTGGTGGTCAGCAGGTTTAGCTGAACTTGCAGATCGTCTGCAAGCTCGTTGGAGGTGCCCCATTGTTCCACAGCTGTTGCAAACATACCCTTTGAACCGGAATGAATAGGCAGAATGGAAGCCTCCACAATGCCAACAAGGTGTTAATTGCCTTGCGGACTCTGAGTCATCTTGGTCACCTGAGGCTTGCTGGCAGTTGCAGACTCATGGTTTCTGCCCTGTACATTTCTGCTCGCAAACCCAGTTCCAGTTATGTATGAACATTGCTAGCACTTGTGTGCTGAGAGATTTGTTTGTTGTTATCATTGGTGGACATAAACGCCTGTGCTATTTCAATGGCATTACTAATGGTCGGTGTCTCTACAGTAAAAAGTTTTCATAGGATGGTCTCTTGGCCAATGGCCAGTAAAAAAAATTCTCTGAGCATCTGCTCCAGGTAGCCATCAAACTCACATTGTCCTGCAAGTCGCCTTAGCTCGGCGATGTAGCTCGCCACTTTCTGACCTTCAGATGGCTGGCACGTGTAGAACCGATACCTTGTCATCAGCACAATCTACCTCGGGTTAAGATGCTCCAGAACCAGTGTACACAGCTCCTCATATGACTTGTCTGTGGTTTCACTGGAGCCAGAAGATCCTTCATGAGGCTGTAGGTCGGTGCCCCGCAGACCGTGAGGAGGACGTTTCTCCTTTTTGCAGTGCTTCCTTCTCCGTCCAGCTCGTTGGCTACAAAGTACTGGTCTAGCCGTTCGCCATAGGCTTCCCAGTCCCCACTCTCCGAGCTCTGCTCCAGGATGCCTACAGTTTGCTGCATCTTTGTGTTGGATTCGTATTCTCGTCGCCAGTTATTGTGTTCCAAACACAGATGGGACTGCACACAGGGAGGTGAAAGTAATAGTGACCTCAGTCTTTATTAAGACACTCCAGAGTGAGGAACAGACCGTAGGGGCCGGCTTATATACAGTGCTCCCAAGGCATGTTGGGATCCATTGGGATTTCAGGGGATGTGCTCCCTGGTGGCGAAGCATGGGAGTTCATGCTTTATAGATACACAACAATCCCCCTCCCCCAATTCGGTCTTCCACACCTCCCACCCAACTCGGGTTCCCTCCCCTCCCACACACCACCCCCGGTTTCGGGCTCCCTCCACTCCCGACTCGGACTCCTCCACCCTCCCCTTCCCCCGATTCGGGTTACTCCACCCTCCCCTCCCCCCCGACTCTGGCTCCTCCCCTCCGCCCCAACTCGGACTCCTCTCGTTCCCCACAACTCAGGCTCCTCCCCTTCCCCTCCCCCCAAAAAACTCGGGCTCTCCACTCCTCCCGAAATAACTCGGGCTCTCCCCCTCCCCTCAAACTCGGGCATTCCCCCTCACTCTCCCTCTCCCCCAACTCGGTCTCGCCCCGTTTCCCTCTCCTCAACTCAAAATCTCAGCCTCCCCCTCTCCCTCAACTCTGGCTCGTCCCCTCCCTCTCTCCCCCAACTCGGGCTCTCCCCCTCCCACTCCCTCTCCCCCAACTCGGGCCCCCCTCCCCCTCTCCCCCAACTCAGAATCTCACACTCCCCCTCTGCCTCAACTCGGGCTCTCCCCCTCCCTCTCTCCCCCAACTCGGGCTCTCCCCCTCCCTCTCTCCCCCAACTCAGGCTCTCCCCCTCCCTCTCTCCCCCGACCACGTCTCTCCCCCTCCCCCTCAATTCGGGCTCTCCCCCTCCCCCTCAATTCGGGGTCTCCTCCTTCCCCTCTCCCCAACTCGGGCTCTCCCCATCCCCCCGCCCCCAACTCGGGCTCTCCCCCTCTGCGGGCTCTCCCTCTCCACCCCTCTCCCCTCCCCCAGCTCGGTCTTTCTCCTTTCCTCTCTCCCCCATCTCGGGCTCCCCCAACTCGGGCTCCCCCAACTCGGGCTCTTCCTCTCCCACAACCCGGGCTCTCCCCCTCCCCCTCTCTCCCAACGACATCTTTCCCCCTTCCCCAATCCCGGCTCTCCACTTCCCCCTCTCTCCCAACCCCGTCTCCCCCCCTCCCCCAACCGCGGACTCTCCCCCTCCCCCTCTCTCCCAACATGGGCTCTCCCCCTCCCCCAACTCGGGCTCTCCCCCTCCCCCCTGAAGGTGCTGACTCTGGCTGGGTTCAGTTCTACACTCACTGGTTCCCCTCCCCTGAAGTGCTGACACTGGTTGGGTTCAGTTCTACACTCACTGGTTCCCTTCCCCTGAAGGTACTGACTCTGGCTGTGTTTAGTTTTACACTCACTGGTTCCCCTCCCCTGAAGTGCTGACACTGGTTGGGTTCAGTTCTACACTCACTGGTTCCCTTCCCCTGAAGGTACTGACTCTGGCTGGGTTCAGTTCTACACTCACTGTTTCCCCTCCCCTGAAGTGCTGACACTGGTTGGGTTCAGTTCTACACTCACTGGTTCCCCTCCCCTGAAGTGCTGTCTCTAGCTGGGTTCAGTTCTACACTCACTGGTTCCCCTCCCCTGAAGGTACTGACTCTGGCTGGGTTCAGTTCTACGCTCACTGGTTCCCCTCCCCTGAAGTGCTGTCTCTAGCTGGGTTCAGTTCTACACTCACTGGTTCCCCTCCCCTGAAGGTACTGATTCTGGCTGGGTTCAGTTCTACACTTCCTGGCTCCCCACTGTTTGTGAAGTGCTCATGGCACTTTATTAAACACACACAGCAGAAGCACATTAATATGATGGGAGATAACTGACTAATGAGCAGCCAGCAGCGTGGAGCCTCCTCAGAATACCATTCCTTTACAGCCAGTACTTACAGGAGCTGGGACACGCGAAGTGTTCCATTAATTCACTGATACATTTGTTCACTAAAAATAGTAATTTCTACTTAAATTACAGAAAGTCCCAGACCAGTCCCCATTTCTCCTCCATTTACAGACGTTCCCTGACCAATCCCCATTTCTCCTCCATTTACAGACGCTCCATGACCAATCCCCATTATTCCTCCATTTACAGACGCTCCCTGACCAGTCCCCATTTCTCCATTTACAGACACTCCCTGACCACTCCCCATTTCTCCTACATTGACAGACATTTCCTGACTCGCTGGAGATTTCCCAGCACTTCCTGGTGGTCCTGGAGTCTGTGTCTGTAACTGGCAGGTCGTTGTGGAACGGCGGATAATGCAGAGTGTTGTCTCTCAAACTCCAGGAAGAAACGGGATTTTGTGTTATGGCATGAAACAGATGGAACCCTGTGGAGTGGATCAAACATTGCAGCATTTGGTAGTGAAATGGATTCATTCAGGACAGGCAGCAGGGTTTCAGGAAATCACACAGTGCAGTGAGAAAGGAAATAAATGTTGTGCAGATGGATTGTCAAAAGGTGTTTGATAAGATGCCGGACAGGAGGCTTGTTGATCAAATTAAGGCTTATAGTATTAAAGGGAGTGGGGCAGCGTAGAGAGGAATTTGGGTCAAGGGCAGAAAACAGAGAGTGGCGGTTAATGGAGGTTTTTCAGACTGGGGGGATGTAAACAATGGTGTCCCCAGGGTCAGTGTTGAGACCATTGCTCTGCTTAATATAGAGAAATGATCTGGGCTTGGGTATATGCGGCACATGATCAAAATCTCCAGGGAACGCCAAAAAGGGCCCATGGCCAACTGTGAAGAGGACTTTAAGTGCCTTCATTGTCAATACACAGGTTAGTAATTGGGCAGGTAGATGTGAAATGAAATTTAATGCAGAGAAATGTGCTGCGATAGATTTCGGGAGGAAGAAAAAGGGAGGCAATATATATTAAATGGTAAAACTTTCAATGGAGTAGAGGAGCAGAGAGATTTAGGGTTGTAAGATTCTAGCTAATTCCTTATTTTATTGAGGATCGAGAGACGAGTGTTATAACACGAGAACATAAGAAATAGGAGCAGAAGTACGTCATCTGGTTCCTCGAGCCTGCTCCGCCATTCAATAAGATCATGGCTAATCTGATCCGGGCCTCAACTCCACTTCCCTGCCCGCTCCCCATAACCCTTCACTCCCTTATCGCTCAAAACTCTGTATATCTCCACCTTAAATATATTCAATCATTATTATTAGAAACATTAATATTTTAAGAAATATAATTTGAGCAGATTCTCTGTGCTCTACCACATCAGAGTAAAGATGCAAGTCCCGCGTGTCCACAGTACCTGACACCAGGTCAGCCCACTGGATGGAACCTCGGGTGCCCTGAGCTTGATCTCCGGTGTCTCCAGTCCCCACTGCCCCCTTACATCAGTCTCCCCTCACTTTTATACCCTGCACTGATTCACCTCTGACACCGGAGTCTTCTTTGTCTTCTCTGCTGGGTTTGGGCATGAAGCGAGGAAAAGACAGCTGGAACTTCTTTAATCCGTGATTTACAAGGACACTTTTCCTGGTTCCCAGCAGTTACTTTTCTTCAGTAATATTCTCATTGTCCCTAAACTCCCCTGCCTGCTATTAGTTGTTATGTTTTATAGTTTCACAATTATAGGTATCAGCATCACGCATTATAATCTAATCTATTGTGTTACTCACTCTGGTTTAAGCTTACATTGTGGTTACTAACAGACAAACCCTGTTCTTTCCCCTGATCTGATTATAGATTGCAACAGTGGGTTCAGCGAATGGAATGTCTGATCAGTGTTGCCATGGTGACCTGTCTGCAGCGAATCGATTGTTTGCGTTTCTAACTCAGCCTAAACTTATCTTTCCCATGATGCATATTTAAGTCGAAGTCAATGTATTTTAGCCATTTTATGTTGATAAAGTCGTTAAAGAAGCACATGGGGTCCTACGGTTTATAAATAGGGGTGTGCAGTACAAAAGGGCAGAGGTCATGTAAACTTGCATAAATCATTGGTTAGGCTACAGTTCGAATATTGTGTCAGGTTTTGGGGAACTTACACCAGGAAGGATGTGGAGGCCATGGAGAGGGTGCAGAGAGATTCACTGAGATGATACGAGGGAAGAGAGGCTTTAGTTATCAGGGGAGATTGGAGAAACTGGGACTCTTTTCATTAGAACAAAGGGTCATTGGAGATCTGAGGGAGGTATTCAAAATTTGATCGGTAAATGAGGAAAAACTATTTCCACCAGTCGGTGAGTCAGTAATTCGAGGGCGTCAAATTCAAACCATCAACAAAAGGCTCAGACCCAGGGTGAGCTATCGAACACACTGTACAACAATGTCCGGGACACTCACTGTCCCTCCGGACCTGTGTCCAGGGGAGGAACTGATGGGTTTTCCTTATCTTTGGGTTAAATGATGTTCTCATCGAGGTGATGGATGTCAGTGTTTGGGAATGGGTCATTCGGAGCACCTTGTGTCAGCCTAATGCACTTCCAGGGCAGGTACAGCACGGGGTTAGATACAGAGTAAAGCTCCCTCTACACTGTCCCAACAAACACTCCCAGGGCAGGTACAGCTTGGGTTAGATACAGAGTAAAGCTTCCTCTACACGGTCCCATCAAAACTCCCAGGGCAGGTACAGTACTGGTTAGATACAGTGCAAAGCTCCCTCTACACTGTCCCATCAAACACTCACAGGGCAGGTACAGCACGGGTTAGATGCAGAGTAAAGCTCCCTCTACACTGTCCCATCAAACACGCCCAGGGCAGGTACCGCACAGGATTGCTGCACTGTCAGTGTTGCCATCTTTCAGGTGAGTCGTTCAACTGAGGCCCCATCAGCTCTCAACAAATATCACTCAAACAGATTATCTGGCCATTGCTGTTCATGGCAGCTTGATGTGTGCAAAGCATCTGCTGCATTTCCTATACTACAATAGTGAATGCACTTCAAATGTACTTTGGTGTTGTTGCACTTCATTGGCTGTAAACATTTTGAGGTCATGTGAGGCGCTGCATAAGGACAGGTCTTTGTTAAATGAAGGAGAAAAGTTCCAAAAAAGGAACAATTAGTAACAGGACAACAATTAGACTCCTCTTATATTGGAGAAGTCACGCAATCTACACAGTGTGTGTTGGAACCAAAGCTGATTTATTTGTCAGATATCCAGAACATTAAATCCAGCCCAGTTACAGGGGAAACACAGCCCGACTGTCAGAATTAACACGATTCAGGCCTGATGTGATTCACAGCAGAATCCAACCCTGCAGTCACTTGTGAACTCGCAGGTGTCTGAGCAGGTTGTATGGGGCAGTGAATCCCTTCCCACAGACGGAGCAGGTGAACGGCCTCTCCCCAGTGTGAACTCGCTGGTGTGTCAGCAGGTTGTATGGGGCAGTGAATTGCTTCCCACAGATGGAGCAGGTGAACGGCCTCTCCCCAGTGTGAGCGCGTTGGAGTTTCCTCAAATCATTTCTGCTTTTAAAACTCTTCTCACAGTCAGAACATTTAAACGGTTTCTTATTGGTGTGAACAAGTTGGTGTGCCAGCAGGTTGGATGAACAAGTGAATCCCTTCCCACACACGGAGCACATGAATGGCCACTCCCCAGTGTGAGGTGGCTGGTGTGTCAGTTCGCTGGATGAATCACTGAATCCCTTCCCACACATGGAGCAGGTGAACGGCCTCTCCTCGGTATGTACTCGCTGGTGTCTCAGCAGGTGGGATGGCCAATTGAATCCTTTCCCATACTCTGACCAGGTGAACGGCCTCTCCCCAGTGTGATTGCGCTTGTGAATTTCCAGCTCAGACGGGTAACTGAATCCCTTCCCACAGTCTCCACATTCCCACGGTTACTCCATGGTGCTGGTATCCTTGTGTCTCTCCAGATTGGTTGATCAGTTGATGCCTCGCCAACACACAACACGTTTACAGATTCTCTGCGCTGTGAATGGTGCGCTGTTTTTTCAGGCTATGTAACTGGTTAAAGCTCTTTCCAAAGGCAGTGCACGGGAACACTTTCACTCGTCTGTGTGTGTCTCGGTGCTTTTGAAGTCACACTGATGTTTGAAATATTTGCCCACAGGCAGAACAGACAAACATTTCTCCTTCCACATTCAAAGGCCGATGATATTCATGTTGCGGTGGATCAAGTGACTCTGTGAGATCTTGGTGATGTTTGGTTCCAGTTTCTCATCTGCAAATCCTTCCCTTCTAATACCCTGAAAAAGGAGTTTACAAAAGTCATCTCTGTAAGGACAGGATATAAATTCAGAACAGTCAATTTTGGTTTCTGTGGTACACATATTCCTCTCTAGTTTCCCCACAAATGTAAATCCCTAACCCACACACTATCCCTACTCCCCATGCTGAAATCCAAACCCATTACATCATCACCAACATTTTTTCCTTCTTGCTGAAGGTGCTGACTCTGGCTGGATTCAGTTCTACACTCACTGGTTCCCCTCCCTCTTCTCCGCTGAAAGTGCTGACACTGGCTGGGTTCAGTTCTACACTGACTGGTTCCCCTCCCTCTCCTCCCCTGAAGGTGCTGACTCTGGCTGGGTTCAGTTCTACACTCACTGGATCCCCTCCCTCTCCTCCCCTGAAGGTTCTGACTCTGGCTGGGTTCAGTTCTACACTCACTGGATCCCCTCCCTCTCCTCCCCTGAAGGTGCTGACTCTGGCTGGGTTCAGTTCTACACTCACTGGATCCCCTCCCTCTCCTCCCCTGAAGGTGCTGACTCTGGTTGGGTTCAGTTCTACACTCACTGGTTCCCCTCCCTCTCCTCCCCTGAAGGTGCTGACACTGGCTGGGTCAGTTCTACACCCACTGGTTCCCCTCCCTCTCTTCCCCTGAAGGTGCTGGCTCTGGCTGGGTTCTAATTAGGCCACAGCTAGAGTACTGTGTGCAGTTCTGGTCACCACATTACAAGAAAGATGTGATTGCACCACTCAGGTTACAAAGATTTACCAGGATGTTGCCTGGACTTGAGAATTTTAGCTATGAGGACAGATTGGATAGGCTGGGGTTGTTTTTTTAGGAAAAGAGGACGTGTGGAGAGACCTCATTGAGGTGTATAAAATTATGAGGGGCCTAGATAGAGGGGATAGGAAGGACCTATTTCCCTTAGCAGAGGGTCAATACCTGGGGGTGCATAGATTTAAAGTAATTGGTGAAAGGTTTAGATGGGATTTGAGAAGTTTTTTCACCGAGAGGATGGTGGGAATCTGGAACTCGCTGCCTGAAAGAGTGGTAGAGGCAGAAACCCTCATAACATTTAAAAGTATTCTGATATGCACTAGAGGGGACTAGATAGAGTGGATAGGAAGGACCTATTTGCCTTAGCAGAGGTGTTAGCTGTGGCTCAGTGTGTCAGAAGGTTGTGGGTTCAAGTCCCACTCCAGAGACTTGAGCACAAAAAATCTAGGCTGACACGCCAGTGCCACTGCACTGTCGGAGGAGCCATCTTTCGGATGAGGCTTTAAACCGAAGCCTGGTCAACTCTCTCTCTGGTGGACGTAAAAGATCTCATGGCACTATTTCGAAGAAGAACAGGGAAGCTATCCACGACGTCGTGGCCAATATTTATCCTTTAACCAAAATAACAACAACAATTTATCTGGTCATTATCACATTGCTCTCTGTGGGAGCTTGCTGGGTGCAAATTAGCTGCCGTGTTTCCCACATTACAACAGTGACTACACTCCAAAAGTACTTCATTCTCTGTGAATAGCTTTGAGACGTCCGGTGTTCGTGAAAGGCGCTATATAAATGTAAGGCTTTCTTTTTTGTGCCGTAACCTACAGAGCTACAGACGAAGAGCTGTACAGTGGGATTAGGCTGGAGAGCTCTGTGCCGGCCAGCAGGGACACAATGGGCTAAATGACCTCCTTCTGTGCTGTCAATGTCTGGGATTCGATGATGTCACAGGTCTCACCAGCAGCTGCGCTGCCTGATGGGTGATTGACAGCCGACAGTCTGCGCATGTGCACCGATAACCATGTCCGGCACAGCACCCCATCTCGGTCGATATCGGTAATAACCGCGCATGCCCAGGGGACACCAACCGCCGCCTCCCCCCCACACTCGGAGCTGCGCCTGCTCACTCGGATCCTGTGGTGTGGAGTCAGCACAGCACCTTCCGGGGAAAGGCGTTTGTGTCTGTTAAGAGCCATGAGCGGTGATGCAAAGTAAGTTTTCTCCGCTCCGATTGTGTAGGGAATTGCACGGGGGGGATAGGGAGAGAATAGAGGGAGATCCAAACCCGAGAGTCCGCCCATCCGGGTCCCCGAGAACAGTTTCCACCAGTTTGGCGGAGCGCGCTTGAGGGACACGTGACCCGGGCCTGATTGACAGGAGCTTCCGACCAATGCGGAGCGAGTGGGGCGGGGCTGGAGAAGCGAGCTGGCGGAGGGTCCTCCAACCAATCGGGGAGCCCGAGAGGCGGGATTTGTGCCGCTGATTGTCTGAGCCGCAGGGCACGACCTTGTGCAGTCCCTTGTTCAGGGCCTGGGGCCAGGGGAGGCGATGGGCCTTTATTGTGGGCCCTTTTGGACACATCATCATCATCATCATCATCATAGGCAGTCCTTCTGAATCGAGGAAGACTTGCTTCCACTCCTGAAGTGAGTTCTTTGGTGGCTAAACAGTCCAATACGAGAACCACAGACTGTGTCACTGGTGGGTAGGACAGGTTTGTCGCACACTCCTTCCACTGCCTGCGCTTAACCTCTTCATGCACTCGGCATTGAAACTCGAGGCGCTCAGTGCCCTCCTGGATGCCCTTTCTCCATCCAGGATAGTCTTTGGCCAGGGACTCCCTGGTGTCAGTGGTGATGTCGCACTTTATTAGAGAAGCTTTGAGGGTGTCCTTGTAACATTTCTGCTGCCCACATTTGGCTCGTTTACCATGGACACAAGGCTCTGGGGCTCACAACCCACTGGCTCACATTTTAATGAAGATTTTTTAAATTTAACATTTTAATATAGACTTGTTAAATTCATGGATAAAAGCAGACAAACCCCCTGCTTCTGCGGAACAGTCTGGAGGAGGCCAGCATCGTGAGACCTGAGCGAGCACGGGAGTACAAAGGGCAGCAGTCAGGAGGAGGCCAGCATCATAAGACCTGAGCGAGAGCGGGAGTACAAAGGGCCACAGTCTGGAGGAGGCCAGCATCGTGAGACCTGAGCGGACGCGGGAGTACAAAGGGCCACAGTCTGGAGGAGGCCAGCATCGCGAGACCTGAGCGGACATGGGAGTACAAAGGGCCACAGTCTGGAGGAGGCCAGCATCATGAGACCTGAGCGAGCGCGGGAGTACAAAGGGCGGCAGTCAGGAGGCCAGCATCACAAGACCTGAGTGGACGTGGGAGTACAAAGGACTGCAGTCAGGAGGCCAGCATCGTGAGACCTGAGTGGACGTGGGAGTACAAAGGGCAGCAGTCAGGAGGCCAGCATCACAAGACCTGAGTGGACGTGGGAGTACAAAGGACTGCAGTCAGGAGGCCAGCATCACAAGACCTGAGCGAGCGCGGGAGTACAAAGGACTGCAGTCAGGAGGCCAGCATCACGAGACCTGAGTGGACGTGGGAGTACAAAGGACTGCAGTCAGGAGGCCAGCATCACAAGACCTGAGTGGACGCGGGAGTACAAAGGGCCACAGTCTGGAGGAGGCCAACATCACAAGACCTGAGTGGACGCGGGAGTACAAAGGGCCACAGTCTGGAGGAGGCCAACATCACAAGACCTGAGTGGACGCGGGAGTACAAAGGGCCACAGTCTGGAGGAGGCCAGCATCACAAGACCTGAGTGGACGCGGGAGTACAAAGGGCCACAGTCTGGAGGAGGCCAACATCACAAGACCTGAGTGGACGCGGGAGTACAAAGGGCTGCAGTCAGGAGGCCAGCTTCACCAAAAACATAAAGTAAAAAAAAAAAGTTGAAATCGAAGTGTGACGTCACAGCCAAGCAGGTAAGTGATTGGCTGGTGGATTGATGAGTATTTTTTTTCTTTAAGAAATCTTTGGTTAGGAACTGCAATTAAATATTTGTGATCTTTTTTATCTGAGGAGAACCAGTTAATTAAATTGGCTCTGTGCTGAAACAGTTTGGGTGGAAATAATGAATAATAAAGGCAAACCCCACAGATTAAAAGGGTACAGGAGGATAGGGAATTGGTGACCGTCGCGCACAAGAGTATGGCCAGGCAGGTTGTGCAGAAGTCCCCTGAGACTATCCCGCTCTCAAACCGGTACTCTATTCTGACTACTGGCGATGGCGGTGATGACTCTGGGGAGTGCAGCCAGGGCCAAGTCCACAGCACCGTGGGTGGCTCAGCTGCACAGGGGGGGAGGAAGAAAACGGGAAGGGCTATAGTGATAGGAGATTCAAGAGTTAGGGGAGCAGATCGGCGCTTCTGCGGCAGCAAAAGTGACATCAGGATGGTGTGTTGCCTCCCTGGTGCAAGGGTCAATGATGTAACTGAGCGACTGCAGGGCATTCTGGGGAGGGAAGGGGAATAGCCAGTGGTTGTGGTCCACATTGGTACCAACGACATAGGTAGAAAGAGGGGTGAGGTCCTGAAAGCTGAGTTTAGGGAGCTAGGGGTAAGATTGAAAGCAAGGACCTCAAAGGTGGTAATCTCGGGATTACCACCAGTGCCACGTACTAGTGAGGGTAGAAATAGGAAGGCTAGTCAGATAAATACGTGGCTGGGGCATTGGTGTAGGAGGGAGGGCTTTAGTTTCCTGAACAATTGGGACCGCTTCTGGAGTAGGTGTGATCTGTACAAGTCGGACAGGTTACACCTCAAGAGAGACGGGACCAATGTTCTCGCGGGTGGTTTTGATAGTGCGGTTGGAAGGGCTTTAAACTAGCTTGGCAGGGGGATGGGAACCCAGGAGAGGGCTCTGAGCTAGTTAGAGTGGTTGAGAGCTCAGATGAACAGAACCCCAAGAAAGGATGCAAAAGGCAGGCGGCAACAGAGCAGAGCAGCACTGGAGTAAGTGTAAACCACAAGGTGATAGGAAGGGACAATATGAATGAATATAAAGGGGTTGCAGGAGGGGTCAAAACTTAAAATCATGGTTTTAAAACGAGTATTAAAACGCTTTACCTAAACGCACGCAGCATTCGAAACAAAGTAAATGAGTTGATGGCACAAATCATTACAAATGGGTATGATTTGGTGGCCATCATAGAAACGTGGTTGCAGGGTGGCCAAGACTGGGAATTAAACATGCAGGGGTATCTGACAATTCGGAAAGATAGACAAGAAGAGAAAGGAGGTGGGATAGCTCTGTTAATAAAGGATGATATCAGGGCAGTTGTGGAGACGATATTGGCTCTAATGAACAAAAAGTTGAATCATTGTGGGTGGAGATTAGAGATAGTAAGGGAAAAAAGTCACTGGTGGGCGTATTTATAGGTCCCCAAATAATAACTTCACGGTGGGGCGGACAACAAGCAAGGGAATAATGGAGGCATGTGAAAAAGGAACGGCAGTAATCATGGGGGATATTAACCCACATATCGATTGGTCAAATGGGGTAGCCTTGAGGAGGAATTCATAGAATGCATATGGGATTGTTTCTTCGAACAGTATGTTAGAGAAGCAACAAGGGAGCAAGCTATCTTATATCTGGTCCTGTGTAATAAGACAGGAATAATAAATGATCTCCCAGTAAATGATCCTCTTGGAATGAGTGTTCACAGTATGGTTCAATTTGTAATACAGATTGAGGGTGAAGAAGTAGTGACTCAAAGGAGCATACTATGCTTAAACAAAGGGGACTATAGTGGGATGAGGGCAGAGTTGGGTAAAATAGACTGGGAACACAGACTAAACGGTGGCACAATTGAGGAACAGTGGAGGACTTTTGAGGAGCTCTTTCATAGTGCTCAACAAAAATATATTTCAGTGAAAAAGAAGGGCGTGAAGAGTAGGGATAATCAGCCGTGGATAACCAAGGAAATAAAGGAGAGTATCAAATTAAAATCCAATGCGTATAAAGTGGCCAAGGTTAGTGGGAAACTAGAAGATTGGGAAAATTTTAAATGACAGCAAAGAATGACTAAGAAAGCAATACAGAAATGAAACATAGATTACGAAAGTAAAATTGCGCAAAACATAAAAACAGATAGTAAAAGCTTTTACCAATATATAAAACGGAAAAGAGTGACTAAAGTAAATGTTGGTCCGTTAGAAGATGAGAACGGGGATTTAATAATGGGAAATGTGGAAATGGCTGAGACCTTAAACAATTATTTTGCTTCGATCTTCACAGTGGAAGACAAAAAAACCATGCCAAAAATTGATGGTCACGGAAATGTGGGAAGGGAGGACCTTGAAACAATCACTGTCACTAGGGGGGTAGTGCTGGACAGGCTGATGGATCTCAAGGTAGACAAGTCCCCTGTTCCTGATGAAATGCATCCCAGTGTATTAAAAGAGATGGCGGAAGTTATAGCAGATGCATTCGTTATAATCTACCAAAATTCTCTGGACTCTGGGGAGGTACCATCGGATTGGAAAGCAGCTAATGTAACGCCTCTGTTTAAAAAAGGGGGCAAACAAAAGGCAGGTCACGATAGGCCGGTTAGTTTAACATCTGCAGTGGGGAAAATTCTTGAAGCTATCATTAAGGAAGAAATAGGGGGACATTTAGATCGGAATTGTGCAATCAAGCAGACGCAACATGGATTCATGAAGGAGAAATCATGTTTAACTAATTTACTGGAATTCTTTGAGGATATAACGAGCATGGTGGATAGAGGTGTACCGATGGATGTGGTGTATTTAGATTTCCAAAAGGCATTTGATAAGGTGCCACACAAAAGGTTACTGCAGAAGATAAAGGTACGCGGAGTCAGAGGAAATGTATTAGCATGGATAGAGAATTGGCTGGCTAATAGAAAGCAGAGAGTCGGGATAAATGGGTCCTTTTCGGGTTGGAAATCGGTGGTTAGTGGTGTGCCACAGGGATCGGTGCTGGGACCACAACTGTGTACAATATACATAGATGATCTGGAAGAAGGGACAGAGTGTATTGTAAAAAAATTTGCAGATGACACAAAGATTAGTGGGAAAGCGGGTTGTGTAGCGGACGCAGAGAGGCTGCAAAGAGATTGAGATAGGTTAAGCGAATGGGCTAAGGTTTGGCAAATGGAATACAATGTCGGAAAATGTGAGGTCATCCACCTTGGGGAAAAAAAAACAGTAAAAGGGAATATTATTTGAATGGGCAGAAATTACAAGATGCTGTGGTGCAGAGGGACCTGGGGGTCCTTGTGCATGAAACTCAAAAAGTTAGTTTGCAGATGCAGCAGGTAATCAGGAAGGCGAATGGAATGTTGGCCTTCATTGCGAGAGGGATGGAGTACAATAGCAGTGAAGTGCTGCTGCAACTGTACAGGGTATTGGTGAGGCCGCAGCTGGAGTACTGCGTGCAGTTTTGGTCACCTTAGTTAAGGAAGGATGTACTGGTTTTGGAGCGGGTACAGAGACGATTCATGAGGCTCATTCTGGAGATGAGGGGGTTACCTTATGACGATAGATTGAGTAGACTGGGTCTTTACTCGTTGGAGTTCAGAAGGATGAGGGGTGATCTGATAGAAACATTTAAAATAATGAAAGGGATAGACAAGATAGAGGCAGAAAGGTTGTTTCCACTGGTCAGGGAGACTAGAACTAGGGGGCACAGCCTCAAAATACGGGGGAGCCAATTTAAAACCGAGTTGAGAAGGAATTTCTTCTCCGACAGGGTTGTGAATCTGTGGAATTCTCTTCCCAAGGAAGCAGTTGAGGCTAGCTCATTGAATTTATTCAAGTCACAGATAGATTTTTAATCAATAAGGGAATTAAGGGTTATGGAGAGCGGGCGGGTAAGTGGAGCTGAGTCCACTGCCAGATCAGCCATAATCTTGTTGAGTGGCGGAGCAGGCTCGAGGGGCCAGATGGCCTACTCCTGTTCCTAATTCTTAAAAAGTCACTTGGTGGGTGTAGTCTATAAGCTCCCGAACAGTAGCAACTCTGTTGGTCGAAGTATAAATCAAGAAATAGTGGGGGCTTGCAAAAAGGGAACAGCAATAATCATAGTTGATTTTAACCTCCATATTGATTGGACAAATCAAATTGGTCAGGTAGGCTTGAGGAAGAGTTCATAGAGTGCATAATGGATGGGTTCCTTGAACAGTATGCAATGGAACCAACAAGGAGGCAGGCTATCTTAGATATGGTCCTGTGTAATGAGACAGGATTAATAAACAATCTCCTTGTAAAGGATCCCGTTGGAATGAGTAGCATGATTCAATTTCAAATTCAGATGGAGGATCTCTAACCAGCGTACTCGGCTTAAATAAAGGAGACTATGAAGGGGTGAGGGCTGAGTTGGCCAAAGTGGACTGTGAAAATAGATTAAAGTGTAGGACGGTTGGTGTACATTTAAGGAGATATTTCACAACTCTCAAGAAAAATATATCCCAGTGAGGAGGAAAGCGCATAAGAGAAAAGATAGCCATCCGTTGGTAACTAAAACTGTTTCAACATCCTGATCATTTGAGCCAATATCGTTTCTCACTGTGGCAGTGATTCCATCCTTTATCATCAGAGCTACCCCACCTCCTTTTCTTTTCTGTCTGTCCCTCCGGATTGTCAAGTACCCTGAAATGTTAAGTTCCCAGTCTTGATCACCTTGCAACCACGTCTCTGTAATGGCTATCAGATCATACCCATTTGTAACTGGTGTTGGTGGTAAACCCTGACTAAGAACCTAGAGCTCTCACGTTTGCAGCTCCGGGACATTTCACAGGAACAGGCCCAGGTTGGCCGCCTTTGTAAAGGAACGCCGCAAGTTTGTGCATCGCTATCGCTGTTCATCGAGCTGCAGAGCGCATGTGTGGCCATCTTTGTAAATGAACACAGAGTGCTTGGGTCTTCAGGGTCCCAGTGAGTATAGAAGTGAACCCAGCCAGAGTCAGCACCATCAGGGGAGGAGAGGAAGGTGAACCAGTGAGTGTAGAACTGAACCCAGCCAGAGTTGCTGGGGAAAACTGGGAGTGGAGGATAAAATGTCTTGAGACGTGCGATGGGTTTGGATTTCAGCACAGGGAGGAGGCAGCGATTTACAGCTTTGGAGGAGCAAGAGAAGAAAAAATGTTCCATCGAAACTAGAATTTACTGTTTTGAATGTTTTTCCTGTACTTATGGTGATGAGATCTGTAAACTCCTTTTACAGGGTATTCAAAGGATTTGGAGACGGAAAACTCAAACCAAACATCACACCAAGATCTGACGGAGTCACTTGATTCCTCAGGACCTGAATATCATCGGCCTTTTAATATAGAAGGAGAAATATTTGTCTGTTCTGCCTGTGGGAAAAATTTCAAATATCAGTGTGACTGGAGAAGCACTGAGACACACACACCCAAGTGAGTGTTCCAGTGCACTGACTGTGGAAAGAGCTTTAACCAGTTACACAGCCTGAAAAAACATTTTACCATTCACAGCGGGGAGAACCGTACACGTGGTGTGTGTGGACCAGGCTTCAACTGATCATCCAACCTGGAGAGACACAAGGATACCTGCACCATGGAGAAACCGTGGAAATGTGGGGACTGTAGGAGGGGATTTAGTTCCCCATCTAACCTGGATATTCATCAGCGCAGTCACACCAGGGGAAGGGATTCACTTGGTCATCCCACCTGCTGACACACCAGCGATTTCACACTGGGGAGAGGCTTTCTGCTGCTGAACTTAGCGTGTGCCCCACAGCATCTCGCTCACCTTCGATGTGTGAATGGAGCATCATGGCTGCAAAACTGGTTTTAATTTTAATTTGAATCCACTCAGGAAATGTATTTAACAAAAGATGAACAAGTAAACCGATTACATCAATTAATTAATTAATTGGCAAAGCTTTAGAGTCACCAAGATGAACAAGTAAACACATCACAGCCCAATCGTCCAGCTCTGTATTCACAGGAGAATGTCTGTTTTCTAACTGATCACGTGAACAGAATATAGGAAGACCATAAGTTTAAGAACCTGTAGAATCTGTTGTAAATATCTTTCAAATCCTGACTGGTACAATCTCTCGGTTTCCTTTCAATTGAAATGAATGGAAGATGAGAGGGGTTTAAGAGGAGGGGTAAGTGAGGGTGGAGAATAAGGGTGAAACGAGTTGGGATGAAGATGGTTGGAGAGCAGAGGAGCAAGAGGAGTTGGGATGAGGGTTTTGGTGAATAGTAGTCTCTCAATTTCACTGAATAAAATATAATTATTGTCACCAATATGAGTTAAGTCAAAGCTTTCTGAACTTAGGCGTGAAAGGGTTAATTGGCACAGACCCAAAAACTCAACAAATTGACTTGACGGATAGTAATTAATCAACATTTTGTTCAGTGGAACTGGGGTCCGGAGATCTGTGGCCAATTAGTTTTACTTGGCCAGGCTATCAATCCAGGATGGAGAATCTCTGGGAGATGGACGACTAATCTCCTACCAGTAGTTGAGCGATGGGTTTGCTAAGCATGGCTAACCTAACAGAACGTGCCAGGGACAATGAACATGGGAAGCTGCTCCCTACCACTCACTTGCCATCATTCCTCGCGAGTCCACAAGGTGACTCATACCGAAAGCGGTCGATTGGGTCCAGAGTCAAATTGACGAGGGCAAGTCCCAATTTGACAAAGGGAAGCTTATATTGGCTTATGCAACCCACCTCTGCGCACAGACTTGAGAAATTAACAGGTGAGAGAGGAGAAGCATAAGGAACAGGCGAGACAGAGAGGGAAAAAGATCTAAGCTGCAAGTTAACCCAGCCGAGAACTCAGCAAAGGAAGGAAAAAACAGAATGAGGGAATAAGTTGCTCAGATGACAATTTAAAAGGCGAAAAAAGGAAACTTGAAGTTGAAACCAACACTGAATCTGTCAGTTTCTGTGCCGAGAAAAATAAAGCACAAGATTACTGAGTGAAAGGAACCTGAAAGGATGCTGGAATTTCAGTTTGTGTGAATTGTATTAGAGTGGAAGTTTTCCTGACCATGAATGTTTAAGAATTTACAGTATTCCTTTTGTCTGAAAGTCTGTCTTTGAAAAAAGCGTCTGTTATGTTTGTTTTAGCTTCACCCACTTTTCTCTGCATGGAGCTAAAAGCCGTTTAACCCTTTGTTGTCTTGGATGTTGGGAGTTTTAAGCAAGTGTGGATATGTTCAGTATGTTCATTTCAATTCAGATTGTGGAACTAGTAGCAGGGGATCTTTATGATTTACATTTTGAAGTTAAAGACGCTGTTGGTATATTTTGACTGGGGCAAGCTGTGCAACACTGAAAGTCAGGCGAGTTTGTTTTACATAGAAACATAGAAACATAGAAACATAGAAAATAGGTGCAGGAGCAGGCCATTCAGCCCTTCTAGCCTGCACCGCCATTCAATGAGTTCATGGCTGAACATGAAACTTCAGTACCCCCTTCCTGCTTTCTCGCCATAACCCTTGATCCCCCGAGTAGTAAGGACTTCATCTAACTCCCTTTTGAATATATTTAGTGAATTGGCCTCAACTACTTTCTGTGGTAGAGAATTCCACAGGTTCACCACTCTCTGGGTGAAGAAGTTTCTCCTCATCTCGGTCCTAAATGGCTTACCCCTTATCCTCAGACTGTGACCCCTGGTTCTGGACTTCCCCAACATTGGGAACATTCTTTCTGCATCTAACCTGTCTAAACCCGTCAGAATTTTAAACGTTTCTATGAGGTCCCCTCTCATTCTTCTGAACTACAGTGAATACAAGCCCAATTGATCCAATCTTTCTTGATAGGTCAGTCCCGCCATCCCGGGAATCAGTCTGGTGAACCTTCGCTGCACTCCCTCAATAGCAAGAATGTCCTTCCTCAAGTTAGGAGACCAAAACTGTACACAATACTCCAGGTGTGGCCTCACCAAGGCCCTGTACAACTGTAGCAACACCTCCCTGCCCCTGTATTCAAATCCCCTCGCTATGAAGGCCAACATGCCATTTGCTTTCTTAACCGCCTGCTGTACCTGCATGCCAACCTTCAATGACTGATGTACCATGACACCCAGGTCTCGTTGCACCTTCCCTTTTCCTAATCTGTCACCATTCAAATAATAGTCTGTCTCTCTGTTTTTACCACCAAAGTGGATAACCTCACATTTATCCACATTATACTTCATCTGCCATGCATTTGCCCACTCACCTAACCTATCCAAGTCACTCTGCAGCCTAATAGCATCCTCCTCGCAGCTCACACTGCCACCCAACTTAGTATCATCCGCAAATTTGGAGATACTGCATTTAATCCCCTCGTCTAAATCATTAATGTACAATGTAAACAGCTGGGGCCCCAGCACAGAACCTTGCGGCACTCCACTAGTCACTGCCTGCCATTCTGAAAAGTACCCGTTTACTCCTACTCTTTGCTTCCTGTCTGACAACCAGTTCTCAATCCACGTCAGCACACTACCCCCAATCCCATGTGCTTTAACTTTGCACATTAATCTCTTGTGTGGGACCTTGTCGAAAGCCTTCTGAAAGTCCAAATATACCACATCAACTGGTTCTCCTTTGTCCACTTTACTGGAAACATCCTCAAAAAATTCCAGAAGATTTGTCAAGCATGATTTCCCTTTCACAAATCCATGCTGACTTGGACCTATCATGTCACCATTTTCCAGATGCACTGCTATGACATCCTTAATAATTGATTCCATCATTTTACCCACTACTGAGGTCAGGCTGACCGGTCTATAATTCCCTGTTTTCTCTCTCCCTCCTTTTTTAAAAAGTGGGGTTACATTGGCTACCCTCCACTCCATAGGAACTGATCCAGAGTCAATGGAATGTTGGAAAATGACTGTCAATGCATCCGCTATTTCCAAGGCCACCTCCTTAAGTACTCTAGGATGCAGGCCATCAGGCCCTGGGGATTTATCTGCCTTCAATCCCATCAATTTCCCCAACACAATTTCCCGACTAATAAAGATTTCCCTCAGTTCCTCTTCCTTACTAGACCCTCTGACCCCTTTTATATCCGGAAGGTTGTTTGTATCCTCCTTAGTGAATACCGAACCAAAGTACTTGTTCAATTGATCCGCCATTTCTTTGTTCCCCGTTATGACTTCCCCTGATTCTGACTGCAGGGGACCTACGTTTGTCTTCACCAACCTTTTTCTCTTTACATACCTATAGAAACTTTTGCAATCCGCCTTAATGTTCCCTGCAAGCTTCTTCTCGTACTCCATTTTCCCTGTCCTAATCAAACCCTTTGTCCTCCTCTGCTGAGTTCTAAATTTCTCCCAGTCCCCAGGTTCGCTGCTATTTCTGGCCAATTTGTATGCCACTTCCTTGCCTTTAATACTATCCCTGATTTCCCTAGATAGCCACGGTTGAGCCACCTTCCCCTTTTTATTTTTACGCCAGACAGGAATGTACAATTGTTGTACTTCATCCATGCGGTCTCTAAATGTCTGCCATTGCCCATCCACAGTCAACCCCCTAAGTATCATTCGCCAATCTATCCTAGCCAATTCTCGCCTCATACCTTCAAAGTTACCCTTCTTTAAGTTCTGGACCATGGTCTCTGAATTTACTGTTTCATTCTCCATCCTAATGCAGAATTCCACCATATTATGGTCACTCTTCCCCAAGGGGCCTCGCACAATGAGATTGCTAATTAATCCTCTCTCATTACACAACACCCAGTCTAAGATGGCCTCCCCCCTAGTTGGTTCCTCAACATATTGGTCTAGAAAACCATCCCTTATGCACTCCAGGAAATCCTCCTCCACCGTATTGCTTCCAGTTTGGCTAGCCCAATCTATGTGCATATTAAAGTCACCCATTATAACTGCTACACCTTTATTGCATGCACCCCTAATTTCCAGTTTGATGCCCTCCCCAACATCCCTATTACTGTTTGGAGGTCTGTACACAACTCCTACTAACGTTTTTTGCCCTTTGGTGTTCTGCAGCTCTACCCATATAGATTCCACATCATCCAAGCTAATGTCTTTCCTAACTATTGCATTAATCTCCTCTTTAACCAGCAATGCTACCCCACCTCCTTTTCCTTTTATTCTATCCTTCCTGAATGTTGAATACCCCTGAATGTTGAGTTCCCAGCCCTGATCATCCTGGAGCCACGTCTCCGTAATCCCAATCACATCATATTTGTTAACATCTATTTGCACAATTAATTCATCCACCTTATTGCGGATACTCCTTGCATTAAGACACAAAGCCTTCAGGCTTGTTTTATTAACACCCTTTGTCCTTTTAGAATTTTGCTGTACAGTGGCCCTTTTTGTTCTTTGCCTTGGGTTTCTCTGCCCTACACTTTTCCTCCTCTCCTTTCTGTCTTTTGCTTTTGGCTCCTTTTTGTTTCCCTCTGTCTCCCTGCATTGGTTCCCATCCCCCTGCCATATTAGTTTAAATCCTCACCAACAGCACTAGCAAACACTCCCCCGAGGACATTGGTTCCAGTCCTGCCCAGGTGCAGACCGTCCGGTTTGTACTGGTCCCACCTCCCCCAGAACCGGTCCCAATGCCCCAGGAATTTGAATCCCTCCCTGCTGCACCACTGCTCAAGCCACGTATTCATCTGCGCTATCCTGCGATTCCTACTCTGACTATCAGGTGGCACTGGTAGCAATCCCGAGATTACTACTTTTGAGGTCCTACTTTTTAATTTAGCTCCTAGCTCCTTAAATTCGTTTCGTAGGACCTCATCCCTTTTTTTGCCTATGTCGTTGGTACCAATGTGCACCACGACAACTGGCTGTTCTCCCTCCCATTTCAGAATGTCCTGCACCCGCTCCGAGACATCCTTGACCCTTGCACCAGGGAGGCAACATACCATCCTGGAGTCTCGGTTGCGGCCGCAGAAACGCCTATCTATTCCCCTCACAATTGAATCCCCTATCACTATCGCTCTCCCACTCTTTTTCTTGCCCTCCTGTGCAGCAGAGCCAGCCACGGTGCCATGAACTTGGCTGCTGCTGCCCTCCCCTGATGAGTCATTCCCCTCAACAGTACCCAAAGCGGTGTATCTGTTTTGCAGGGGGATGACCGCAGGGGACCCCTGCACTACCTTCCTTGCTCTACTCTTCCTGCTGGTCTTCCATTCCCTATCTGGCTGTGAACCCTTTCCCTGCGGTAAAGATAAACTTCAGCCTTGAAGTTACGGTTGCCATGTGCCTGATACTTGGTTTGAAATTTCTCAAAGCACTTTGTTTTTTCACATTTAAGCAAATTGAATCAATGTTTCTCCACTCATATTCAGTATTTTTAGTCATTTGGAAAAACACCTGAAGGTAACAATGATGTAATTTACTGTGTTCTGTAAGCATGTGCTACTTTGTTTTATTTTATCTGTTCTGTATTGTTTAGTTAATAAAATATTGTTCCGAATTAAATAGGAGCTATTGAAATGAACTAAGCTATGTTTTATTCAAGGTTAATAATGATAGCTTTTCGAATGATTTCAGCTGTTTTGACGGATTTTTAATTCCTAAGGAAGTTTTGAATTTCCAAACTTCAAAAAAAGAACCAAGTGTTGATTTAAAACAAACTTCTGTTTGTTCACTTGAGTCGTAACGAATTAAATCTTCTGTTTCTAATCAATTTACAAGTGGAGTATAGTCACAGATGGAGCACGTGTAACCAGGCATGGGTATCTCCACGCTAACGAACAAAGGAAAAAGCTTACATTTATAGACTATTTTCTTATCAAACTGGAGCCGGCTTTGCCAAATATGGTAGTCTCTGGCTACTGCATCTTACAGAGACACAAGTTTACATCAGCAACACATTTAGAAGCATTGTGGCCTGCTATGGTGATCATAAACCACTAGTTCTGGACTTTTCTTATCCAAACAATATTTCTAATCCATTCTATTATGAATATCGAAGCCTGGTTGATCGCAAAACACCAGCTGTTGCTAAGTGAAATCTGTCACTCTCTCCCTAATAATACGAACCACATTTTCCCTCTATTGAATGAATGAAACATAAACCCCTTTCAGAAGCTGAATTAACCAGGGTCCACATGTCAACCTGTCCCACAGGTTTTTTTATGGGTTACATTACCTGTTGACAAAGTGTTTTATATCCTTCTTTGTCTTTACTAATCCCAGTTTCGTCTCAGCGTCCTTCCCTTCCCTTATATTTTCAATGTCCCTTATTGACTTCCTTACAGCATAATGCAATGACCATAATCCCTGAAGCTATGATCCGTGCTATCACCAATCCCAGCTGGAACAATCTAACTAGATACTACTTTCCACCATTCCTGATTCTCAAGTCTTGGGATTGCCTGTTCTGTCTCTCTCTTCCTCTATGATTTGCACTGTGTGTTTCTGGGATGACCTAATTCGCTGAATTATGAGCTTTAAAGCCAGAAACAGGGAGAATATAGTGTCCTATATGTGGAATGACTTGAATGGCTTCATCCTCCAGAGGCAGCCTTGTCTGCAGATAAGTTGCGTTATGATGATGTACCAGAATCAACGTTTAGCACTGATACATGTGTTCCTCGGTGGAATCAAGCTAAAGTGATGTTCCAGTCTGGGGCATCGGGTTGAACCCACAGTCATATACGTGACAGTAGTAGTCACACAATACTGTCCTTTTCCTTTATACATGGTATTAGTTTGGCCTTCGCCCCATTTATTTATTTCAATCTGGCATTCTGGAGATTCCTTGTCGAGGGTGAACCCACAAGCTGGAACAGCTACAAACCCATGTTGTCCCTTTCAGAGTACAACACTGCATATCTGGTGCTATCCAAGTTACTCCCTTCTTAATCAGATATCTTGGATATTCCTCATACTGTTTATGGATCGGACCTAGCTCAGTCTTCCATCCTTGCAAACGGTTCTACCCTATACACCGTCCAAGGTTTCGTTTCATTTCCATTTTTCCTTAGCAAAAACAAGACTAGTCCCACTGGTCTAATATCTTCACTTCTTTCTCCTTCCCTCGGGGACAAAATCCCCATTCCTATTGGCTGCATCACATCAAAGCATATGACTTGGTTCCCCTAAACCATTTTCTCAGTTGTTCTTCATGAATAAACAAAGGGATTTGATTAGTCTCTCTCTTGTCCAGTCCCTTCTGCACTACATTCATCATAAATGTCAGAGGCTACACATGATACCTCCAGTAAGCCACATCATGTTCCCATTCACTTTCTATATCTATTCTGTTCACTCCTGCTAACCTTGCTGTGGCTCATATTCTGAGCTATCCTGTCAGCTCTCACTTTCCTTGTGATTTAAACTGATTCTCCTTGTGTTCCCCATCTTCCTCATCCCTTGGTTCCTGTTTTCTTTTCTTTACAAACACATCCTTTACTATTTCTCTTCCCATTTTGTCTATTAATTGTGAATATCTCCCTTCACATAATCTAGTTGATAGATTCAAGCTCATGTTTAAATCTTTTGATTTCAATGTACAATTTAAAAACACACATTGTTATATAATACATTTCCTGATTCAGTTACTTCTAGTCCATTACATGTGGGTTCTTTTACTGGATGGGACAGGTCGAGTTCTTTTTGTGAGGTGGGATGTCATTTTATTTAAGTCCCACATATGATGATCACTATCAGCGTTTGTACTTGGCAAACCAATAGTAAACATTACTGATCAACATACGACATTTCTTACTTTAAAATAACCTGCCGTCATTACATTTTAAGTTTGTATTGAAGTATTTTATTATGGTCTTGAATTACTTATTGTCCTGGTGTGATACTAACTCTTTAAGTGAACACTATTAATTTAGTGTTTCGGGTCAGGATGTGTCCCAACCCACCTGGTTCAGGGGAGTCTTCCTGGTCTCCCAATCTTCCCAAGGAGCAGGCTTTAGGGTTCTTTCTCTATTACCACCAAAATTATGCTTTTGAGGATCTATACCTCGGTTTATCACGGATTCCAAAACTAACCCTTTTGAGGTCCTCTGCTTCCTCCTGGAGATCGCCTCTCACTTGGATCCATGTTTTGTTATGGAGCCTGTAAGGTCTGGCCTCCTTCTCTCCCACCTTCAGCTTGTAGCTGATCTGTACACAGCCATGGCCACCTTGTCCAGACAGAAACAGGCTGACTTTTTTTATTTTTAGCCTCTCTACAAGCTTTCTTTGTTCAGTACTTAGTGGCAGCATTGAAACTGACAACCATTCTAGCTGTAAGGAAATCCGAATTTGATCAGCATTCTCGCTACTGTTAATTCTAACGCCTCTGACAGGTAGCAGTGTGTTTAACTCCATCCTGATTATTTCAAAGTCGGTTTCTCTATGGAGAACGTGTCACGGCCTTGACGGTTTAAAAAGTTCTCTCACTCTCCTGAGCCACATTAGCCATTTCATGTTGTGCTGTTGTCGATAACTGAGCATGCCTGAGACTCGTTCACACACACACACAGCGGTATCCCAATATCATGCCACATGTGACATCTGACCCAAGCCATTTGAGGTGATCTTATCAAAAGATCGTGGGGTGTCTGAAGATCTTTGCTCATCTCCCTCTGCACGGTCCTGATGTCTCGGGTAGGGGCCAGGCGATCAAATTCAGTTTTCTTATTGTTCAGTGTAGGCAATGACACAAACATCTCAGAGAAATCTTAGCAATTTCCTACACTTCCCTGACTTTAACAAGAATTTACATTAACACCAGATTGTACCCAGGTGATTTATGACAATTCACCCAGGAACAATTAGTGAAGAAACATTTCTATTTGGAGGTGTAACTTTCCTGTTTTCCTCTTATATCCTCACTCATTTCCTCTCATTACATTTTATACAGTGTTCACCATTTCATTCATGAGCCCAGAGGAACTTTACTGTCGCATACAATATTATCATACTGTCTTTAAACATCGATCAAACATTCCCACTTGCTCCAAGTTTTGACCCAGTTTCTTTGTTTAATTTTATTTAACCGAACCTCTTCTTGGACCTTTTATTCTCCAAAATATGCCACGAGGAAGGGTGTTAGTTACCTTTAGCATAACAGTCGCCCCAAAAAACTTATTTCTGAATACATAGTTTGGACAGAACCACAGAGACGGGACTTTTTCAAAAATAAAACTTAATTATCTCAATTTTCAGCTAAATTTTCCTTCCCATGTGTTTGACCAGCGACGCTTAGCAATATATATATATATATATATATATAAAAAATCAGTTTTAATTTCACAAACAAATTATGCCCAGACTTTGTCATTTTACAAAGAAGACAAAAGTAACAATCGCGTTTGGATGCAAGTCATTTATCTTCTCCTTCGAGCAGTGTGTCTTGGACAATAGGATTACATCGGATATAGGACCCAGAAACAGGCCATTCGGCCCAACCAGTCCATGCCGGCGTTTATGCTCCACTCGAGCCCCCTCCCTTCTTTCCTCATCTAACTATATCCACATAGCCCTCGATTCCCTTTTCCCTCATGTTTCTCTAGCCTCCCCTTAAATGCATCGATACTATTCGCTTCAACCCCTCCCTGTGGCAGTGAGTTCCACATTCTCACCACTCTCCGGGTAGAGATTTCTTCTGAATTCTCTATTTCATTTCTTGGTGACTATCTTATGTTGATGGCCTCTAATTATGCTGGTCCCCACAAGTGGAAACACTGTATCTTCTCTATCATAATCTTTCATCATTTTAGGTCACCCCTCAGCCTTCTTTTTTCAAGAGAAGAGAGACCCGGCCTGTCCATCCTTTCCCGATAGGTATACGGTCACCTTTCTGGTATCATCCTTGTAAATCTTCTCTGCACCCTCTCCAGTGCCTCCATATCCTTTTTATAATATGGTGACCAGAATTGCACACACAAAGTCTAACCAAGGTTCAATACAAGTTTAGCATAACTTCACCACTTTTCCATTCTATAACAATTCAATTCTATAACAATCAATCCCAATAATTTAACTCAATACTTTAAATTCTTAAGTCCAACTTTGTCAGCATGCTGCGACATTCGATGTCTGCAGATAACTGGAGATAATTTTGTTTTAACTGCTGGATCTTTTGCTATGCCATCAACCTCTTATCCAACTGGAACTGGCATTGCCTGATATGGTAGTCTTTGGCTACGGCATAGTCCAGAGACACAAGTCTGCATTTTCTTCAACATTCATCAACAATGTTGGAAGCACTGGTCTTCCTGTGACAAGCACAAACCACTAGTCTCTGAACTTTTCTTATTCTAACATAATATTTCTAATCTAAACATTCTATGAAGAAAATATCCTCAGCCAGTTGGTTGCAAACACCAACTGTTGCTCAATGAAATCTCTCTTTAATGATAACAACCATATTTTCGCCGCTATGGAATGAACTAAACATGAACACCTTTCAGAAGCTGAATTAACCGAATTCCCGATGCCAATACCCCTCTCATCTTCCATTCACTTCAACTGAAAGGAAAACGCCAGATTGTATCAGTCGGGATTTGAAAGATATTTACAACAGATGCTAGATATTCTTAGAGTTAGCATTGTTCTCTATTCTGTCTACTCGAGGAGTTTGATAACAGACTTTCTCCTGTGAATGCAGAGCTGGAATATTGGGCCGGGATGTATTTACTTGTTCATCTTGTTGACTCGAAACCATTGGCAATTATTTGATGTGATCTGTATTTTCTTAAATACATTTCCTGAGTGGATTCAAATTTAAATTGAACCCAGGTTTGCAGGCGTGATGCTCCATTCACACATCGAAGGTGAGAGAGATGCTGTGGGACACACACTAAGTCCAGTATCTGAAAGTGATTCACAGACTGGGTTTTGTGTTCAGGGCTCCCAGTCATGTTACCGACACCTTCCCACAATACCAAGGCTAGGAGAGGCACTCTGGAAGGTAAGGGGAACTGGCATTTGTCCACGAGAGTAACCGAAGGTATGAGAACTGAAATAATCCAGAGTTAGAAAGGAGAAAAGGCCCCAAAATGGTGCAGTCAGTAACAGGACATTAATTAGTCTCCTCTTATCTTGGAACATTAAATATCGACACACTCTGTTATTGAAACATCTAAATATTATATTCCAGCCCAGTTATAGGGGTTATTTTCATCAGAAACAAACTTCAACTGTCGGAATGGACACGATTCAGTCAGGATGTGATTAACAGCTGCAATAACAGCAGAATCCAACCCCTGCAGTCACTTGTGAACTCGCTGGTGTGCCAGCAGGTGGAATGACCGAGTGAATCGCTTCCCACACTCCGAGCAGGTGAACTGCCTCTCACCAGTGTGAACCCGCTGGTGTGTCAGCAGGCAGGATGACACACTGAATCCCTTCCCACACTCAGAGCAGATAAATGGCCTCTCCCCAGTGTGAACTCGCTGGTGTATCAGCAGGTTGGATGACCGAGTGAATCCCTTCCCACACACGGGGCAGGTGAATGGCCTCTTCCCAGGGTGAACTCGCTGGTGTATCAGCAGGTCGGATGACCGAGTGAATCCCTTCCCACACACGGGGCAGGTGAACGGCCTCTCCCCAGTGTGACTGTGTTGATGAATTTGCAGTGCAGATGGGTAGCTAAATCCCTTCCCACAGTCCCCACATTTCCACGGTTTCTCCGTGGTGCGGGTGTGGTTCTGTCTCTCCAGGTTGGATGATCAGTTGAAGCCTCCTCCACACACAACACGTTTACAGTTTTCCCCGCTGTGAATGGTACGATGGTGTTTCAGGCTGTGTAACTGGTTAAAGCTCTTTCCACAATCAGTGCACTAAAACACTCTCAATCGGGTGTTTGTGTCTCTGCTTTTTCAGTCACACTGATGTTTGTAATCTTTCCCCACAGGCAAAACAAAAAAACATTTCTCCTTCCACATTCAAAGGCCGATGATATTCAAGTCCTGATGAATTGAGTGACTCTATCAGATCTTGACGTGACGTTTAGTTTGAGTTTCCCTCCTTCAAATCCTCCCCTTCTAACATCCTGCAAAAAGTGTTTACAAAAGTCATCACTGGAAGTGCAGGATCGAAATTCAACAGAGACAATTCTAGTTTCTATGGAACATTCTTTCCTTCTGCTGTGTGGTTTTAAGTATTGACTTAATAAAAATAATAAAGAGGGAAAAGGTAGATTGAGAGTAAACTGGCAAGAAATATAAACACAGTCAGAGCTTCTACAGGTATATAAAAAGGAAGAGATAGCTAAAATAAACGTTGGTCCCTTAGAGGATGAGATGGGGAATTAATAATGAGAAACAGGGAAATGGCAGAGTCTTTAAACAAATATTTTGTGTGGTCTTCACGGTGGAAGACACTAAAAGCACCCCAATAATATTAATGAAGGGGTCACAGGGAGTGAGGAACTTAAAACAATCATTATCACGAGAGAAAAAGTACTAGACAAACTATTGGGACTAAATGTGGACCTCCCTAGGGTCTTAAAAGAAGTGGCTGCAGAGAAAATGGATGGATTGGTTGTAATCTAACAAAATTCCCTGGATTCTGGCAAGGTCCCAGTGGATTGGAAAACCTCGAATGTAACACCACTATTCAACAAGGGAGGGAGGGAGAGAGAAAGCAGGAAACTATAGAGCAGTTAGCCAAACATCTATCATTGGAAAAATGCTGGAGGCCATTATTAAGGAAATAGTAGCAGGACATTTAGAAAATCATAATAGTCAAGCAGAGATGGCATGGTTTTATGAAAGGGAAATCAGGTTTGACAAATTTGCTGGAATTCTTTGAGGATGTAACGAGCAGGGTGGATGAAGAGGAACCAGTAGCAGTTGTGTATTTGCATTTCCAGAAGTCATTCGATAAGGTGCCAGATAAAAGGTTACTGCACAATATAAGAGCTCACAGGGTTGGGGGTAATATATTAGCATAGATGTAGGATTGGCAAACTAACAGAAAAAACAGATAAATGGGTCATTTTCAGGTTGGCAAACTGTAACTAGTGGGGTGCCACAGGGATCAGTGCTGGGGCCTCAACTATTTACAATCTATATTAATGACTTGGATGAAGGGACGGAGTGCACTGCAGCCAAATATGCTGCTGATACCAAGATAGGTGGGAAAGCAAGTTGTGAGGAGACAAAGACAAAGAATCTGCAAAGGGTTATGGACAGGCTCAGTGAGTGGGCAAAAATTTGGCAGATGGAGTATAATGTGGGAAAATGTGAGGTTATGCACTTTGGTAGGAAGAATAAAAAGGCAAATTATTATTTAAATGGAGACTACAAAATGCTGCGGTACAGAGGGATCTGGGGGTCCTTGTGCATGAAACACAAAAAGTTAGCATCAGGTACAGCAAGTAATCAGGAAGGCAAATGCAATGTTGGCCTTTATTGTAAGGGGAATGGAGTATAAAAGTAGAGAAGTCTTGCTACAACTGTACAGGGTGTTCGTGAGATGATTTTGAGGAATAGACAAAATATCTAAGCATTGATAAATGCATCATCTAACATCTCCAACTGAGCTAACCTGCTGTAACTATGTCAGTATTTGTGTCAGCTGTGACTCAGTGGGTAACACACTTGCCTCTGGGTCACAAGGTTGTGGGTTGATGTCGCACTCCAGAGACATGAACACAAAAATCTCGGCTGATGCTCCAGTGCAGTGCTGAGGGACTGCTGTACTGTCGGAGGTGCTGTCTTTTGGATAAGATGTTAAATCGAGGCCCCGTCTGCTCCCTCAGGTGTACGTAAAAGGTCCCATTGCACTATTTCAAGCAGAACAGGGGAGTTATCCCCGATGTCCTGGCCAATATTTTCCCTCAACATCAGTAAAGCAGATTATCTGGTCATTATCACATTGTAAATTGGTTGCTGCGTTTCCTACATTATGATAGAGACTACACTTCAAAAATAACTTAATTGACTGTGAAGGGCTTTGGGGCATCTGGTGGTGGTGAAAGGTGCAAAATAAATGCAAGTCTTTTTATTTTCTATATGTCTTTTATTACTCTCCCTTCTCCCATTGTGCCTCCTTTTGTCTGCTGTCACTTCCCCACTTCCTCTTCCCCACCCAACTTTACAGTTCATGTCTTGTGTACATGGTCTCTCTCTCTCTCTCTCCTTTCCCTCACTCTATCGCTCCCTTTAAGCTGTCCATCTGCCATATCTCCCAGTTCTGATCAAATGCTCTCCCTGACCCATCACCATTTCTCCTTCCTCTATAGACAACAACAACTTTCATTTATATAGCACCTTTAAGAACATAAGAGTTATGAGCAGGAGTAGGCCATACGGCCCCTCGAGCCTGCTCCACCATTCAATAACATCATGGCTGATCATCAACCTCAACTCCACTTTCCCGCCCGATCTCCATATCCCTCGATTCCCCAAACACCAAAAATGTATCTATCTCAGCCTTGAAATAACTCTGTAAAATGTCCCCTGGTGCTTCACAGGAGCATTATCAGATAAAATTTGACACCGATGGTCAAAGAGGCACATTTTAAAGAGGGTTAAAAAGGAAAAGAGTGGCTCAAGTAAATGTTGGTCCCCTGGAGGATGAGACTGGGGAATTAATAATGGAGAACAGGGAAATGGCAGAGACGTTGAATAAATATTTTGTATCGGTCTTCACGGTAGAAGACACTAAAAACATCCCAATAGTGGATAATCAAGGGGCGATAGGTAGGGAGGAATTTAATACAATTACTATCAGTAATGAAGTGGTACTAGGTAAAATAATGGGACTAAAGGTGGACAAATCCCCTGGACCTGATGCCTTACATCCCAGGGTCTTAAGAGAAATGGCTGCAGAGTGGATGCATTGGTTTAAATCTACCAAAATTCCCTGGATTCTGGGCAGTCCCAGCAGACTGGAAAACCACAAATGTAACGCCCCTATTTAAAAAAGGAGGCAGACAAAAAGCAGGAAACTATCGACCAGTTAGCCTCACATCTGTCGTTGGGAAAATGTTGGAGTCCATTATTAAGGAAGCAGTAATGGGACATTTGGAAAACCATGATTCAATCAAGCAGAGTCAGCATGGTTTTATGAAAGGGAAATCATGTTTGACAAATTTGCTGGAGTTCTTTGAGGATGTAAAGAGCAGGATGGATAAGGGGGAACCAGTGGATGTGGTGTATTTGGATTTCAAGAAGGCATTCGATAAGGTGCCACATAAGAGGTTACTGCACAAGATAAAAGCTCACTGGGTTAGGGGCAATATATTAGCATGGATAGAGGATTGGCTAACTAAGAGAAAACACAGTCGGGATAAATGGGTCTTTTTACAGTTGACAAACAGTGATTAGTGGAGTGCCGCAGGGATCGGTGCTGGGTCCTCAACTATTTACAATCCATAGTAATGACTTGGATGAAGGGACAGAGTGTAATGTAGCCAAGTTTGCTGATGATACAAAGATGGGTGGGAAAGCAAATTGTGAGGAGGACACAAAAAATCTGCAAAGGCTCAGTGAGTGGGCAAAAATTTGGCAGATGGAGTATAATGTGGGAAACTGTGAGATTATCCACTTTGCCAGAAATAAAAGAAAAGCAAATTATAATTTAAATGGAGAAAAATTGCAAAGTGCTGCAGTACAGAGAGACCTGGGGGTCCTTGTGCAAGAAACACATAAAGTTAGTATGTAGGTACAGCAAGTAATCAGGAAGGCAAATAGAATGTTGGCCTTTATTGCAAGGGGAATGGAGTATAAAAGCAGAGAAGTCTGCTACACCTGTACAGGGTATTGGTGAGGCCACACCTGGAGTACTGCGTACAGTTTTAGTCTGCTTATTTAAGGAGGGATATACTTGCATTGGAGGCTGTCAGAGAAGGTTCACTAGGTTGATTCCGGATATGAGGGGGATGTCTGGTGAAAATAAGTTGAATAGGTTGGGCCTATACTCATTGGAGTTCAGAAGAATGAGATGGGATTTTGTTGAAACATATAAGATAATGAGGGGGTTCGAAAAGGTGGATGCAGAGAGGATATTTGCATCCACTCATAGGGGAAACTAAAACTAGAGGACATAGTCTTAGAATAAGGGGCCGCCCATTTAGAACTGAGATGAGGAGAAATTTCTTCTCTCAGAAGGTTGTTAATCTGTGAAATTCTCTGCCCCAGAGAGCTGTGGAGGCTGGGTCATTGAATATATTTAAGGTGCAGATAGACAGATTTTTGAACAATAAGGGAATTAAGGGTTATGGGGAGTGGGGAGGGAAGTGGAGCTCAGTCGATGACCAGATGAGCCATGATCTTATTGAATGGTGGAGCAGACTCGAGGGGCCAAATGGCCTACTCCTGCTCCTATTTCTTATGTTCTTAGGGTCTTAAAGGAGGAGGGAGAGGTGTAGGGAGGGAATTCTGGAGCTTAGGGCCTAGCCACCAATGGTGGTGAGATTAAAATCAGGAATGTGCAGGATGCCAGAGATCCTGGAGGGTTATAGGGCTGGAGGAGGTTACAGAGATAGGGAGGGGCGAGGCCACGGAGGGATTTGAAAACAAGGATGAGAATTTTTTAATTGAGCTTCGTGCCCAGTCATCATTTCTCCTTCCTTTACAGACGCTCCCTGACCACTCTCCATTTCTCCTTCCTTTACAGACGCTCCCTGACCACTCTCCATTTCTCCTTCCTTTACAGACGCTCCCTGACCACTCTCCATTTCTCCTTCCTTTACAGACGCTCCCTGACCACTCTCCATTTCTCCTTCCTTTACAGACGCTCCCTGACCACTCTCCATTTCTCCTTCCTTTACAGACGCTCCCTGACCACTCTCCATTTCTCCTTCCTTTACAGACGCTCCCTGACCACTCATCATTTCTCCTTCCTTTACAGACGCTCCCTGACCAATCTCCATTTCTCCTTCCTTTACAGACGCTCCCTGACCACTCCCCATTTCTCCTTCCTTTACAGACGCTCCCTGACCACTCTCCATTTCTGCTACATTTTTTGAAATATTTAAAGAGTTTAATAAATCTTTGAAGGTCGCAGGACAGGTTAACAAAGCTGTTAATAAAGCGTAAAGGATCCTGGGCTTTATAAATCGAGGCTCAGAGTACTAAAGCCGGGAAGTTATGCTAAAGCTATATAAAACACTAGCTCAACCCCAGCTGGAGGGTTGGGTCCAATTCTGGGCACACTTCAGGAAGGACACAAAGGCTTTGGAGAGGGGACAGAAGAGATTTACTGGAATGGTGCCAGGGATGAGGAACTTCATTTATGTGGAGACTGGAGAAGCTGGGATTGTTCTGCTTGGAGCAGAGAAGGTTAAGACGAGATTTGATAGAGGTGTTAAAAATCATGAAGATTAGATAGAATAAATAGAGACACTGTTTCTATCGGCTGATAACCAGAGGGCACAGATTTGAGGCGATTGGCAAAAACAGAGGTCACATGAGGAAAACCATTTTCCCACAAGGAGTGGTTAGGGTTTGGAATGCACTGCCTGACGGAGCGGTGGAGACAGAGTCAATCGTAGCCTTCAAAAGTGAATTGGACAAACACTTGAAGCAGAATGATATTGCAGGGTTTTGGGGAAAGAGCGGGGGAAGCGGGATAACCGGATTGCTTCCCGAAAGTATCGGCACAGACTCGATGGGCCGAATGGCCCCCTTCTGTGCTGCAATATTCTGTGATTCTAGAATTCTTTACAGACGCTCCCTGCTCAGTCACCATTGAACCTTCATTTACAGACGCTCCCTGGTCCATTACTATTTCTCGTTGATTTACAGACACTCCCTGAGAGTTTGACGCAGACACAGCGCATGCACTGACCGCTCCTTCGGGCTGGAGCGGACCCAGGACCCGGCAGGCAGGTGGAGAATGTTCCCCGGTTTATATCCCCCCCGGTGTGGGGAGAATGTTCCCCGGTTTATATCCCCCCTCCCCGGTGTGGGGAGAATGTTCCCCGGTTTATATCCCCCCCCCCGGTGTGGGGAGAATGTTCCCCGGTTTATATCCCCCCTCCCCCCGGTGTGGGGAGAATGTTCCCCGGTTTATATCCCCCCCGCCCCCCCCCGGTGTGGGGAGAATGTTCCCCGGTTTATATCCCCCCCCGGTGTGGAGAGAATGTTCCCCGGTTTATATCCCCCCTCCCCGGTGTGGGGAGAATGTTCCCCGGTTTATATCCCCCCTCCCCCCGGTGTGGGGAGAATGTTCCGCGGTTTATATCCCCCCTCCCCCCGGTGTGGGGAGAATGTTCCCCGGTTTATATTCCCCCCCCGGTGTGGGGAGAATGTTCCCCGGTTTATATCCCCCACCCGGTGTGGGGAGAATGTTCCCCGGTTTATATCCCCCCCACCCCCCGGTGTGGGGAGAATGTTCCCCGCTTGATATCCCCCCCCCGGTGTGGGGAGAATGTTCCCCGGTTTATATCCCCCCCACCCCCCGGTGTGGGGAGAATGTTCCCCGGTTTATATCCCCCCCCGGTGTGGGGAGAATGTTCCCCGGTTTATTTCCCCCCTCCCCCCGGTGTGGGGAGAATGTTCCCCGGTTTATATCCCGCCCCCCGGTGTGGGGAGAATGTTCCCCGGTTTATATCCCCCCCCTCCCCCGTTGTGGGGAGAATGTTCCCCGGTTTATATCCCCCGGTGTGGGGAGAATGTTCCCCGGTTTATATCCCCCCCCTCCCCCGGTGTGGGGAGAATGTTCCCCGGTTTATATCCCCCCCCTCCCCCGGTGTGAGGAGAATGTTCCCCGGTTTATATCCCCCCCGGTGTGGGGAGAAAGTTCCCCGGTTTATATTCCCCCCCGGTGTGGGGAGAATGTTCCCCGGTTTATATCCACCCCCCCGGTGTGGGGAGAATGTTCCCCGGTTTATATCCCCCCCCGGTGTGGAGAGAATGTTCCCCGGTTTATATCCCCCCTCCCCGGTGTGGGGAGAATGTTCCCCGGTTTATATCCCCCCTCCCCCCGGTGTGCGGAGAATGTTCCGCGGTTTATATCCCCCCTCCCCCCGGTGTGGGGAGAATGTTCCCCGGTTTATATCCCCCCTCCCCCCGGTGTGGGGAGAATGTTCCCCGGTTTATATCCCCCCCACCCCCCGGTGTGGGGAGAATGTTCCCCGGTTTATATCCCCCCACCCGGTGTGAGGAGAATGTTCCCCGGTTTATATCCCCCCACCCGGTGTGGGGAGAATGTTCCCCGGTTTATATCCCCCCCACCCCCCGGTGTGGGGAGAATGTTCCCCGCTTGATATCCCCCCCCCGGTGTGGGGAGAATGTTCCCCGGTTTATATCCCCCCCACCCCCCGGTGTGGGGAGAATGTTCCCCGGTTTATATCCCCCCACCCGGTGTGGGGAGAATGTTCCCCGGTTTATATCCCCCCCCCGGTGTGGAGAGAATGTTCCCCGGTTTATATCCCCCCCCGGTGTGGGGAGAATGTTCCCCGGTTTATTTCCCCCCTCCCCCCGGTGTGGGGAGAATGTTCCCCGGTTTATATCCCGCCCCCCGGTGTGGGGAGAATGTTCCCCGGTTTATATCCCCCCCCTCCCCCGGTGTGGGGAGAATGTTCCCCGGTTTATATCCCCCCCCTCCCCCGGTGTGAGGAGAATGTTCCCCGGTTTATATCCCCCCCGGTGTGGGGAGAAAGTTCCCCGGTTTATATTCCCCCCCGGTGTGGGGAGAATGTTCCCCGGTTTATATCCACCCCCCCGGTGTGGGGAGAATGTTCCCCGGTTTATATCCAGCACCCCGGTGTGGGGAGAATGTTCCCCGGTTTATATCCCCTCCCCCCGGTGTGGGGAGAATGTTCCCCGGTTTATATCCCCCCCCTCCCCCGGTGTGGGGAGAATGTTCCCCGGTTTATATCCCCCCCCCCGGTGTGGGGAGAATGTTCCCCGGTTTATATCCCCCCCCTCCCCCGGTGTGGGGAGAATGTTCCCCGGTTTATATCCCCCCCCCCGGTGTGGGGAGAATGTTCCCCGGTTTATATCCCCCCCCCGGTGTGGGGAGAATGTTCCCCGGTTTATATCCCCCCCCCCGGTGTGGGGAGAATGTTCCCCGGTTTATATCCCACCCCCCGGTGTGGGGAGAATGTTCCCCGGTTTATATCCCCCCCCCCGGTGTGGGGAGAATGTTCCCCGGTTTATATCTGGGCCCGGGGGCTGCACTCGGTGTTGTTGTCCCCAGCGTTTCTTTAACCCGCTCCCTGGATCTCGCTCACCTCCTGCGTCAGCGTCTGTCACCGCCGCCTGCACATGCTCAGCTCACACTGCCCGGGTGATTGACGGCAGTTCCCCACCAATAGGAAGAGTGAGGCGGGGCTGGAGGACCGGATGGGCGGTTGGTCCTCCAACTAATTGGAGTGTGTGAGGGGCGGGGCTTCCGGCAGGCTGTAACTAGTGGGGTGCAGCAAGGATCAGTGCTGGGGCCTCAGCTATTTATAATCTATATTAATGACCTAGATAAAGGGACCCAGTGTAATATTTGCTGACGATACAAAGCTCGGTGAGACAGTAAGCTGGGAGCAGAACACAAGAGTGCAAAGATATATAGACAGACGATGTGAATGGGCAGTAAGGTGGCAGATTGAGTATAATGTCGGGAAATGTGAGGTTATTCACTTTGGTAGGAAGAATAGAAAAACAGAATATCTTTTAAATGGTGAGAAACTTTAAATGTTGGTGTTGAGAGAGATTTGGGTGTCCTTGTGCAAGAAACACAGAAAGCGAGCATGCAGGTACAGCAAGCAGTAAGGGGGTGGAGTATAAGAGTCAGGATCTATTGCTGCAATTGTACAGGGCCTTGGTGAGACCACACCTGGAGTACTGGGCAGTTTCAGTCTCCTTATCAAAGGAAAGATATACTTGCCTTGGAGATGGTGCAATGGAGGTTCACAAGATTGATTCCTGGTATGAGAGAGCTGTCTTACGATTGAGAGATTGTGTAGAATGGACCGATACTCTCTGGAGTTTAGAAGAATGAGAGGGGATCTCATTGAAACATACAAGATTCTGAAGGGTATTGACAGGGGAGATGCTGAGAGCTCGATTTCCCCGGGATGGAGTGACTAGAACTCGGGGGCTCAAGATAAGGGGCAGGCCATTTAAGACAGAGATGAGAAATCTCTTCACTCAGAGGGTTGTGAATCTTTGGAATTCTCTGCCCCAGAGGGCTGTGGATGCTCAGTCTATTCAAGGCTGAGATAGATAGATTTTTGGACTCTCGGGGAATCAAGGGATATGGAGATCAGGTGGGAAAGTGGAGTTGAGGGCAATGATCTTGTTGAATGGCGGAGCAGGCTCGAGGGGCCGTATGACCTACTCCTGCTCCTATCTCTGATATTCTAATATTGACATTTGAGGGGCTCTAGATTTATTAGTCCCACCCTTTATCTTAAGGGAACATAGTTGCTCTGAACCCTCGCTATCTCCTCCTTGAATGTCTCCCACTGCTCTGACACTAATTTACCTTCAAGTAGCTGTTTCCAGTCCACTTTGGTTAAATCACATCTCTGCTTAGTAACATTAGCTTTACCCCAATTGAGAACTTTTATTCCTGGTCTATCTTTGTCCTTTTCCATAACTACCCTAAATCTAACTGAATTATGATCACCAGCACCAAAATGCTCTCCCACTGATACCCCTTCCACCTGCCCAAGCTTCATTCATTAAACCTAAGTCCAGAACCACCCCCTCTCTTGTTGGGCTTGCTACGTAATGGCTAAAAAAGTTCTCCTGAATGCATTTTAAGAATACTGCTCCTTCTATATCTTTCACACTAATTCTATCCAAGTTAATATTTGGGTAGTTGAAATCCCCGACTATTACTGCCCGATTATTTTTGCTCGTATCAGAAATGTGCCAACATATTTGCTCTTCTGTCTCCCTCTGACTGTTTGGGGGTCTATAGTACATCCCCAGCAGTGTGATCGCCCCTTTTTCTGTTCTTCACTTCTCCCATGTGGCCTCATTTGATGATCCTTCGAACATATCATCCCTCCCCACAGCTGGAATTGTTTCTTTAATCAACACTGCGACGCGCCCGCCTTTTTTTATCCCCATTTCTATCTCGTCTTAAAACCCTGTAACCAGGAATGTTGAGCTGCCATTCCTGCAGTTCTTTTAGCCGTGTTTCACTAATAGTTACAATATCATACCCCCACATGTCTGTCTGTGCCCTCAGCTTATCTGCCTTAATCCCCAGACTCCTTGCATTGGCATTGAAGGATTTCTAGATTGATTCCTGTGATGAGAGGACTGTCTTATGATGAGAGTTTGTGGAGAATGGGCCTATACTCTCTGGAGTTTAGAAAAATGAGTGATCTCATTGAAACACACTGGCACTGGCATTTAGCGCTGCCAAACTCCCTTATTGTCTATTTTCTAGCCTTTGTTTCCTCTGCCTTCCAAACAGTATACCTACTGTCCCTGCTCTCTAGCCATACTGTCCCCTCTATCCATCCGCACTGTCCCCTCTCTCTCTCCATCCGCACGGTCCCCTCTCTCTCTCCATCCGCACGGTCCCCTCTCTCTCTCCATCCGCACGGTCCCCCCTCTCTCCGTCCACACTGTCCCCTCTCTCTGTCCACACTGTCCCCTCTCTCTGTCCACACTGTCCCCTCTCTCTGTCCACACTGTCCCCTCTCTCTGTCCACACTGTCCCCTCTCTCTGTCCACACTGTCCCCTCTCTCTGTCCACACTGTCCCCTCTCTCTGTCCACACTGTCCCCTCTCTCTGTCCACACTGTGTCCCCTCTCTCTATCCACACTGTCCCCTCTCTCTGTCCACACTGTGTCCCCTCTCTCTGTCCACACTGTCCCCTCTCTCTGTCCACACTGTCCCCTCTCTCTGTCCACACTGTCCCCTCTCTCTGTCCACACTGTCCCCTCTCTCTGTCCACACTGTCCCCTCTCTCGGTCCACACTGTCCCCTCTCTCTGTCCACACTGTCCCCTCTCTCTGTCCACACTGTCCCCTCTCTCTGTCCACACTGTCCCCTCTCTCTGTCCACACTGTCCCCTCTCTCTGTCCACACTGTCCCCTCTCTCTGTCCACACTGTGTCCCCTCTCTCTATCCACACTGTCCCCTCTCTCTATCCACACTGTGTCCCCTCTCTCTGTCCACACTGTCCCCTCTCTCTGTCCACACTGTCCCCTCTCTCGGTCCACACTGTCCCCTCTCTCTGTCCACACTGTCCCCTCTCTCTGTCCACACTGTCCCCTCTCTCTGTCCACACTGTCCCCTCTCTCTGTCCACACTGTCCCCTCTCTCTGTCCACACTGTCCCCTCTCTCTGTCCACACTGTCCCCTCTCTCTGTCCACACTGTCCCCTCTCTCTGTCCACACTGTCCCCTCTCTCTGTCCACACTGTCCCCTCTCTCTGTCCACACTGTCCCCTCTCTCTGTCCACACTGTCCCCTCTCTCTGTCCACACTGTCCCCTCTCTCTGTCCACACTGTCCCCTCTCTCTGTCCACACTGTCCCCTCTCTCTGTCCACACTGTCCCCTCTCTCTGTCCACACTGTCCCCTCTCTCTGTCCACACTGTCCCCTCTCTCTGTCCACACTGTCCCCTCTCTCTGTCCACACTGTCCCCTCTCTCTGTCCACACTGTCCCCTCTCTCTGTCCACACTGTCCCCTCTCTCTGTCCACACTGTCCCCTCTCTCTGTCCACACTGTCCCCTCTCTCTGTCCACACTGTCCCCTCTCTCTGTCCACACTGTCCCCTCTCTCTGTCCACACTGTCCCCTCTCTCTGTCCACACTGTCCCCTCTCTCTGTCCACACTGTCCCCTCTCTCTGTCCACACTGTCCCCTCTCTCTGTCCACACTGTCCCCTCTCTCTGTCCACACTGTCCCCTCTCTCTGTCCACACTGTCCCCTCTCTCTGTCCACACTGTCCCCTCTCTCTGTCCACACTGTCCCCTCTCTCTGTCCACACTGTCCCCTCTCTCTGTCCACACTGTCCCCTCTCTCTGTCCACACTGTCCCCTCTCTCTGTCCACACTGTCCCCTCTCTCTGTCCACACTGTCCCCTCTCTCTGTCCACACTGTCCCCTCTCTCTGTCCACACTGTCCCCTCTCTCTGTCCACACTGTCCCCTCTCTCTGTCCACACTGTCCCCTCTCTCTGTCCACACTGTCCCCTCTCTCTGTCCACACTGTCCCCTCTCTCTGTCCACACTGTCCCCTCTCTCTGTCCACACTGTCCCCTCTCTCTGTCCACACTGTCCCCTCTCTCTGTCCACACTGTCCCCTCTCTCTGTCCACACTGTCCCCTCTCTCTGTCCACACTGTCCCCTCTCTCTGTCCACACTGTCCCCTCTCTCTGTCCACACTGTCCCCTCTCTCTGTCCACACTGTCCCCTCTCTCTGTCCACACTGTCCCCTCTCTCTGTCCACACTGTCCCCTCTCTCTGTCCACACTGTCCCCTCTCTCTGTCCACACTGTCCCCTCTCTCTGTCCACACTGTCCCCTCTCTCTGTCCACACTGTCCCCTCTCTCTGTCCACACTGTCCCCTCTCTCTGTCCACACTGTCCCCTCTCTCTGTCCACACTGTCCCCTCTCTCTGTCCACACTGTCCCCTCTCTCTGTCCACACTGTCCCCTCTCTCTGTCCACACTGTCCCCTCTCTCTGTCCACACCGTCCCCTCTCTCTATCCACACCGTCCCCTCTCTGTATCCACACCGTCCCCCCTCTCTGTCCACACCGTTCCCCTCTCTCTGTCCACACTGTCCCCTCTCTCTGTCCACACTGTCCCCTCTCTCTATCCACACCGTCCCCTCTCTCTATCCACACCGTCCCCTCTCTCTATCCACACCGTCCCCTCTCTCTATCCACACCGTCCCCTCTCTCTATCCACACCGTCCCCTCTCTCTATCCACACCGTCCCCTCTCTCTATCCACACCGTCCCCTCTCTCTATCCACACCGTCCCCTCTCTCTATCCACACCGTCCCCTCTCTCTATCCACACCGTCCCCTCTCTCTATCCACACCGTCCCCTCTCTCTGTCCACACCGTCCCCTCTCTCTATCCAGTGAGGATATTGTCCGGTCCTGTTGACGTGCAACCTGTCCGGCTTATACTGGTCCCACCTCCCCAGAAACGCTCCCAATGCCTCAGGAATCGAAAGCCCTCCCTCCTGCACCAAGCTCCAGCCATGCATTCATCTGCTCTATCCTCTTATTTCTGTACTCACCAGCACGTGGCACCAGGAGTAATCCGGACATTACTACCTTTGAGGTCCTGTTTTTTAATCTCTTTTCTAGCTCCCTAAAATCTGCCTGCAGGATCTCATCCCTCTTTCTACCGATGTCATTGGTCCCGATATGGACCACAACCTGTGGATGTTCATCCTCCCCCCTCAACAATGTCCTGCAGCCGCTCAGTGACATCCTTGACCCTGGCACCAGGGAGGCAACATACCATCCTGGAATCATGTCTGTGCCTGCAGAAGCGCTTGTTTGTTCCCCTAACTATCAAATCCACCACCACTATTGCTCTTCCACTCTTCTACCTCCCCGCCCTGTGCAGCTGAGCCACCCACGGTGTCGTGGACATGGCTCTGGCTGCACTCCCCAGAGAAACCAGCAGTATCCAGAACTGAAAACCGGTGAGCGAGCGAGATGCACTCAGGGGACTCCTGTCCTACTCTTGCCCCATAACGCTGAAAATTTTTTCAACTCATGTTTATCTCTTTCGAAAGTTACAAGTGAATCTGCTTCCAGCACCCGAACAGGCAGTGCGTTCCAGGCCAGAACATCTCGCTGCTTCATTAGTCCCCTCATGTAGCATCTGGTTCATTTACCAATCACATTAAATCTGAGCCTCTGGTCACTGAACTTTCTGACACTGAAAATTGTTTCCCCTTATTAAGAGGATTGGCGGGCTGGAGGAGGTTACAGAGATAGGGAGGGGTGAGGCCTTGGAGGGATTTGAACAAGAGGATGAGAATTTTAAAGCCTGAAGCGACCAGCTGTCTCCCCCAGTGCAGAATGTGACTCACTGCTAACAGAAAGGATTTTTGTTTACTTACAAAAGATGCATAATGAAGGGAAATCAATCTCTGTATCTTTAACTAACAGCGACATGAGGGAAATGAATGACCTTTAAACACCTGGTTCACTTTTTTGGCACTGAAGAGTTTGAAACTCATAATAGGAACTCCAGGGAAATAAAATACTGACAAATGTTCAAGTGTTTTGCTGACAAAAGAAATCTCGATTTAACTTTAAAAAATAAATTGTTTAACAGGGGTTCACACAGACCCACCTGATAGGCCGACTCAGGATCCACCCCTCAAGCACCGCGATTGGTTGCAGAACACGCTGCTCACTGGGCCCTCCGGCCTCTGACCTCTCTTCCTGTTGGTTCCCAGGGCAATCAATCACCACTCGCCAACATTACGCTGCCACATTAAGTTGAGGGGCTCGGAGGAAGAAATAAAATGGGGCCGTGAATCTGAGTTCAGAAATAAAATTAAAGAAGCATAATTAAATTTATAAACAAAACTATTTAAAGTAAAATCAAATTAATTGTTGCATTTAATACATCCTTCTGGGCCAAGTGGGAAACAAGTGATGTGTGGGCTGTGCAGAGTGTCTGTTCCCGGTTACACAGCGTGTCCCTGGCTCCCCACTCCAAGTGCACATGTTTCAGCTCACATCCAACTGACTGGATAAACCTCGCCCGTCTAAACCCCATCACACAAATAGCAGCATTTGATGTTTAGTTCTGCTCAACCTTTATAAACACTGGTTAGGCCTCAGCTGACACATTGTGTTCAATTCTGGGCACCACACTTTCAGAAGGGTATCTACATCTTCGAGAGGGACCAGAAGAGATTTACTAGAATGGTACGAAGGAGGAGGGACTTCAGTTATGTGGAGATACTGGAGAAGCTGCGGTAATTCTCCTTGGAGCAGAAAAGGTTAAGAGGAGATTTGATAGTGTTCAAAATCATGAACGGTTTTAATAGACTAAATAAGGAGAAACACTTTCCAGTGGCAGAAGGGTCGGTAACCAGAGGACACAGAGTTCAGATGATTGGTAAAAGAAGCAGAGGCGACATGAGGAACCATTGTATAAGCAGCGAGTTGTTGCAATCTGGAATGCACTGCCTGATAGGGCGGTGGAAGCAGATTCAATAGTGGCTTTCAAAAGTGAATTGGATAAATACTAAAGGGGCAATATTTGCAGAGCTATGGGGAAAGAGCAGGGGAGTGGAACTAACTGGATAGCTCGAACATAGAGCCAGCACAGGCACGATGGGCCGAATGGCCTCCTGCGCTTTCATTCTATGAAAATGGCGGATGATCTTATCCAGAATGCTGCGACCACATATCCCCAGAAAACCAAGACCGCCTATTTCCACCTGTGTAATATCGGCCGTCTCCATCCCTGCCTCAGCTCACCCTCTGCTGAAACCCTCGTCCATTCCTCGGTTACCTCTAGACTTGACTATTCCAACACACTCCTGGCTGGCCTCCCACATTCTACCCCACGTAATCTTCACCTCATCTAAAACTCGGCTGCCCGTGTCCTAACTCGCACCAAGTCTCGTTCACCCATCACCCCCTGTGCTCACTGACCTACATTGGCTCCCGGTTAAGCAACGCTTCGATTTCAAAATTCTCATCCTTATTCACAAATCCCTCCATGGCCTCGCCCCTCCCTATCTCTGTAATCTCCGCCAGCCCCACAACCCCCAGAGATGTCTGCGCTCCTCAAATTCTGCCCTCCTGACCATCCCTGATTATAATCGCTCAACCGTTGGTGGCCTTGTCTTCTGTTACGGAGGCCCCAAGCTCTGGAACACCCTCCCGAAACCTCTGTGCCTCCTCCTTGAAAGCACTGACTCTGGCTGGGTTCAGTTCCACACTCACTGGTTCCACTCCCCTGAAGTTACTGACTCTGGCTGGGTTCAGTTCTACACTCACTGGTTCCCCTCCCCTGAAGGTACTGACTCTGGCTGGGTTCAGTTCTACACTCACTGGTTCCCCTCCCCTGAAGGTACTGACTCTGGCTGGGTTCAGTTCTACACACACTGGTTCCCCTCCCCTGAAGGTACTGACTCTGGCTGGGTTCAATTCTACACTCACTGGTTCCCCTCCCCTGAAGGTGCTGACTCCGGCTGGGTTCAGTGCTACACTCACTGGTTCCCCTCCCCTGAAGTTACTGACTCTGGCTGGGTTCAGTTCTACACTCACTGGTTCCCCTCCCCTGAAGGTACTGACTCTGGCTGGGTTCAGTTCTACACTCACTGGTTCCCCTCCCCTGAAGGTACTGACTCTGGCTGGGTTCAGTTCTGCACTCACTGGTTCCTCTCCTCTGAAGTTACTGCCTCTGGCTGGGTTCAGTTCGACACTCACTGGTTCCCCTCCCCTGAAGGTGCTGACTCTGGCTGGGTTCAGTTCTACATTCACTGGTTCCCCTCCCCTGAAGGTACTGACTCTGTCTGGTTTCAGTTCTGCACTCACTGGTTAACATACGATATCGGAGCAGCAGTAGGCCATGCGGCCCCTCGAACCTGCTCCGCCATTTAATACGATCGTGGCTGATCCGATCATGGACTCGGGTCCCCTTCCCTGCTCGCTCCCCATAACCCCTTCTCGTTTGAGAAAGTGTCTATTTCTGATTTAATTTATACAATGTCCCAGCTTCCACAGCTCTCTGAGGCAGTGAATTCCACATCCACAACCCTCAGAAGAAATTTCTCCTCATCTCAGTTTTAAATGGGGACTCCTTATTCTATGATTATGCGCTCTAGTTCTACTCTCCCCCATCAGTGAAACATCCTCTCTGCATCCACCTTGTCACGCCCCCTCATAATCTTATATATTTCGATAAGATCACTTTTCTATCTTCTGAATTCCAATGAGTAGAGACCCAACATATTCAGCCCACTTATCTCCAGAATAAACTTTGTGAACCTTTTCTGAACTGCTTCCAAAGCAAGTATATCCTTTCGTAAATACAGAAACCAAAACTGTTCGCAGTATTCCAAGTGTGGCCTCACCAATACCCTGTACAACTGTAGCAAGACTTCCCAGCTTTTATACTGCATCCCCTTTGTAATAAAGGCCAAGATTCCATTGGCCTTCCTGATCACTTGCTGTACCTGCATACTGATCTTTTGTGTTTCATGCACAAGTACCCCCAGGTAAAAAACCGGAGTCCCTGACGATTACGTGTGCGGGAAGTGTATCCGCCTCCAGCTCCTGACAGACCGTGTTGCGGAGTTGGAGCTGAGGGTGGATTCACTCTGGAGCATCCACGATGCTGAGAATGACGTGAGTATCACGTGTAGCGAGTTGGTCGTACCACAGGGAAAGGGTCCACTGCCAGATAGGGAATGGAAGACCAACAGGAAGAGCAGTGCAAGGAAGGTAGTGCAGGAGTCCCCTGTGGTCATCCCCCTGCAAAACAGATACACTGCTTTGGGTACTGTTGAGGGGGATGACTCATCAGGGGAGGGCAGCAGCAGCCAAGTTCATGGCACCGTGGCTGGCTCTGCTGCACAGGAGGGCAGGAAAAAGAGTGGGAGAGCAATAGTGATTGGGGATTCAATGGTGAGGGGAATAGATAGGCGTTTCTGCGGCCGCAACCGAGACTCCAGGATGGTATGTTGCCTCCCTGGTGCAAGGGTCAAGGATGTCTCGGAGCGGGTGCAGGACATTCTAAAAAGGGAGGGAGAACAGCCAGTTGTCGTGGTGCACATTGGTACCAACGACATAGGTAAAAAGAGGAATGAGGTCCTACGAAACGAATTTAAGGAGCTAGGAGCTAAATTAAAAAGTAGGACCTCAAAAGTAGTAATCTCGGGATTGCTACCAGTGCCACGTGATAGTCAGAGTAGGAATCGCAGGATAGCGCAGATGAATACGTGGCTTGACCAGTGGTGCAACAGGGAGGGATTCAAATTCCTGGGGCATTGGAACCGGTTCTGGGGGAGGTGGGACCAGTACAAACCGGACGGTCTGCACCTGGGCAGGACCGGAACCAATGTCCTAGGGGGAGTGTTTGCTAGTGCTGTTGGGGAGGATTTAAACTGATATGGCAGGGGGATGGGAACCAATGCAGGGAGACAGAGGGAAACAAAAAGGAGGCAAAAGCAAAAGACAGAAAGGAGATGAGGAAAAGTGGAGGGCAGAGAAACCCAAGGCAAAGAACAAAAAGGGCCACTGTACAGCAAAATTCTAAAAGGACAAAGGGTGTTAAAAGAACAAGCCTGAAGGCTTTGTGTCTTAATGCAAGGAGTATCCGCAATAAAGTGGATGAATTAACTGTGCAAATAGATGTTAACAAATATGATGTGATTGGGATTACGGAGACGTGGCTCCAGGATGATCAGGGCTGGGAACTCAACATCCAGGGGTATTCAACATTCAGGAAAGATAGAATAAAAGGAAAAGGAGGTGGGGTAGCATTGCTGGTTAAGGAGCAAATTAAGGCAATAGTTCGGAAGGACATTAGCTTGGATGATGTGGAATCTATATGGGTAGAGCTGCAGAATACCAAAGGACAAAAAACGTTAGTGGGAGTTGTGTACAGACCTCCAAACAGTAGTAGTGATGTTGGGGAGGGCATCAAACATGAAATTAGGGGTGCGTGCAACAAAGGTGCAGCAGTTATAATGGGTGACTTTAATATGCACATAGATTGGGTTAACCAAACTGGAAGCAATACGGTAGAGGAGGATTTCCTGGAGTGCATAAGGGATGGTTTTTTAGACCAATATGTCGAGGAACCAACTAGGGGGGAGGCCATCTTAGACTGGGTGTTGTGTAATGAGAGAGGATTAATTAGCAATCTCGTTGTGCGAGGCCCCTTGGGGAAGAGTGACCATAATATGGTGGAATTCTGCATTAGGATGGAGAATGAAACAGTTAATTCAGAGACCATGGTCCAGAACTTAAAGAAGGGTAACTTTGAAGGTATGAGGCGTGAATTGGCTAGGATAGATTGGCGAATGATACTGAAGGGGTTGACTGTGGATGGGCAATGGCAGACATTTAGAGACCGCATGGATGAACTACAACAATTGTACATTCCTGTCTGTCGTAAAAATAAAAAAGGGAAGGTGGCTCAACCGTGGCTATCAAGGGAAATCAGGGATAGCATTAAAGCCAAGGAAGTGGCATACAAATTGGCCAGAAATAGCAGAGAACCTGGGGACTGGGAGAAATTTAGAACTCAGCAGAGGAGGACAAAGGGTTTAATTAGGGCAGGGAAAATGGAGTCCGAGAAGAAGCTTGCAGGGAACATTAAGACGGATTGCAAAAGTTTCTATAGATATGTAAAGAGAAAAAGGTTAGTAAAGACAAACGTAGGTCCCCTGCAGTCAGAATCAGGGGAAGTCATAACGGGGAACAAAGAAATGGCGGACCAATTGAACAAGTACTTTGGTTCGGTATTCACTGAGGAGGACACAAACAAACTTCCGGATATAAAAGGGGTCGGAGGGTCTAGTAAGGAGGAGGAACTGAGGGAAATCCTTATTAGTCGGGAAATTGTGTTGGGGAAATTGATGGGATTGAAGGCCGATAAATCCCCAGGGCCTGATGGACTGCATCCCAGAGTACTTAAGGAGGTGGCCTTGGAAATAGTGGATGCATTGACAGTCATTTTCCAACATTCCATTGACTCGGGATCAGTTCCTATGGAGTGGAGGGTAGCCAATGTAACCCCACTTTTTAAAAAAGGAGGGAGAGAGAAAACAGGGAATTACAGACCGGTCAGCCTGACATCGGTAGTGGGTAAAAAGATGGAATCAATTATTAAGGATGTGATCGCAGTGCATTTGGAAAGAGGTAATATGATAGGTCCAAGTCAGCATGGATTTGTGAAAGGGAAATCATGCTTAACAAATCTTCTGGAATTTTTTGAGGATGTTTCCAGTAGAGTGGACAAGGGAGAACCAGTTGATGTGGTATATTTGGACTTTCAGAAGGCTTTCGACAAGGTCCCACACAAGAGATTAATGTGCAAAGTTAAAGCACATGGGTTTGGGGGTAGTGTGCTGACATGGATTGAGAACTGGTTGTCAGACAGGAAGCAAAGAATAGGAGTAAATGGGGACTTTTCAGAATGGCAGGCAGTGACTAGTGGGGTACCGCAAGGTTCTGTGCTGGGGCCCCAGCTGTTTACACTGTACATTAATGATTTAGACGAGGGGATTAAATGCAGTATCTCCAAATTTGCGGATGACTCTAAGTTGGGTGGCAGTGTGAGCTGCAAGGAGGATTCTATGAGGCTGCAGAGCGACTTGGATAGGTTAGGTGAGTGGGCAAATGCATGGCAGATGAAGTATAATGTGGATAAATGTGAGGTTATCCACTTTGGTGGTAAAAACAGAGAGACAGACTATTATCTGAATGGTGACAGATTAGGAAAAGGGCAGGTGCAAAGAGACCTGGGTGTCATGGTACATCAGTCATTGAAGGTTGGCATGCAGGTACAGCAGGCGGTTAAGAAAGCAAATGGCATGTTGGCCTTCATAGCGAGGGGATTTGAGTACAAGGGCAGGGAGGTGTTGCTGCAATTGTACAGGGCCTTGGTGAGGCCACACCTGGAGTATTGTGTACAGTTTTGGTCTCCTAACCTGAGGAAGGACATTCTTGCTATTGAGGGAGTGCAGCGAAGGTTCACCAGACTGATTCCCGGGATGGCGGGACTGACCTATCAAGAAAGACTGGATCAACTGGGCTTATATTCACTGGAGTTCAGAAGAATGAGAGGGGACCTCATACAAACCTTTAAAATTCTGACGGGGTTAGACAGGTTAGATGCAGGAAGAATGTTGCCAATGTTGGGGAAGTCCAGAACCAGGGGACACAGTCTAAGGATAAGGGGGAAGCCATTTAGGACCGAGATGAGGAGGAATTTCTTCACCCAGAGAGTGGTGAACCTGTGGAATTCTCTACCACAGAAAGTTGTTGAGGCCAATTCATTAAATATATTCAAAAAGGAGTTAGATGAAGTCCTTACTACTAGGGGAATCAAAGGGTATGGTGAGAAAGCAGGAATGGGGTACTGAAGTTGCATGTTCAGCCATGAACTCATTGAATGGCGGTGCAGGCTAGAAGGGCCGAATGGCCTACTCCTGCACCTATTTTCTATGTTTCTATGTTTCCGCTGTACAGTAGCACTTGGTAATCTTTCTCCATTTAATTAATAACTTCTTCTGTGATTTTTTTTTCTGCCAAAGTGCATGACCTCACACTTTCCAACATTATACTCCATCTGCCAAATTTTTGCCAACTCACGTCGCCTGTCAATGTCGTTTTGCAGATTTTGTGCGTCCTCCTCACACATTGCATTTCCTCCCATCTTTGTATCATCAGCACACTTGGCTACACTCGGTCCCTTCTTCCAAGTCGTTAATATAGATTGTAAATAGTTGGGGTCCCAGCACTGATCCCTGCGGCAACCCACTAATTACTGATTGCCAAACTGAGAATGAACCATTTATCCCGACTCAATATTTCCTACTAAGTCAACCCTCTCATCTCCGGAATCAACCTCATGAACCTTCTCTCAACTGCCTCTCCTTTCCTCCCCTGAAGATGCTGAATCTGTCTGGTTTCAGTTCTGCACTCACTGGTTCCTCTCTCTCCTCGCCCCTGAAGGTGCTGTCTCGGGCTGGAATCAGTTCTACACTCACTGGTTCTCCTCTCCCCTTGAAGATGACGACACTGGCTGGATCCAGTTCTACACTCACTGGTTCCCCTCCATCTCCTCCCCTGATGGTACTGACTCTGGCTGGGTTAAGTTCTACACTCACTGGTTCCCCTCCCCTGAAGGTACTGACTCTGCCTGGGATCAGTTCTACACTCACTGGTTCCCCTCCCCTGAAGGTACTGACTCTGCCTGGGTTCAGTTCTGCACTCACTGGTTCCCCTCCCCTGAAGGTACTGACTCTGGCTGGGTTCAGTTCTACACTCACTGGTTCCCCTCCCCTGAAGGTACTGACTCTGGCTGGGTTCAGTTCTACACTCACTGGTTCCCCTCCCCTGAAGGTGCTGACTCTGGCTGGGTTCAGTTCTGCACTCACTGTTTCCCCTCCCCTGAAGGTACTGACTCTGCCTGGGTTCAGTTCTGCACTCACTGGTTCCCCTCCCCTGAAGGTGCTGACTCTGGCTGGGATCAGTTCTACACTCACTGGTTCCCCTCCCCTGAAGGTGCTGACTCTGGCTGGGTTCAGTTCTACACTCACTGGTTCCCCTCCCCTGAAGGTGCTGACTCTGGCTGGGTCCAGTTGTATACTCAGTGGTTCCCCTCCCTCCCATCTGCCCCGTCCCTTAAGGCGCTAACTCTGGCTGTGTTCAATTCCACACTCACTGTTTCCCCTCCCTCCCCTCTCCAGCACGCAGAGTTCAGGGAGTGAGGAGAGAGATTAAAAATCAGGACCTCAAAGGTAGTAATCTCCGGATTCCTCCCAATGTCACGAGCTAGTGAGTACAGAAACAGGAGGATAGAGCAGATGAATACCTGGCTGGAGAGATGGTGCAGGCGGGAGGGCGTTAGTTTCCTGAGGCACTGGGACCACTTCTGGGGGAGGTGGGACATGGACAAACCGGACGGGTTGCACCTTAACAGAGCCGGGACCAATATCCTCGTGGCGGGGGGGTTTGCTAGTGCTGTTGTGGAGAGTTTAAAACTAGCTTGGCAGGGGGATGGGTACCTGAAAATAGAGTCAGTAGGGAGGGGAGTAAAGCTGGAATTAGGAAGCAAAAAGAAAGAAAGTGAGTTTGGAGGAGAGAGGAAACAAGCAGGAAAAAAGTGTAAAAAAACAAGGCACTTTGTCTAAATGCACGTAGCATTTGTAACAAAATAGATGAGTTGACGGCATAAAGATACAAATGGGTATGATCTGATCGGCATTACAGAGACGTGGTTGCAAGGTGAGCAATTGGGGAATTAAATATTCAGCGGTATTGGACAATCCGGAAGGACAGACAGAAAGGAAAAGGAGGTGGAGTAGCTCTATTGATAAAGGAATGAATCACTGCAATAGTAAGAAACGATATTGGCTCAAATGATTAGGATGTTGAAACGGTTTGGGTGGAGATAAGGAACAATAAGCGGAAAAAGTCACTGGTGGGTGTAGTCGATAGGCCCCCTAACAATAACTACTCTGTTGGTCAGCGCATAAACCAGGAAATAGTGGGAGCTTGTAAAAAGGGAACAGCAATAATCATGGGTGATTTTAACCTCCATATTGATTGGACAAACCAAATTGGTCAGGGTAGCCTTGAGGAGGAGTTCATAGAGTGCATAAGGAACGGGTTCCTTCAGCAGTATGTAATGGAACCAACTAGGGGGCAGGCTATCTTAGATCTGGTCCTGTGTAATGAGACAGGATTAATAAACAATCTCCTAGTAAAGGATCCCTTGGAATGAGTGATCATAGCATGATCTGAATTTGAAATTCAGATGGTGGGTGAGAAAGTTGGATCTCTAACCAGCGTACTAATCTTAAATAAAGGAGACTATGTAGGTATGAGGGCAGAGTTGGGTAAAGTGGACTGGGAAAATAGATTAAAGTGCAGGACGGTTGATGAACAGTGGTGTACATTTAAGGAGATATTGATTGCACAACTCTCAAGAAAAATATTTTCCACTGAGGAGGAAAGGATGTAAAAGAAAAGATAGCCAGCCGTGGCTAACTAAAGAAATAAAGGACGGTATCCAATTAAAATCAAGGGCATACAAAGTGGCCAAAACTAGTGGGAGGACAGAAGACTGGGAAGCTTTTAAAAGCCAGCAAAGAATGACTAAAAAAAATGATTAAGAAAGGGAAGATAGACTATGAAAGTAAACTAGCACTAAATATAAAAACAGATAGCAAGAGTTTCTACAGGTATATAAAAAGGAAAAGAGTGGCTAAAGTAAATGTTGGTCCCTTAGAGGACGAGATCAGGGAATTAGTAATGGGGAACATGGAGATGGCAGAAACTCTGAACAAATATTTTCTCTCAGTCTTTACGGTAGAGGACACTAACAATATCCCAACAGTGGACAGTCAAGGGGCTACAGGGGGTAGGAACTTAACACAATCACGAAGAAGGTGGTACTCAGTAAGATAATGGGACTAAAGGTGGATAAATCCCCTGGAGCTGATGGCTTGCATCCTCGGGTCTTAAGAGAAGCAGCAGCAGGGACAGTGGATGCATTGGTTGTAATTTACCAAAATTCCCTGGATTCTGGGGAGGTCCCAGCGATTGGAAAACTGCAAATGTAACGTCCTTATTTAACAAAGGAGGCAGAAAAAAAGCAGGAAACTCTGGACCAGTTAGCCTCACTTCTGTGGTTGGGAAAATGTTGGGAGTCCATTATTAAAGACGCAGTAGCAGGATATTTGGAAAAGCAAAATTCGGTCAGGCAGAGTCAGCATGGGTTTATGAAGGGGAAGGCATGTTTGACAAATTTGCTGGAATTCTTTGAGGATGTAACAAACAGGGTGGATAAAGGGGAACCAGTGAGTGTGGTGTATTTGGACTTCCAGAAGGCATTTGACAAGGTGCCACGTAAAAGGTTACTGCACAAGATAAAAGTTCACAGGGTTGGGGGTAATATATTAGCAAGGATAGAGGATTGGCTAACTAACAGAAAACAGAGAGTCGGATAAATGGTGCATTCTCTGGTTGGCAACCAGTAACTAGTGGGGTGCTGCAGGGATCAGTGCTGGGATCCCAACTATTTACATTCTATATTAAAGGACTTGGAAGAAGGGACTGAATGTCGTGTTGCCGAGTTTGCTGACGATACAAAGGATGGGAGGAAAAGCAATATGTGAGGACACATAAAATCTGCAAAAGGACATATACAGGCTGAGTGAATGGGAAAAAATTTGGCAGATGGAGTATAATATTAGAAAGTGTGAGGTCATGCACTTTGACAGAAAAAAAATTCAAGAGCAAGTTATTATTTAAATGGAGAAAGATTGCAAAGTGCTGCAGTACAGCGGGACCTGGGGGGTACTTGTGCATGAAACACAAAAGGGCAGTATACAAGTACAGCAAGTGATCAGGAAGGCGAACGGAATCTTGGCCTTCCTGATCCATGTTTATGAAAGAATATACTTGCTTTGGAGGCAGTTCAGAGAAGGTTTCGGGGATGAGGGGGATGACTTATGAGGAAAGGTTGAGTGGTTTGGGCCTCTTCCCATTGGAATTCAGAAGAATGAGAGGTGATCTTATCGAAACGCATAAGATTATGAGGGGGCGGGACAAGGTGGATGCAGAGAGGATGTTTCCACTGATGGGGGAAGACTCGAACTAGAGGGCATAATCTTAGAATAAGGGGCCACCCATTTAAAACTGAGATGAGGAGGAATGTCTTCTCTCAAAGGGTTGTAAATCTGTGGAATTTGCTGCCTCAGAGAGCTGTGAAAGTTGGGTCATAGAAACATAGAAAATAGTTGCAGGAGTGGGCCATTCGGTGTTTTTGTGACCGGAAGGCTGTTTCCAGTGGGGTTCTGCAGGGCTCAGTGCTGGGTCCCTTGTTTTTGTGGTATATATCAATGACTTGGACTTCAATGTTGGGGTATGATTAAGAAGTTTGCAGGTGACACTAAAATAGGCTGTGTGGTTGAGAATTAAGAAGAAAACTGCACACTGCAGGAAGATATCAATGTACTGGTCAGGTGGGCAGTAAAGTGGCAAATGGAATTTAATCCGGATAAGTGTGAGGTAATACATTTGGGGAGGTCTAACAAGGCAAGGGAATACACATTAAATGGTACGACACTGAAAATTGTAGAGGAACAAAGGGACCTTGGAGTGTAGGTCCACAGATCCCTGAAAGTGGCAGGCCAGGTAGATAAGGTGGTTAAGAAGGCATATGGAATACTTACCTTTATTAGTCGAGGCATGGAATACAAGAGCTAGGAGGTTATGCTTGAACTGGTTAGGCCGCAGTTGGAATACTGTGTGCAGTTCTGGTCACCACATTACAGGAAAGATGTGATTGTACTGGAAAGGGTACAGAGGAGATTTACAAGAAAGTTGCCTGGACTGGAGAATTTTGGCTTTGAGGAAAGATTGGAGATGCAGAGTCCATTTTCTTTGGATCAGAGGACACTGAGGGGATATCTGATGAAAGTGTATTAAATTATGAGGGGCCTGGATAGAGTGGATAGGAAGGACCTGTTTCCCTTGGCAGAGTGGTCAACAACAAGGAGGCACAGATTTAAAGTAATTGGTTTAGAGGAGATACAAAGGGAATTTTCTTCACCTAGAGGTTTGTGGGGGTCTGGAACTCACTGCCTGAAAGGGTGATAGAGGCAGAAACACTCAGCACATTTGAAAAATACTTGGATGTGCACTTCAAGTGTCATCACCTACAGGGCTACGGACCGAGAGCTGGAGAGTGGGATTAGGCTGGATAGCTGTTTGTCGGCCGGCACGGACATGGTGGGCTGAAATGGTCTCCTGCCATGATGTAAATTTCGATGATTTTATGATTAATGATCTAGATGAAGGGACCGAGTGTAATGTATCCAAATTTGTTTAGGATACAAAACTAGGTGGGACAGTAAGCTGTGAGAACACAAGAGTCTGCAAGATATACATAGATAGACTATGTGAGTGGGCAGTAAGGTGGCAGATGGAGTATAATGTAGGGAAATGTGAGGTTATTCACTTTGGTAGGAACAACAGAAGAACAGAGTATCTTTTAAATTATGAGAAACTTTTAAACATCGGTGTTCAGAGAGATTTGGGGTGTCCTTGTGCAAGACACACAGAAAGTGAGCATGCAGGTATGCAAGCAATAAGGAAGGGAAATGGTTTGTCCTTTATTGCAAGGGTTTGGAGTATAAGAGTAAGGAGGTCTTGCTGCAATTGCACAGGGCCTTGGTGAGACCACAGCTGGAGTACTGGGCACAGTTTTGTTTTCTTATCTAAGGACGGAAACACTTGCCTTGGAGACGGTGCAACAAAGGTTCACAAGATTCCTGGGATGAGAGGGCTGTCTTATGATGAGATAGTGTGTAGAATGGGCCTATACACTCTCGAGTTTAGAATAATGAGAGGTGATCTCATTGAAGCATACAAGGTTCTGAAGGGGACTGACAGGTTAGATGCTGAGAGGTTGATTCCCCTGGCTGGACTGTCTAGAACTAGGGGCACAGTCTCAGGATAAGGGGTAGGCCATTTAAGACAGAGATGAGGAGGAATTTCTTCACTCAGAGGGTTGTGAATCTTTGGCATTCTCTCCCCCAGAGGGCTGTGGATGCTCAGTCTATTCAAGGTTGAGATAGATAGATTTTTGTATATTAAGGGAATCAAGGGATATGGAGATCAGGCGGGAAAGTGGCGTTGAGGGCGATGATCAGCCATGATCTTATTGAATGGCCGTGCAGGCTCGAGGGACATTATGGCCTCCTCCTGCCGCTATTTCTTATGTTGATATCCAGGGGACTCTAGATTTATTAGTCCCACCCTTTTTCTTTCAGGTAACATACTTCCTCTGAACCCTCATTATCTCTTCATTGAATGCCTCCCACTGCTCTGAGACTGATTTAACTTCAACAAAAGAACATAAGATTTCAGAGCAGGAGTAAGCCATTCGGCCCCTCGAGCCTGCTCTGCCATTCAATGAGGTCATGGCTGATCTTCTACCTCAACTTCACTTTCCTGCACTATTCCATATCCCTTGATTACCTTAATTTACAAAAATCTATCGATCTCTGTCTTAAATATGATCAATGACAGAGCCTCCACAGCCCTCTGGGGTAGAGAATTACAAAGATTAATGAGTAAATAAGTTTCTGCTCATCTCAGTCCTAAATGGCCAACCCCTTATTTTGAGACTGTGACCCCTGGTTCTGGACACCTCAGCCAGAGGAAACATCCTCCCTGCATCTATCCTGTCACGCCTTGTAAGAATTTTGTTTGTTTCAATGAGATCATCTCTCATTCTTCTAAACTCTAGAAAATTCATGCCTAGTCCACTCAATCTCTCCTCATAGGACAATCCTCCCATCCCAGGAATTCAGTTTGGTGAACCTTCGTTGCCATCCTCAACAGCAAGTACATCCTTCCTTCGGTAAGCAGCCAAAACTGTACACAATACTCCAGCTGCAGTCTCACCAGGACCCTATATAATTGCAGTAAGACGTCTTTACTCCTGTACTCAAATCCTCTTGTAATAAAGGCCAACATACCATTTGCTTTCTTCGTTGCTTGCTGTACCTACATATTAACTTTCAGTGATTCGTGTACAAGGACACCAAGGTCCCTCTGAACACCAACGTTTCCCAATCTCTCACCATTTCAAATAGCTGTTTCCAGTCCACTTTGGCTAAATCACATCTCAGCTTAGTAAAATTGGCTTTTCCCCAATTGAGAACTTTTATTCCTGGTCTGTCTTTGTCCTTTTCCATAACTACCCTAAATCAAACTGAATTATGATCACTAGCACCAAAATGCTGTCCCATCGATACCCCTTCCACTTACCCAGCTTCAGTCTCTAATACTAAGTCCAGAACTTCCCCCTCTCTTGTTGGGCTTGCTGCATACTGGCTAAAAAGTTCTGCTGGTTGCTGACCCCTCTGTGAAGGGAAATAGGTCCTTCCTATCCACTCAATCTGGGCCCCTCATAATTTTATACACCTCATTAAGATCTCCCCTCAGCCTCCTTTGTTCCAAAGAGGGTTGGTGGGCTGGAGGAGGTTACAGAGATAGGGAAGGGTGAGACCCTGGAGAGATTTGAACAAGAGAATGCGTATTTTAAAGGCTGATACCACCAGCCATCTCGCCCAGCACAGAATGTAACTCACTACCAACAGGAAGGATGTTACATTAAATACTACGAAAGCATAATGCGGGGAAATCAATCTCTGTCCCTTTAACTAACAGCGTCATGGAAAGAGGGAAATGAATGACATTTAAACACCTGATTAACTTGGAACTGAAGTGTCTGAAACTCATAATAGGAGCTCCAGGAAAACAAAAAACTGAGCAATGTTACATTGTTTTGTTAACAAAAGAAATCTTGATTTAACTTTTAAAAGATAAATTGTTTAACAGGGATTCACACAGACTCACCCGACAGGCCGACTCAGGATCCACCCCTCAAGCACCGCGATTGGTTGCAGAACTCGCTGCTCCCTGGGCACTCCGACCTCTGAACTCTCTTCCTGTTGGTTCCCAGGGCAATCAATCACCACTCGCCAACATTACACTGCCAGATTAAGTTGAGGGGCTTGGAGGAAGAAATAAAACAAGACCGTGAACCTGAGTGAAGAAATAAAATGAGAAGCATAATGAAATAAACAAGGATAGACAATATAAACTGAAGGGTACAATCCGAAAGGGGGTGCATGAACAGTGAGACCTGCGGGAATATGTGGACAAATCACTGAAGGTGACAGGACAGGTTGGGAAAGCAGTTAAAAAAGCTGACAGGTTGCTGGGAATCACAGAGTACAAAAGCAAGGAGGTTATGATGAACCTTTGTAAAACACTGGTTCGGCCTCAACTGGAGCATTGTGTCCAATTCTGGGCATCGCACATTAGGATGTGAAGGCCTGAGAGAGGGTGCAGAAAAGATGGACAAGAATGATTCACGAGATGAGGGACTTCAGTTCCATGGATTGACTGGAGAAACTGGGGTTGTTCTCCTTAGAGCAGAGAAGGTTGAGAGGAGAATTGATAGAAGTGTTCAAAATCATGAGGGGTGTGGACAGAGTAGATAGAGAGATACTGTTCCCACTGGCAGAAGGGTAGAGAATCAGAGGAGATGGATTTAAGGTGAATGGCAAAAGAACCAAAGGTGACATCAGAAAATCTATTTAACGCAGCGAGTGGTTAGGATCCGGAAAGCACGGCCTGAAAGGGTGGTGGAGGAAGACTCAATCACAGCTTTCAAAAAAAAAAGTTGGATAAGTATCTGAAAGAAAACATTTGCAGGGCTGGGGGAAGGGCAGGCAGTGGGACTAGCTGGGAGCAGGCAAGGGTTCGATGGGCCGAATGGCCTTCCGTGCTGTAACCATTCTCTGATTGTGTGAGCAGAACCACTCTGTTCCCTGACTCAATCTAAAGCCTTCCTGATTGTGAGCATCTCTGTTAAACCTGCCCTGCACCTTCACTGCTCCAAGGAGAACCACCCCAGATGCTGCAGCCATCATCTTATTGAATGGCGGCAGGCTCGAGGGGCCAAAGGGCCGACTCATCTCCTATTTCTGATGTTCTCATGTATTCATGTCACTGGTCCCCATCCTGCACCTGCTCCCTGCAGTAAGATGGCCGCCGCGCATGCTCCCTGCCCTGCAGCGGGACAATGGAAAGTATTGTGACATCGAGGAAGCCCCGCCCCCCGTGGCGGGTGGCCCCGTGCTGCACAAAGATGGCGGCCGAACTCCCGGCAAACCCCGACAGTAACCAAGGTCCGTCCCCACCCGAAGGTGCCCCACAGCCGCCACCCGCCGACTCGGCGGCCAAATCTCACCGCCCACACGTGTCTGTGAGAAGGTGAGTCCTCAGGGAGGCTGAGCGCACTGCCCGGGCTGCTCATCCATCCTCCGCGTGGGGCAAAACATCGTCCGTCCGCAGCTAATCTCCCACAATAGGCTGGCCCCGCGCCTGCTCACAACTCCGCCTCACCTCACCTGGGCCCCGAGCTCAAAGGCTGCGAGCGGAGCCCACCAACAAACCCCCCAACCGCCCTCCCGCAACACTCAGCCCGCAGCCAATGGCGAGGCGGCGCGGGGCACCAGCCCACCCAGCGCGCTGCTCCGCGCCAATCAGTGGCGGGGAGGCGGGGCCACGGCACCAATCAATCACTGGTCCCTGAAGATGCTGACTCTGGCTGGGTTTAGTTCTACACTCACTGGTTCCCCTCCCCTGAAGGTACTGACTCTGGCTGGGTTCAGTTCTACACTCACTGGTTCCCCTCCCCTGAAGGTACTGACTCTGGCTGGGTTCAGTTCTACACTCACTGGTTCCCCTCCCCTGAAGGTGCTGACTCTGGCTGGGTTCAGTTCTCCACTCACTGGTTCCCCTCCCCTGAAGGTACTGACTCTGGCTGGGTTTAGTTCTACACTCACTGGTTCCCCTCCCCTGAAGGTACTGACTCTGGCTGGGTTCAGTTCTACACTCACTGGTTCCCCTCCCCTGAAGGTACTGACTCTGGCTGGGTTCAGTTCTACACTCACTGGTTCCCCTCCCCTGAAGGTACTGACTCTGGCTGGGTTCAGTTCTACACTCACTGGTTCCCCTCCCCTGAAGGTGCTGACTCTGGCTGGGTTCAGTTCTACACTCACTGGTTCCCCTCCCCTGAAGGTACTGACTCTGGCTGGGTTCAGTTCTACACACACTGGTTCCCCTCCCCTGAAGGTACTGACTCTGGCTGGGTTCAGTTCCACACTCACTGGTTCCCCTCCCCTGAAGGTACTGACTCTGGCTGGGTTCAGTTCTACACTCACTGGTTCCCCTCCCCTGAAGGTACTGACTCTGGCTGGGTTCAGTTCTACACTCACTGGTTCCCCTCCCCTGAAGGTACTGACTCTGGCTGGGTTCAGTTCTACACTCACTGGTTCCCCTCCCCTGAAGGTACTGACTCTGGCTGGGTTCAGTTCTACACTCACTGGTTCCCCTCCCCTGAAGGTACTGACTCTGGCTGGGTTCAGTTCCAGACACTGGCATCATTCACGTTTTTCCTGCACCAAGATGGCTGCGCATGCGCTGTGCTACTCACTGAATCAAGATGGCGGAGCGCTAAACCTGCCTTCCTGCAGGAAGATGGCCGCCGTTAGCCTGGACCTGTGAACGGGCGAAAGCCCCGAAGCTGCAACCACCGATATTCCGGTTATTATTCCGGGCTTGCGGCGTGCACCGGTTCTTTATGAAGCCTCCACGACTCCCTGCTGGTCGATTATTCCCCTCCGCCCCGCTGAAATGAACAGTCCTCAGGAACCTCTGAAAAAGATGTCTCCTCCGCCATTACACGCACTGCGCACGCTCTAAGCACAGCCTGGGCCCGCGCCTGCGCACTGAGCTTCTGTAGTCTGGGTGCGTCACATTCTCCCCCGCGGGGCATGCTGGGTACATAGGGCCATGAGAAACAGGAGCAGGAGTGGGCTCGTTACGACACGGTTATATACAGAGTGAAGCTCCCTCTGTGCTGTCCTGAAGAATCCCAGGGCAGGGACAGCACGGGTTAGTTACAATTTAAAGCTTGCTGTACGCTGACTCATCAAACACTCCCAGGGCAGGTACAGCACATGTTAAATACATAGCAAGGATCCATCTGCACTGTCCCACCAGGTATTCCCAGGGTATGCACAGCACAGGTTAGATACAGAATAAAGCTCCCTCTGCACTGTCCCAAGAAACAATCCCAGGGCAGGTACAGCACAACTATTTTGTTGTTAACCTTTAAATCAAATGCATCCTGATTAAAGGAGGGAGGGGAACTATAACCGACAAAATAAACCAATTAAACTTTGGACGGTAAACTTAAATCAAATTAAAATTTGGTTGCTGGAGCTGATGATGCACTCCAGTCCCTCCATTGCCGACCTCTTACAGAAGGCTGCAAGCGCACTGGTGGCAGGTACAGCACGGGTTAGATACAGAGTAAAGCTCCCTCTACACTGTCCCATCAAACACTGCCAGGATATGTACAGCACATGTTAGATACAGAGTAAAGCTCCATCAACAGTGACGCATCAAACACTCCCAGGTCAGGTACAGCACCAGTTAGATACGGAGTAAATCTCCCTCTACACTGTCCCATTAAACACTTCCAGTGCAGGTACAGCATGGGTTAGATACAGAGTGAAGCTCCGTCTACACTGTCCGATCAAACACTCCCAGGGCAAGTACAGCATAATTTAGATGTAGGGTAAACGTCTCTCTAAACAGCCAATCCAAAAATGCACAGGACAGGCACAACAGAGATTAGGTGCACATCATCATCATCACAGGCAGTCCGTCAAAATCGAGGAAGACTTGCTTATACTCTAAAGGTGAGTTCTTATGTGACTAAACAATCCAGTACGGGAATTACAGTCTCTGTCACAGGTGGGACAGCCAGTCGTTGAATGAGAGGGTGGGTGAGACTGGTTTGCCGCATGCTCCTACGCTTGGTTTCTGCATGCTCTCAGTGATGAGACACGAGCTGCTCAGAGCCCTCCCGGATTCACTTCCTCAACTTAGGGCGGACGTTTGTCAGGGACTCCCAGGTATCAGGGGGTTGTTGAATTTTATCAAGGAGTCTTTGAGGGTGTCGTTGAAAGGTTTCCTCTGCCTACTGTAGGCTCGCTTGCCATGTAGGAGTTCCGAGTAGAGCCTTGCTTTGGGAATCTTGTGTCAGGCATGTGAACAATGTGTCGAGCCAGGGTATCCCTGGAGATTGAGCATCCAGTGTCCACCGGTAGACTCGTGGCCTTCCATGAGAGGTGAGCACCAGAGAGACTGGAGTGCATCATTCCAGAGGGAACATAATTGTAATTTTAATACATTTGATTTGATTTGACAAAAGTTACCTTTATGTTGAATTGTTAATTTGTGTTTTTGGTTACCCTAAAAAAACAAGGGGGCACTTTAATGAAAGTTTCTGGAGTGTGACCCCCCTCCACCCTTTAATCAGGGGGAACCTGATTATTGTTCTACTTAAAATAGTTGTGAACAATGTGGCCCACCCAATGCAGCTGGTCGAGTGTGGTCAGTGCTTGATGATGGGGATGTTAGCCTGATCGAGGAAACACCAGGACTGGTTTGATGAGAATGACCAGGAGATGCAAGAGCTAATTAATCACAAGCACAGGGTATTTCTGAACCTAAAACAACAACCCAACTCGGGAGCAGCAAAGCAGCATTACAGACGGCTTAAGGCAGAGGTCCAAGAAAAAAACCTGTGACATAAAGCATCGATAGTGGGTGGAGAAATTAAAGGAGGCTCAGCAGCTGGCCGACAGCCATGATGTGCGAGGATTCTTCATCGCAGTCAAGGCCACTTATGGCCCAAGCACCCAAGGCACCACTCCACTGCTGGCCAAGGATGAGGAAACACTCATCAAGGACACTGAGGCCGTCAGGACTCGCTGGAAGGAGCACTTCGAAGATGTCCTTAACCGAGACTCTGGCTCTGACTCGAGTGTCCTCGACTCCATCCAGCAGCATGCTACCCGCCAACATCTCAGCAAAACCTCAGCCCTGCATGAGATAGAAAAGGCCATCCGCCAGCTCAAGAACAACAAGGCAATGGGAGCAGATGGAATCCCCACTGAGGCACTAAAGTATGGTGGAGAGGCAATATTGGCATGAATGCGTGACCTCATCTCTCTCATCTGGAAGGAGGAGAGCATGCCTGGAGATCTCAGAGATGCAGTAATCGTGACCATCTTTAACAAAGGAGACAAGTCCGACTGTGGCAATTACAGATAAGTCTCCCTGTTACAAGCCACTGGGAAAGTCATCGCTAGAATCCTCCTCAACCGTCTTCCCCTGTGGCTGAGGAGCTCCTCCTGGAGTCACAATGTGGATTTCATCCTCTACGGAGTACAACGGACATGGAGTAGATACAGATTAAAGCTCCCTCTACACTGTCCCATCAGACATTCCCAGGGCAAGTACAACATGGGTTATGTTATGTATGCAACCTGATGAAACCAGCAATCTACCGCCATCAGAGGGCATATCTGTTGGAGTCCCAAGGGATCCCAGCATCGCTTGGGAGCATTGTATACAAGCAGGCCCCCCATGCTGTACGTGCACTCTGGAGTTAGAAAAAAAGAGACCAAGATCACACTTCCTCATGTCTACAGTACTCAATCACATTACTTTATTCTGGACATAACAATTGGCGACGAGATAACGAAACATCATGCAAAAATGCAGAGAACTGTTGGTATCCTGGAGAAATTCTCAGAAGGGGACGATTGGGATGTCTTCATGCAGCGACTCGACTAATACTTCATGGCCAACTGGCAGGGAATGTGAATGCTGCCAAACAAAGGGCGATCCTCCTCACTCTCTGCGGGGCAACAACCTATGGCCTCATGAAGAATTTTCTTGCTCCGGTGAAACCATCAACCAAATCGCATGAAGAACTGTGTACGCTGGTCCAGGAGCACCTAAATCCGAAGGAGAGCATTCTGATGGCAAGGTATCGATTTTACACATGTCAACGGTCTGAAGGCCAGGAAGTGGCGAGCTACGTCGGCGAAATAAGGCATCTTGCAGGACATTGTGAATTTGATGGATGCCGGGAGTAAATGCTAAGAGATTTTTTGTGCTTGGCATTGGCCATGAGGATATCCTTCGCAATCTATTGACTGTTGAAACACTGCACCTAAGCAAAGCCATAATGATAGCCGAGGCATTTATGTCCACCAGCGATAACACCAAACAAATTTCTCAGCAATCAGATGTTTCGGCAAGTACTGTACACAAAGTAACATCGTTTTCAGGCAGGAATGCATATGGCAGAATGTACACGCCTGCAGCTGCATGATCTCAGATGACTCAGAGTCTGCCATCAAGCATTAATGCGAGGCAGTTAACAGCTTGTTGGCACTGCGGAGGTGATCATCGAGCCCATCAATGCAGCTTCAAACACTATGCGTGCAAAGGCTGTGGAACAATGGGACACCTCCAGCGAATGTGCAGATGAGCTGCAAACACTGCAAAGCACCACATTGCAGTGGAAGACTGATCCATGGTGGATCAAACTGAACTAGAGACTCAACCCGAGGAGGCAGATGTGTATGGGGTACACACCTTCACCACGAAATGTCCACCGATCATGTTAAATGTTGAACTGAACGGAATTCCAGTATCCATAGAATTGGACATGGGTGCGAGTCAGTCCATCATGAGAAAACGGCCTTCGACAGGCCCAAGCTGAGCCCCATTCACACCAAGCTGAAAACGTGCACGAAAGAGCTGATCCCTATAATTGACAGCACAGCATATTAAAAGTCTCTTATGATGGAACAGTACACGAACTACCACTAAGGATCGTGTCAGGAGATGGCCCCACACTGTTCGGCAGAAGCTGGCTGAGAAAATTTCGCTGGAACTGGGATGACATCCGAGCGCTTTCATCCATCGATGACGCCTCATGTGCCCAGGTTCTGAGCAAGTTTCCATCGGTGTTTGAGCCAGGGATCGGAAGTTTCTTGAGGCGAAGGTGCAGATCCATTTGATTCCCAGTACATGACCGATCCATCACAAGGCACGGGCAGTGACATATATGATGCGAGAGAAAGTAGAGATCGAGTTAGACAGGCTGCAATGAGAGGACATCATCGCACTGGTGGAGTTCAACGAGTGGGATAGTCAGATTTTTCTGGTTTTCAAGGGTGATGTCACGGTCAGCATATGCGGGGACCATAAATTAATGATTAAGCATTTTTCGCTGCAGGACCAGTACCAGCAACCCAAGGCAGACAATCTATTTGCGACACTGGCAGGAGGAAAGATATTTACCAAGTTTGACCTGACCTCGGCCTACATGACGCAGGAGCTGGCGGAATCATAAAAAGGCCTCACCTGCATCAACACGCACATAGGTCTGTCCATCTGCATTAGATGCCCGTTTGGAATTCGATCGATCGCGGCTATTTTTCAAAGGGACATGGAGAGTCTGCTAAAGTCGGTGCTGCACATCGTGATTTTCCAGGATGATATACTGGTCACAGGTCGGGACACCATCGAGCACATGCAGAACGTGGAAGAGGTTCCAAGTCGGCTAGATCATGTGGGACTCAGGTTGACACGCTCGAAGTGTGCTTTCCGGGCGCCAAAGGTCGAGTTCTTAGGCAGAAGAATCGTGGCAGATGGCACCAGGCGCACTGACGCCAAGACAGAGGCCATCAAGAACGCACCGAGACCATAGAATGTGAGGGAGCTGCGGTCGTTCCTGGGCTCCTCAATTATTTTGGTAATTTCCTACCCGGGTTGAGCACCTTGCTAGAACCTCTATACATTTGGCTGTCCAAGGGAGATTATTAGGCATGGGGGAAGATCAAAAGAGACTGATTTTGAGAAAGCCCGAAATCTGTTATGTTCCAACAAACTGCTTGTCCTGTATGATCCATGTAAACGTTTAGTGCTAGCTTGCGATGCATCTTTGTACGGGGTCGGGCGTGTGTTACAATAAGCAAACGAATTGGGAACATTGCAACCGGTCGCCTATGCGTCCAGGAGTTTGTCCAAGGCCGAAATAACCGACAGCATGATTGAAAAAGAAGCTCTGGCATACGTTTACGGGATGAAAAAATACACCAGTATCTGTTTCGGCTTTAGTTCGATTTAGAAACTCACCATAAGCCGCTCATATCGCTATTCACAGAGAGCAAAGGTATTAAAACCAATACTTCTGCTCGCATCGAAAGATGGGTGCTCACGCTGTATGCATATAAGTATGTAATTCATCACTGGCCAGGCACAGAGAACTGCACTGATGCCTTCAGTCGGCTACTTTTCCCACCACCGGGGTGGAAATGGCACAGCCTGCAGACTTGCTCTTTGTGATGGATGCATTTGAAAATGAAAAGTCACCCGTTACGGCCGCCAGATGAGGACCTGGACCAGCCAGGATCCTTTACTGTCCCTTGTAAAAACTGTGTCCTCCATGGGAGTTGGTCCAGCATCCCAGCGGAGATGCATGAAGAGATCAAGCTGTTCCAGCAGCGTAAAGACGAAATGTCCATACAGGTGGCCCGATATCGACTCAGATTTGGAGTCTTGCGTGTACCAATGCACCACTTGCTCGTAACTGAGCAATGCACCCAGTGCACCCAAGTTTGTGGTCATGGCCCTCCAAACCGTGGTCTAGGATCCACGCTGACTTTGCTGGCCCATTTCTAGGCAAAATGTTCTTCGTTCTTGTGGATTTTTATTCCAACTGGATTGAGTGTGTAATAATGTCTGGAAGCACGTCCACTGCCACCCTCGAAAACCTACGAGCCACGCACGGCCAGCCTGATGTCCTTGTCAGCGACAATGGGCCGTGCTTCACCAGCGCTGAATCCAAGGAATTCATGACACACAATGGGATCAAGCACATCACAACTGCCCCGTTCAAGCCCGCATCCAATCACCAGAGAGAACGTGCAGTCCAAACCATCAAACAAAGCTTGAAACACCTGTCAAAAGAATCCCTGCAGACCCACCTGTCCCGACTCCTGCTCTGCCACTGCACCAGACACCATTCTTTCACCGGGGTTCCCCAGCTGAGCTGCTCCTGAAAAGGGTGCTCAAAACAAGGCTTTCTCTCGTTCACCCTGATCTCCATGATCAAGTCGAGGGCAGGCAGCATCAATAAAGCATGTACCGTGATCGCACAAATTTGTAACGCAATATTGAAGTCAATGACCCTGTATTTGTACTCAACTATGGACATGGTCCCAAATAGCTTGCTGGCACTGTCATAGCCAAAGAAGGGAGGAGGGTGTTTCAGGTCAAACTCGCAAATGGAATAACTTGCAGAAAGCATTTGGACCAAACCAAACTGCGATTCACAGACAGCCACAAGCAACCAACTTCGACCCTCCGACGCACACACAAGTGGCAGCCAACACCATGGTAGACCACGAAGCTGAACTCATCATCCCCAGCAGCCCAGCAAGTTCATCTGCGCAGCAGTCCAGCGAAGAACCAACCAACTCACCTGCACCTGTATTTGTACTGAGACGATCGACTCAGGAGCGAAAAGCCCCAGATCATCTCAGCTTGCAAATAAGTGTACTATTGACTTTGGGAGGGAGTGATGTTATGTGTGCAACCCTATGTAACCAGAATTCTACCACCACAATAGGCCGTATCTGTTGGAGTCCCAAGGGATCCCAGCTTCCCTTGGGAGCACTGTATATAAGCAGACCTTCCATGTTGTACGTGCACTCTGAAGTTAGAATAAAGAGACAGGTCACAATTACTCACGTCTACAGTACTCAATCACATTACTTTTTCTGAACTGAACAGGTTAAATATAGAATAAAACTCACTCTATGCTGTTACACCAAACGTTTCCAGTGCAAGTACAGCACAGGTTAGATACAGACTACATCTCCCTCTAACTTGTCTCAGCCATTCCAGGGCCGATACAGATCTGTTAGATCTAGAGAAAATATCCCTCTATACTGTTCCAGCGGATATTCGCGGTACAGGTGCAGCACGGGTGAGATACAGAGTAAAGCTCCCTCTACACTGTCCCACTGTAATAAAAAGGCAAGCATGAAAGCTCGGTGCCTCAATGCGAGGAGTATTCGGAACCAAGAGAGGGCTCTGAGCTAGTTAGAGTGGGGGAGAACTCAGATGAACAAGACCCCAAGAAAGAATGCAAAAGGCAGGAGGCAACAGAGCAGAGCAGCACTGGGGTAAGAGTAAACCACAAGGTGATAGGAAGGGACAATATTTATAAATATAAAGGGGCTGCAGGAGGGGTCAAAACTAAAAATTATGGTTCAAAAACTATTATTAAAACACTCTACCTAAACGCATACAGCATTCGAAATAAAATAAATGAGTTGACGGCACAAATCATTACAAATGGGGATGATTTGGTGGCCATTACAGAAATGTGGTTGCAGGGGGGCCAAGACTGGGAATTAAACATACAGGGGTATCTGACAATTCGGAAAGATAGACAAGAAGTGAAAGGAGCTGGGGTAGCTCTGTTAATAAAGGATGATATCAGGCCAGTTGTGAGAGACGATATTGGCTCTCATGAACAAAATGTTGAATCATTGTGGGTGGAGATTAGAGATAGTAAGGGGAAAAAAGTCACTGGTGTGCGTAGTTTATAGGCCCGCAAATAATAACTTCATGGTGGGGCGGACAATAATCAAGGGAATAATGGAGGCATGTGAAAAAGGAACGGCAGTAATCATGGAGATTTTAACCTACATATCGATTGGTCAAATCAAATCGCACAGGGTAGCCTTGAGGAGGAATTCATAGAATGCATACGGGATTTCTTCTCGGAACAGTATGTTCCAGAACCTGCAAGGGAGAAAGCTATCTTTAATCTGGTCCTGTGTAATGAGGCAGGAATAATAAACGATCTCCTCGTAACAGATCCTCTCGGAATGAGTGATCACAGTATGGTTGAATTTGTAATACAGATTGAGGGTGAGGAAGTTGTGTCTCAAACAAGCGTACAATGCTTAAACAAAGGGGACTACAGTGGGATGAGGGCAGAGTTGGCTAAAGTAGACTGGAAACACAGCTAAACGGTGGCACAATTGAGGAACAGTGGAGGACTTTTAAGGAGCTATTTCACAGTGCTCAGCAAAATTATATTCCAGTGAAAAAGAAGGGCGGAAAGAGAAGGGATGACCAGCCATGGATAACCAAGGAAATAAAGGAGAGTATCAAATTAAAAACCAATGCTCATAAGGTGGCCAAGGTTAGTGGGAAACTACAAGATTGGGAACAGTTTAACCGACAGCAAAGAATGACTAAGAAAGCAATAAATAAAGGAAAGATAGATTACAAAAGTAAACTTGCACAAAACATATAAACGGATAGTAAAAGCTTTCACAGATATATAAAACGGAAAAGAGGGACTAAAGTAAATGTTGGTCCATTCGAAGATGAGAAGGGGATTTAATAATGGGAAATGTGGAAATGGCTGAGACCTGAAACAATTATTTTGCTTCGGTTTTCACAGTGGAAGACACAAAAACTATGCCAAAAATTGCTGGTCACGGGAATGTGGGAAGGGAGGACCTTGAGATAATCTCTATCACTAAGAGGGTAGTGCTGGACAGGCTAATGGGACTCAAGGTAGACAAGTCCCCTGGTCCTGATGAAATGCATCCCAGGGTATTAAAAGAGATGGCGGAAGTTACAGCAGGAGCATTCATTATAATCTACCAAAATTCTCTGGGCTCTGGGGAGGTACCAGCGGATTGGAAAGCAGCTAATGTAACGCCTCTGTTTAAGAAAGGGGGCAGAGAAATGGCAGGTAACTATAGGCCGGTTAATTTAACATCTGTAGTGGGGAAAATGCTTGAAGCTATCATTAAGGAAGAAATAGCGGGACATCTAGATAGGAATAGTGCAATCAAGCAGATGCAACATGGATTCATGAAGGGGAAATCATGTTTAACTAATCTACTATAATTATTTGGGGATATAACGGGCATGGTGGATAGAGGTGTACCGATGGATGTGGTATATTTAGATTTCCAAAAGGATAAGGTGCCACACAAAAGGTGACTGCAGAAGTTAGAGGTACACGGAGTCAGAAGAAATGTATTCGCATGGATCAAGAATTGGCTGGCGAACAAAAAGCAGAGAGTAGGGATAAATGGGTCCTTTTCGGGTTGGAAATCGGTGGTTAGTGGTGTGCCACAGGGATCGGTGCTGGGATCACAACTGTTTACAATATACATAGATGGCCTGGAAGAGTGGACAGAGTGTAGTGTAACAAAATTTGCAGATGACACAAAGATTAGTGGGAAAGCGGGTTGTGTAGACGACACAGAGAGGCTGCAAAGAGATTTAGATAGGTTAAGCGAATGGGCTAAGGTTTGGCAGATGGAATACAATGTCGGAAAATGTGAGGTCATCCATCTTGGAAAAAAAACAGTAAAAGGGAATATTATTTGAATGGGGAGAAATTACAACATGCTACGGTGCAAAGGGACCTGGGGGTCCAGGTGCTTGAATCCCCAAAAAGTTAGTTTGCAGGTGCAGCAGGTAATCAGGAAGGCGAATGGAATGTTGGCCTTCATTTCGAGAGGGATGGAGTAAAAAAGCAGGGAGGTCATGCTGCAACTTTATCGAGTATTGGTGAAGCCGTATCTGGAGTACAGCGTGCAGTTTTGGTCACCTTACTTAAGGAAGGATATACTAGCTTTGGAGGGGGTACAGAGACGATTCACTAGGCTGATTCCGGAGATGAGGGGTTTACCTTATGATGATAGATTGAGTAGACTGGGTCTTTACTCGTTGGAGTTCAGAAGGATGAGGGATGATCTTATAGAAACATTTAAAATCATGAAAGGGATAGACAAGATAGAGGCAGAGAGGTTGTTTCCACTGGTCGGGGAGACGAGAACTAGGGGGCACAGCCTCAAAATACGGGGGAGCCAATTTAAAACCGAGTTGAGAAGGAATTTTTTCGCACAGAGGTTTGTGAATCTGTGGAAGTCTTTGCCCAAGGAAGCAGTTGAGGCTAGCTCATTGAATGTATTCAAATCACAGATAGATAGATTTTTAACCAATAAGGGAATTAAGAGTTATGGGGAGCGGGCGGGTAAGTGGAGCTGAGTCCACGGCCAGATCAGCCATGATGTTGTTGAATGGCGGAGCAGGCTCGAGGGGCTAGATGTCCTACTCCTGTTCCTAATTCTTATGTTCTTATGTTCTTATCAAACACTCCCAGAACAGATACAGCGTGGGTTGGAGACAGAGTAAAGTTTCCTCTTCACTGTCTCATTAACCATTCCCTGGGCAGGTACAACCAAGCTCATGGTCTACAGGGCTGTCGTAATACCCGCCCTCCTGTATGTCTCAGAGGCATGGACAATGTACAGTAGACACTTTTTCTCGCTGGAGATATATCACCAACAATGTTCCCGCAAAATCCTACAAATCACCTGGCAGTACAGGCACACCAACATCAGCGTCCTAGACCAGGCTAACGTCCACAGCATTGAAGCACTGACCACACTCGATTAGCTCCGCTACGCAGACCACATAGTTCGCATGCCAGACACGAGACTCCCAAAGCAAGTCCTCTATGCGGAACTTCTTCACGGAAAATGAGCCAAAGGTGGGCAGCAGATACGTTACAAGGACACCCTCAAAGCCTCCCTGATAAAGTGTGAGATCACCACTGATATCTGGGAGTCCCTGGCCAAAGACCACCCTAAGTGAAGGAAGTGTATCCGGGAGTTTAATCGGCAAGAGCATGCAGAAAACAATTGCAAGCAGTGGAAAGAGCGTGCTGCAAATCGGTCCCACCCACCCCTTCCTTCAACAGCTATCTGTCCCACCTGCGACAGAGTCTGTGGCTCTCGTATTAGACTGTTCAGCCCAAAATAACTCACTTCAGGTGTGGAAGCAACTCTTCGTCGATTCTGAGGGACTGTCTATGATGATGATGATGATAACACAGGTTAGATGCAGAGTAAAACTCCCTCTACAATGTCTCACCACACATTCCCAGGCAGATACAGCTTTGTTTATTGAAGGTTAAATCTCCCTCTAGCCTGTCCCAAACACTCCCAGGGTAGGTACAACATTGGTTAGATACAGAGTTAATCTCCCTCTACACTGTCCCATCAAACACTCGCACAATAGGCACAGCAGGGGTTAGTCAGAGAGTAAAGCTCCCCATATACTAATCCATCAAATACTCGCATCGCAGTTACGGCATGGATTAGATAGAGAGTACAACTCTTGCAACACTGCCCCATCAAACACTCCCAGCGCAGGTATAGCACGGGTTACATACAATGTAAAGCTCCCCCAATACTATCCATCAAACACACCCAGGGGAGGAACAACACGGGTTAGATACTGAGTAAAGCTCACCCTACACTCTCCTATCAAACACTCCGTGGAAAGATGCAACACGGAGTAGATGGAGAGAAAAGCTTGCTCTACACTATCCAATCAAGAACTGCCAGGGCAGGTACAGCACGGGTTAGACAGAAATGTTTAGGCTGGGTTTTCCAGAACTTGGGGCCTTGGCAACAGAAGGCACAGCCACCAAAGCCATCAATGGTTGAACAATTATAATCAGGGATGCTCAGGAAGACAGATATCTCATGGGTGGGAGGGGGGGGGGCGGTGTGGTGCTGGTTGGGGCTGGACCAGTTTACAGAGCTAGGGAGGGGCGAGGCCATGGAGAGTTTTGAAAATGTATTAGAATTTTGAAAGCAAGGCGTTGCTGAACCAGAAGCCAATGTAGTTCAGCGAGCACAGGGCTGATGGGTGAGCTGGACTTGGTGAGAGTTAGGGCATGGGCAACCGAATTTTGGATCAACTCAAGTTTATGCAGGTGAGAATGTGGCAGGAATGCGTTGGAATAGTCAAGTCCAGAAGTAACAAAGGCAGGGATGACGGGTCAGCAGCGGATGAGCTGAGGCAACGGCGATGTTACAGAGGTGGAAATATGTATTCATAATTATGCTGTGGATATGTGGTCAAAAACATACTTCAGGGTTAAGTATGGCACCAAGGTTGCAAACAGTCCGGTTCAGGCACAGACACAAGTTGGGGAGAGGGATTGAGTCGGTGGCTAGAGAGCTGAGTTTGTGGCAATGACAATTACAAATATCAGAATATTTCACAGGCTATCACGTGCAAAATGTGTGGATGCATTTTAAAATTCAATCGGTTCCAAAACCAGGTTACAGAAAGTTACGGATTTCAAATCTTATGCAAGACAGTTCAATAAAGGGGCGGTTCAAAGGACTCCAGCTGAGTTTAAACTGCAGTTAAGTCTATTACAACGACAACTCGTGTACTCAAACGGAACAAGTTTGGGGTTTGATATAATAGAAGGTGAACTAGGTGAGAAGTGATGTAAGTTAGATTAAGAAAAAGCACAAAAATGGAACAGTCAGTAACAGAACATCAATTAGTCTCCTCTGATCATGGAGCAATCAAAAAGTCGACACACTGTTTTTGAAACGAAGATAATTTGTTCAACATTTATACAAGATATTAATCTCCAGCCCATATATAGGGGTTATTAAGATAATCGGAAACAAACAAGAGCTGCCAGAATGAACATGGTTCAGTGCCCAAAGCAATCCCAGTAAATCATGTTCTATTTACAAATGCAGCTTTTCTCCTCAGACCATTTAAAACTAAGATGAGGAGGAATTTCTTCTCTCAGAGGGTTGTAATCTGTGGAATTCTCTGCCCCAGAGAGCTGTGGAGGCTGGGTCATTGAATATATTTAAGGCTGAGGTAGACAGGTTTAACAGAGTTGTTCACAATCAGGAAGGCTTTAGATTGAGTCAGGGAACAGAGTAGTTCTGCTCACACAATCAAAGAATGGTTACAGCACGAAAGGCCATTCGGCTCGTCGAGCCCTTGCCGGCTCCCAACCAGTCTCACTGCCCCGCCCTTTCCCACCGGTCCTGCAAATGTTTTCTTTCAGATACTTATCCAATTCCCTTTTTAAAGCTGTGATTGAGTCTGCCTCCACCACCCTTTCAGGCCGTGCATTCCAGATCCTAACGACTCACTGCATAAAATAGATTTTTCTTCCATTGTCTTTGGTTCTTCTTCTCATCCACTTTAAATCCGTCTCCTCTGGTTCTCGACCCGTCCACCAATTGGAACAGTATCTCTCAATCTACTCTGTCTGGACCCCTCATGATTTTGAACACCTCGATCAATTCTCCTCGCAACCTTCTCTGCTCCAAGGAGAACAACCCCAGCTTCTCCAGTCAATCCACGGAACTGAAGTCCCTATTCTCGTGAATCATTCTTGTCAATCTTTTCTGCACCCTCTCTAAGGCCATCACATCCGAATCTGCGGTGCCCAGAATTGGACACAATGATCCAGTTGAGACCGAACCAGTGTTTTACAAAGGATCATCATAACCTCCTTGCTTTTGTACTCTGTGATGCCCAGGATCCTGCAAGCTTTTTTAACTGCTTTCCCAACCTGTCCTGCCACCTTCAGCGATTTGTCCACATATACCCGCAGGTCTCACTGTTCATGCATCCCCTTTAGGATTGTACCCTTTCGTTTATATTGTCTCTCCTTGTTCATTTAATCATGCTTTTCTAATTTTATTTCTTAACTCAGATTCACGGCCTCATTTTATTTCTTCCTCCGAGCCCCACAACTTAATCTGGCAGCGTAATGTTGGCGAGTGGTGATTGATTGTCCTGGAAACCAACAGGAAGAGATGTCAGAGGCCGGAGTGCCGAGGGAGCAGCGTGTTCTGCAACAAATCACGGTGCTTGATGGGTGGATCCTGAGTCGGCCCATCGGGTAAGTATGTTTCAACATCTGTTAAACAATTTATCTTTTAAAAGTTAAATTGAGATTTCCTTTGTCAACAAAACAGTTTAACATCTGTCAGTATTTTATTTCCATTTATGAGTTCCTATTATGAGTTTCAGACACTTCAGTTCCAAGTGTACCAGGTATTTAAAGGTCATTCATTCCCTCTTTTCATGTCGCTGTTAGTTAAAGGGACAGAGATTGATTTCCTCTCATTATGCATTTATAGTAGTAAAAGTAACATCCTTCCTGTTGGTAGTGATTTACATTCTGTGCTGGCCGAGATGGCTGGTGGCATCAACCTTTAAAATACACATTCTCGTGTTCAAATCTCTCCAGGGTCTCACCCATCCCTATCTCTGTAACCTTCTCCAGCCCACCAATCCTCTTAACAGTTTGTTTTCTTTGGAACAGAGGAGGCTGAGGGCAGACTTTAATGAGGTGTAGAAAATTATGAGGGACCTAGATAGAGTGGATAGGAAGGACCTATTTCCCTTCGCAGAGGGGTCAGCAACTAGCTGAACCTTTTAGCCAGTATGTAGCAAGCCCAGCAAGAGAGGGGGAAGTTCTGGACATAATATTAGGGATTGAAGCTGGGCAGGTGGAAGGGGTATCAGTGGGAGAGCATTGGTGCTATTGATCGTAATTCTCTTAGATTTAGGGTAGTTATGGAAAAGGACAAAGATAGACCAGGAATAAAAGTTCTCAATTGGGGGAAAGCCAATTTTACTGAACTGAGATGTGGTTTAGCCAAAGTGGACTGGAAACAGCTACTTGAAATGGTGAGAGATTGGGAAATGTTGGTGTTCAGAGGGACCTTGGTGTCCTTGTACACGAATCACTGAAAGTTAACATGCAGGCACAGCAAGCAATTAAGAAAACAAATGGTATGTCGGCCTTTATTACAAGAGGAGTTGAGGATAATAGTAAACATAAGAACAGGAACATAAGAAATAGGAACTGGAGTAGGCCATACGGCCCCTCGAGCCTGCTCCGCCATTCAATGAGATCATGGCTGATCTGATCATAGACTCAGCTCCACTTACCCACGAGCTCTCCATAACCCCTTATCCCCTTATCATTTAAAAAACTATTTCTGTCTCAAGTTTATTCAATATCCCAGCTTCCACAGTTCTCTGAGGCAGCGAGTTCGACAGGTTTACAACCCTCTTAGAGAAGAAATTCCTCCTCATCTGTTTTAAATGGGCAGCCCCTTCTTCTAAGATCATGCCCTCTAGTTCCAGTCTCCCCCCATCTTATACGTTTCGATAAGATCACCTCTCATTCTTCTGAATTCCAATGAGTAGAGGCCAAAACTACTCAACCTTTCCTCATAATTCAACCTGCTGATCCCTTATATCAACCTAGTGAACATTCTCTGAACTGCCTCCAAAGCAATTATATTCTTTCCTAAATATGGAAACCAAAACTGCATTCAGTATTCCAGGTGTGGCCTCACCAAAACCTTCTATAGCTGCAGCAAGACTTCCCCGCTTTTATACTCCATCCCCTTTGCAAAAAAGGTCAAAAAACAATTGGCCTTCCTGTTCACTTGCTGTACCTGCATACTATCCTTTAGTGTTTCATGCACAAGTAACCCCAGGGCCTGCTGTTTTGCGGCACATTGCAATCTTTATCCATTTAAATAATAACTTGCTCAGAGACATCTTACTGCAATTATATAGGACCCTGCTTAGACGACACCTGGAGTATTGTGTACAGTTATGATTGCTTACCTAAGGAAGGATGTACTTACCATTGAGGATGGCAACGAAGGTTCGCCAGACTGATACCTGGGATGGAGGGCTTGTCCTGTGAGGAGAGATTGAGTAGACTAGGCCTATATTCTGTACAGGTTAGAAGAATGAGAGGTGATCTCATTTTAAAACATAAAAATTCTTACAGGGTTTGACAGTATAGATCAGGGGTGTCAAACATACGGCCCGCGGGCCGAACACGGTCCCGCAAGCCTCTTCCTCCGGCCCACCACGTGTTTCAATTTATATGAACCCTCACCCCACCCCCCCCCCGCCGCCCCGATCTTTTGCTTGCTGACTGAAACACAACTTGAATTTGACGGCCGTCACGCAACAGGAGAAGGGTGGCGGAGGCAGTGGAAAGGTCAGTCGGTGTCCACGGGGAGCAATTCTGGGACAACGAGGGCTCTCACATGGACTGTCAATGGGAGATAAGTTTTGAGTGAGGCAGTGAGTAAATAAACACCAAGAGAGAGGGGGAGGAGTGTCGCTGGAACTCCAGGTGATGTAACAGATGATGGGGGTTAGTGCAGGGTAGGTAGTGAGGGGGTTGTTTTCTTGCATTTCTCCCCCCTCCTCAGCCCCAGTGAGGCGCTGATTTTAAAATTCTCAGCTTCCTGTTCAAACCCCTCGATGGCCCCGCCCCTCCCTATCTCTGTAACCTCCTCCAGCCCCTACAACTTTCCCTCTCTCTGTAACCTTCTCCAGTCCCGACACCCTTCCCTATCTCTGTAACCTCCTCCAGTCCCTACACCCCTACCTATCTCTGTAACCTCCTCCAGACCCTACACCCGTCCCTATCTCTGTAACATCCTCCAGCCCTACACCTCTCCCTATCACTCTAACCTCCTTGAGCCCCTACACCTCTCCCTATAATTGTAACCTCCTCCAGCCCTACACCCTTCCCTATCTCTGTAACCTCCTCCAGCCCTACACCCCTCCCTCGCTCTCTAACCTCTTCGAGCCCCTCCACCTCTCCCGATCTCTCTAACGTTGTTAGGGTTAACTTCAACCCACCACTAGGATTCTGTTAGCCTTAAAGTAAATGCAGGTTTTATTAATACAAGCCGGCAGGGGAGCTATCCCTGAAGGAATGCTCGAAGATAGAGCCAGAGACATATTACTTTATACAGTTTCAGATTATAGCATTAAGTAAATACGCAAGTTCGAATTAATACATGCTGATTGATTAATACATGATTGGTACAGCGCTTCCTCCAATCTGGCTTCTATATGCCTTAATTGGCAATTCCAAATACATGTTGTTATGATTCTTTTTAATTAACTCTTATCTTGCTATACAATTCAAATTCTATGTTATCTGTGTCTGTGCCCAGCTCCCAAGGCCTTTGGTCTATGAATTGGAACATCTGCTCCTCTGTGGAAGGCATCCCACACATGGTTCCCACAGTCTGAAAACAGGCTGTGGGATCCATTTTAAAGACCTCTTAACTCCATTTTAAAACATCGCAATTGTTATTATTAATTGTAATTTCAATTTGTAATCTGCCCTTTCAGTCCCTCCTGTTGATCCCTGATTATTTCTAAATAATCAGCTGATCACACATATGTTCTGAGCCATCTGCTGGAAATGGTGATATCAAGTCCATATTCCTGGGATCGCTCGTAGTTCCATCTTTTGCGGAGTCTTTACACACTACCCCTGACCATTTCACTGGGATATTGGCACGCCATTTATATTTCTTTTTGTACATACAGTGCATAAGCTCGGGGGTCTTGGTTGTTTCCCTAACGCGTTACAAAATCATTCGCCTCCCTATCATGCCTACATTACATAATTAACAAGGCTGTTTGCTGTTCGGCTAGAACCACGTGGTTGTATATCTCTCTGATCTGACACATCAGATATAGTTGGATCACGATACATGTCCATTCCACTACCATTATTATCTCAATTAAATGCCACATCAATTTGAGGACTGCGTAGGCTTCAGGTGACCAGACCTTAAAAATATCCCACCATGAACAACAATCTTCCTTTCACTGCCTTATCCTAACCTGTTTCCTATATCTCCCGCCTCGGTTTCGTTGATCAGGCGATAGGATTGGGACACTCACGACTCAGATCAGGTGTTCATGCCGTTTTTTTTTGTTTGATTAACCCTCTTTGGATCTAGCAAAGGCTTTCTGCGTTCTTGGTTACGGGCCTTGGCCAACCTCTTCTTCCTGCATCTCTTGTATCTGCATGTGCAGTCTCCCAGGAGCATCAACACCACTATCAGCTGCACTAGGACTAACACATGGGATATAATTCGAATCCCTATCTTGTAAATTTACTCGGGTAAGCCTCGCCTGTCTTTGCACTTGTTACATAACATCACCAACCAACTCAAGGCTATTACTATCTTTACTGCCACTAGGGTATGGGAAAGGATCCTTATCCAGGGATGTATAATCTCAAGTACCAAGGCGGGTTTTTCAGGTTATCCTTTATATCACTGTCCAGTTCTTCAGCTTTCTCCTTCAGCTCTTAATATCTTTTAATGTTATTTCTTGAGCTCAGTTAAATCTTCAAGTAACAGGTGAATTGATTGTGCTTGCTCTTCCATGTAAACATCAATGCCTTGCTTAATCTCATCACTTATATTTCATGTCATTGTTTTCCTGGCATGTCATGTTTGCTCTTCCCACTGCCACCGACAGTCTTGGAGTAACGTAAGTTCCCAGGCTAGTTACCACACAATATTCTCCTCGCCCATGATAGGTGTAATGTGTGGGTTCGGTTCGGGCAGGGTTTATTCCCATGACACATCCTTCCATAGTATTGTCAAACCCGCAGCTATCCTTGCTCCCGTCTCCCACTGGGTGAGGGCATATAGTTAGGCTCCCTTCTCTCCGGCACATGGATAAAGATATTCCCCTTATATTTCCATTCTTTTTGATCTCATACTGGTCCATCGCGGATGCACTCTTCCCCTCGTATTATGTTTGTTTCCCCTCACATCCTCCTGTAACCGCATACACCCTTGTCATTCCTTTCAAAAAGGGCCACATTACAGCAAAAGTCTAAAGGGACAAAGTGTGTTAAAAAGACAAGCCTGAAGGCTCTGTGCCTCCATGCGAGGAATATTCGTAATAAGGTGGACGAATTAACTGCACAGGCACCAATTAATGAATATGATATAATTGGCACCACGGAGACATGGCTGTCCTAAGGCTGTGTCCCCTGGTTCTGGACTTCCCCAAAAATCGGGAACAAGCTACCCGCATCTAACCTGTCCCGTCCCGCCAGAATCTTTATGTTTCTATGAAATCCCCTCTCATCCTTCTCAACTCCAATATATAAAAATCCAGTTGATCCAGTCTCTCCTCATATGATAGTCCAGCCATCCCGGGAATCAGTCTGGTGAACCTTCGCTGCAATCCCTCAATAGCAAGAACGTCTTTCCTCAGATTATGAGACCAAAACTGAACACAATATTCAATGTGAGGCCTCACCAAGGCCCTGTACAACTGCAGTAAGAATCTGTTGAATCTGCATTTTACTGTAACTCTATGACATTCTGAACCGATAAAGAAATGGAATCGTGAAATGTATCTGTGTCTCTCAGTCTCTGCCTCACTCTCTACCTCTGTCTCTTTAGAGATCTGTGCATGTGTTTGCGTGTTTGAGTCTTTGTCTCCCTCACTCTGCCTCTCTCTGACTCACTCTGTCTTTCCCTGTTTTTCTGTTTGTCTTGATCTCTCAATCTGCCCGTGTCTTTCTCACAGTGTCCAGTTCTGTTCCAAAGGGATTCTCTCAGTCTCTCTGTCTGACTGTCTCTCTCTTTCCCATCAGCACTGTCTGTCTATGTCTCTGCCTGTCTGTCTCTCTTTGCCTGTCTCTGTTCGACCCTGTCTCTAACCTGTTGAGTATTTCCATCATTTTCTGTTTTTATCTCTGTCTCTCGCTCTCACCTCTCACTATCTCTCTCTCTCTCTCTTTGACGCTCCCTTTTTCCATGTCTTTGTCTTTGTCTCTGGCTTTCCTGTACTCTTTGCCTCCCTCTCATTATGGAGCACACACACACACATATCTGTGTATGTGTGTGTTTGAGTCTTTGTTTCACTCAGTCAGCCTATCCCTCTCAGTCTCACACTTGCTCTCTCTCTATTTCTCTAGCTCGCTGTCTGTCTCTCCATGTTCCTGTTTTTGTATCTGTCTCTCAATGTGTCTGTCTCTTTCTCATGGTGTCTAGTTCTTTTCATAGCTCGATTCCTGCTGTCTCAAAATCTACACCCGTCAGTACCTCGTTTGTATAGTCGTGAGTATCCCCACCTGTCATGCGGGAGGAAGCATTTTCGAAATGTAGAATTGTACTTCTGTTATTCGGTATAGATTAATCTTAAAAGTTCCAGAGCAACATAGAAGAGTAAAAATACAGCAAGACGATATTGGCTCTTCCAGATTTTTAGGAAACGGAGACTTTTTCAGGACTCTGTGGTGTTCTGATGCAGAGAGATGGATGATTGAGTTATATCTTAGTAACATTTAAAAACACACAGACGCAGTAATCGTGGCCGAGTGGTTAAGGCGATGGACTAGATATCAATTGGAGTTTACCCGCGCAGGTTAGAATCCTGCCGACTACGGATTTCAGCATTTTTCATTCAATTTCAGACTTTAACCAGGTCCCTGCAAAACGGATCCTGAGTTGGGTGGAATAACGTCCCACACCTTTCAACACTGACATGTTATTCTCATTTTCATTAATCTGCAATATTCACGATACATACGGATAGAAAAACGCAAAAATCAGCGAAATTAGCGACAGTGATTCAGCCTGTCTATCCCTCTATATGTCTAAGGCACTCTGTGTATGTCCATTGGTGCATCTATATTTTTGGTTATGTATGCGTGTGTGTCTCTGTGTCTTTCTATCTGTGTATATGTCTCTGTGTATGCGCAACTGTCTGCGGATATCATCACCATGAATTTGGTATGTCCTGGAACTTTTAAAAAAGATTTGGGAAAAATAATACGGTTGTGACATTTGATATCGGCTTTGCTTCAGCGACAGCATTTTCGACTTCAAGTCCCACTCCTGAGACTTGAGCATATAATCTTGGTTGACACTCAAGTGCCGTACTTGGGGAATTTTGCATTGTTGAAGATGTTGACTTTCGGATGAAATGTTAAATTGAAGCTCCATCTGCTCTCTCGGGTGAATGTGAAAGTTCTGACAGCATTATTCGATAAAGAGTACTGAGTTGCCCCCATGTTACTTTTATATAAATATTCTGAAATGCTCACTGAAAAGCTGTGTGTCTGCGTGTGTCTGTGAGGGTGGAGCTCAAGCCCAGATTCTCACAGAGACAGAATGGCCGAGTGTATAAGTCGTTGCATTTCAAATCCAATGGGTTTATAGCTACGTGGGTTCGAGCCCCACTCCTGGTAACTCTTGAATTTAACACCAATTTTCTCCCATCCTGCTCAGTGATACCCTAATGCCTTCTGTTGAAACTGTAACTCTGTCACATTCTCAACTGACCAAGAAATGGGATTGTGAAGTGCCTCTCACTCTATGTCTTTAGAGAGCTCTGTATATCTTTACGTGTTGAATGTGTCTGAGGACCAACAAGCTGAATTCAGGGAGCTAGGAGTTAAATTAAAAAGTAGGACTTCAAAGGTCGCAAACTCAGGATTGCTACCAGCGCCACCTGCTAGTCGGAACAGGAATCGCAGGATAGCTCAGATGAATACGTGGCTTGACGTGTGGTGCAGATGGGAGGGATTCAAGTTCTGGGACTTTGGAACCGGTTCTGCGGGAGGTGGGACCAGAACGAAACCGGACGGTCTGCACCTGGGCAGGACCAGAACCAATGTTCAAGGGGGAGTGCATGCTAGCGTTTCTGGGGAGGGTTTAAAGTAATACGGCAGGGTGACGGGAGACAGAGGGAAGTAGAATGGGCGCAGAAGTGAAAGAATAAAAGTAAAGGTGGAGGGCAGAGAAACCCACGGCAAAAATCAAATAGGGCCACGTTACAGCAAAATTCTAAAGGGTCAACGTGTGTTAAAATAACAAGCCTGGAGGTTCTGTGCCTCATTGCGAGGAGTATTCGTAATAAGCTGGACGAATTAACTGCACAAGCAGCAATTACTGAATATGAAATAATTGACACCACGGAGACATGGCTCCAGGGTGACCAAGGCTGGGAATTCAACATTCAGGAAGCATAGACAGAAATGAAAAGGTGGTAGGGTAGCGTTGCTGGTTAAAGAGGAAATTAAGGCAATAGTAAGGAACGACATTAGCTTGGATGATGTGGAATATGAATGGGTGGAGCTGCGGAATACCAAAGGAAGAAAACGCAAGTGGAGTTGTGTACAGATCAGCAGACAGTAGTAGTGAGGTTGGGGACAGCATCAAACAAGAAATTAGGGATGCGTGCCATAAAGATACAGCTGTTATCAAGGGCGACTTTACTTTACATGTAGATTGTGCTAACCAAACAGGTAGCAATATGGTGGAGGAGTATTTCCTCGAGCGTATTAGGGATGGTTTTCTCACTCAGTATATCGAGGGATCATCTAGAGGGCTGGCCATCCTAGACTGGGTGATGTGTAATGAGAAAGGACCAATTAGCAATTTTGTTGTGCGAGGCCCCTTGGGAAAGAGTGACCATAATAAGGTAGAATTCTTTATTAAGGTGGCGAGTGACACAGCTAATTCAGAGACTAGGGTCCTGAATTTAAGGAAAGATAACTTCGATGGTATGAGGCGTGAATTTGCTAGAATAGACTGGCGAATGATACTTAAAGGGTTGAAGGTGGATAGGCCATGGCAAACATTTAAAGATCAAATGGATGAACTTCAACAATTGTATTTCCCTGTCTGGAGTAAAAATAAAACGGGGAATGTGGCTCAACCGTGGCTAACAAAGGAAATTAAGGATAGTGTTAAATCCAGGGAAGAGGCATATAAATTGGCCAGAAAAAGCTTCAACCTGAGGACTGGGAGGAATTTAGAATTCGGCAGAGGAGGAAAAAGGGTTTAATTAGGAGGGGGAACATAGATTATGAGAGGAATCTTGCTGGGAACATAATAAAGTTCGATAGATATGTGAAGACAAAAAGATTAGAGAAGACAAACGTAGGTCCCTTGCAATCAGATTCAGGTGAATTTATAGTGGAGAAGAAGGAAATTGTAGACCAGTTGAACAATCACTTTGGTTCTGTCTTCACGAAGGAAGAAACGCATAACCTTCCAGAAATACTAGGGCACCAAGGATCTAGCGAGAAGGAGGAACTGAAGGAAATCCTTATCAGTCAGGTAATTGTGTTCGGGAAATTGATGGGATTGAAGGCCGATAAATCCCCGGGGCCTGATAGTCTGCATTGGAATGTACTTAAGGAAGTGGCCCTAGAAATAGCGGATGATTGGTGATCATTTTCGAACAGTCTATCGACTCTAGATCAGTTCGTATGAACTGAAGGGTAAATAATGTAACACCACATTTTAAAAAAGGAGGGAGATAGAAAGCGGATAATTACAGACCAGTTAGCCTGACATCAGTAGTGGGGAAAATGTACGAATCAATTTATTAAAGATGAAATAGCAGCGCATTTGGAAAGCAGTGACAGGATCGGTCCAAGCTGCATGAATATATGAATGGGAAATCAAGCTCGACAAATCTTCTGGAATTATTTGAGGATGTAGCTAGTATAATGGACAAGGGCAACCAGTGGATGTGGTGTATTTGGACTTTCAAAAGGCTTTCAACAAGGTCCCACACACGTATTGGTGTGCAAAGTTAAAGCACATGGTATTGGGGGTAATGTACTGACGTGGATAGAGAACTGGTTGGCAGACAGAAAGCAGAGAGTCGGGATAAACGGTCCTTTTCAGAAAAGCAGGCAGTGACTTGTGGGGTGCCACAGCGCTCATTGCTGGGATCCCAGCTATTTACAATATACATTAATGATTTAGATGAAGGAATTGAGTGTAATATCTTCAAGTTTGCAGATGATACTAACAGGGTGGCGGTGTGAGCTGTGAGGAGGATGCTAAGAGGCTGCAGGGTGACTTGGACCGGTTAGGTGAGAGGGCAAATGCATGGCAGATGCAGTATAATGTGGATAAATGTGAGGTTATCCACTTTAGTGGCAAAAACATGAAGGCAGAATATTATCTGTATGGCAGCAGATTTGGAAAACGGGAGCTGCAACGAGACCTGGGTGTCATGGTACATCAGTCATTGAAAGCTGGCATGCAGTTCCAGCAGGCAGTGAAGAAGGCAAATGGTATGTTGGCCTTCATAGCTAGGGGATTTGAGTATCGGCGCAGGGAGGTCTTACTGCAGTTGTACAGGACATTTGTGAGACCTCACCTGGAATATTGTGTTCAGTTTTGGTCTCGTAATCTGAGGAAGGTCTTTCTTGCTATTGAGGGAGTGCAGCGAAGGTTTACCTGACTGATTCCCGGGATGGCAGGTCTGACATATGAGGAGAGATTGAATCGACTGTGTCTCTGTGTCTGTCTATCTGTATATATGTCTCTGTGTATGTGCAACTGTCTGTGGAAATCATCACCATGAACTTGGTATGTCCTGGAACTTAAAAAAAAAGACTTGGGGAAAGTAATACAGCTGTGAACTTTTGTCTCAGCTTTGGTTCAGTGGCAGCATTCTCGACTGAATTAGGAGTTTGTGTGTTCAAGTCGCACTCCTGAGACTTGAGCATATAATCTTGGCTAACACTCAAGTGCAGCACTTGGGGAATTTTGCATTGTTGAAGCTGTTGACATTCGGATGAAATGTTAAATTGAAGCTCCGTCTGCACCCTCGGGTGGATGTGACAGGTCCCAGAGCATTACATCAAAAAGAATAGGAGAGTTGCCCCCGTGTCAATATTGCTAAAAATGATCGGAAATGCTCCCTGAAACCCGATGTGCATGTGTGTGGCTGTGGGGGTGGAGATGAAGCCCAGATTCTCACAGAGACAGAATCCAATTGCTGACGGGACCAGGATGGCCGAGTGGCTAAGGCGTTGGGCTGGTGATCCAATGGGTCTTTACGCTCGTGGGTTCGTATCCCAGTCCTGGTAATTGCTTAATTAAACAAAGATTTTTTTCCCATCCTGCTCAGTGATACCCGAATTTCATCTGTTGCATTTGCATTTTTCTGCAACTCGGTGACACTCTGAGCAGATAATGAAATGAAATTGTGCAATATATCTGTGTCGCTAAGTCTCTGCCTCTCTCTCCCTTTAGAGAGCTGTGTATGTGTTTGTGTATTTGAATCTTTGTCTCTCTCAGTCTGCCTATCTCTGATTCACTCTGTCTGTCCCTTTTACTTTGTTTGTCTCTGTCTCTCAATCTGTCTCTTTCTCACGGTGTCAAGTTCTGTTCCAAAGGGATTCTCTCAGACTATCTGTCTGAATGTCTCTCTCTTTCCATCATCTCTGTCTGTCCATGTCTTTGCCTGTCTCTATTACTCCCTGCCTCTAACCTGATGAGTATTTCCATAATTTTCTGTTTTTGCCTCTTTGTCTCTCTCTCTATCTGTCTTTTTCTCTATCTGTCTCCCTCTTTGTCTCTCTCTTTGTCCCTGGCTTTTTCTTTTCATTCCATCACTATTTGCCTCCCTCTCTTTTTGGAGCACGCAAACACATCTCTGTGTATGTATGTTTTCAAGTCTTTGTCTCACTCAGTCTGACCCTCCGTCTCAGTCTCAAACTTTCTGTCTCTCTCTGTCTCTATCTCACTTTCTGTCACTCCCTGTTTCCCTGTTTGCCTCTGTTTCTCAATGTGCCTCTCTCTTTCTCACGGTGTCCAGTTCTGTTCCAATCGGATTCTCTCAGTCTCTCTTTCTGACTGTCTCACTCTTTCCCATCATCTCTGTCTGTCTATGTCTCTGCCTGTCTGTCTCCCTTTGTCTGTCTCTGTTAGTCCCTGTCTCTAACCTGATAAGTATTTCCATCATTTTCTGCTTTTGTCTCTATCTCTCTCTCTCTATCTGTATCTCTCCTTGTCACTGTATTTATCATTGTCTTTCTCTCATTCTATCCCTCTCTCTCTTAATAGATCACACACACAGACCTCTGTATATGTATGTGTTTGAGTCTTTTTCTCACTCAGTCTGCCTCTCCTTCTCAGTCTCACACTTTCTGTCTGTCTTTCCCTGTTTGTCGGTTTGCCTCTGTCTCTCAATGTGTCTGTCGACTTTTCATGGTGACCAGTTCTGTTCACAACTCGATTCCTGCTCTGACAGAACTGATGCTCGTCAGTTTCTCGTTTGTTAGTGGTGAGTATCCCCGCCTGTCATGAGGAGTCCGGGGATCAATTCACCGACGGGGAGGCAGTTGTTTCAAAATGTTGAATTTTACTTCTGTTTCTTGGAAGAGATTCATATTAAAAAGTTCTAGAGCAATATAGAACTGTAAAAATACAGGTAGAGGAGATTGCCTCTTCCTGATTTTGAGCAAACGGAGAGTTTTTCATGATTCTTTGGCCGTCTGCTGCACAGAGATGGATGACTGAGTTGTTTCTGCGTAACGTTCAAGCAGGCAGAAATGCATTAGTCGTGGCCGAGTGGTTAAGGCGATGAATTCGAAATCCATTGAGTTTTCTCCATGCAGGTTCGAATCCTGCAGACTTCGATGCCCAGCATTTTTCATTGCATTTCACAATTTAACCATGTCTCTACAAAACTGATCCTGAGATAGGTGGAATAACATCCCACACCTTTCAACACTGACAGCTCTTTCTGATTTTTATTAATCTGCAATATTAAAGATACATACGGACAGAAAAACGCAAAAAGCTGTCAAAGTTTCTACAGTGATTCAGACTGCCTATCCTTCTATATGTCTAAGGCATCGGTGCATCTCCGTTGGTGCGTGTAACTGTCTGTGGAAATCACCACCATGAATTTGGTATGTCCTGGAACTTATAAAAAAGAATTGGGAAAAATAATACTGTTGTGAACTTTGGTATCGGCTTTGTTGCAGTGGCAGCATTCTCGACTGAATCAGGAGTTTGTGTGTTCAATTCCCACTCCTGAGACTTAAGCATATAATCTTGGCTAACACTCTAGTGCAGCACTTGGGGAATTTTGCATTGTTGAAGCTGTTGAAGTTCGGATGAAATGTTAAATTGAAGCTCCGTCTGCACCCTCGTATGGATGTGAAACATCCCAGAGCATTACTCGAAAAAGAATAGGAGAGTTGCCCCCGTGTCAATATTACTAAAAATGTTCGGAAATGCTCACTGAAAAACGATGTATATTTGTGTGTCTGTGGGAGTGGGGTTGAATCCAGATTCTCGCAGAGACAGAATCCAGATTGTGACAGGACCAGGATGGCCGCGTGGTTAAGGCGGTGGCTTTAAAATTAAATGGACTTTTCCCGCGTGGGTTTGTACCCCACTCCTGGTATCTCTTTAATTTAACACGATTTCCTCCCATTCCGATCAGTGATACCGGATTTTCATCTGTTGAATCTGCAATTTTCTGTACCTATGTGACACTCTGAGCCGATAATGAAATGAAATTGTGAAATGTATCTGTGTCGCTCGGTCTCTGCCTCTCTCTCTCTTTCGAGAGCTGTGTATGCGTTTGTATGTTTGAGTCTTTGTCTCAATCTATCTGTCCCTGTTTCTCGATTTGTCTCTGTCTCTCAATCTGTCTCTTTCTCACGGTGTCCACGTCTGTCCCAATGGGATTCTCTCAGACTCTTTGTCTGACTGGCTCTCTCTTTCCCATCATTTCTGTCTGACCATGTCTTTGCCTGCCTCTGTTCGTCCCTGTCTCTAACCTGATAAGTATTTCCATCATTTTCAGTTTTTGTCTCTATCTCTCTCTCGCTATCTGCCTCTCTCCTTGTCACTGTCTTTATCATTGTCTATCTCTCACTCTTTCCCTCTCTCTCTTTATAAATCACACACACACATCTCTGTATATGTTTGTATTTGAGTCTTTTTCTCACTCAGTCTGCCTCAGACTCATACTTCCTGTCTCTCGTTGTCTCTATCTCGTTGTCTGTCTCTCCCTGTTTGTCGGTTTGTCTCTGTCTCTCAATATGTCGGTCGGCTTCTCATGGTGTCCAGTTCTGTTCACATCTCGATTCCAGGTCTGATAGAGCCACGATCTGTCAGTTCCTCGTTAGTATAGTGGTGAGTATCCCTGCCTGTTATGCAGGAGACTGAGGTTCAATTCGCCGACGAGGAGGCAGTTGTTTCAAATATACAAAGTTTTACTTTTGTTTCTTGGTATCGACTCATGTTAAAAAGTTCCAGAGTAATATAGAACATTACAAATACAGCAAGATCAGATTGCTACTTCCAGATTTTTAGCAAACGGAGACTGTTTCAGGATTCTGTGGCCGTATGCTGCACAGAAATGGATGACTGAGTTTTAGCTGAGTAACATTTAAAGAGGCAGCGGACCAGTGGTTGTGGCCGAGTGGTTAAGACGATGGACTGAAAATCCATTGGGGTTTCCCCGTGCAGATTTGATTCCGGCCGACTGCGTTTCTCAGCATATTTCATTCTGTTTGATAATTTAACCAAGTTCATGCAAAACTGATTCTGAGATAGATGGAACAAAAGCCAGCCAAAGTAGCGACAGTGAACCTGCCTGTCTATCCATCTATTTGTATAAGTTCTCTGTCTATATCTTGATCTGGGTGTTATGGTACATCAGTCATTGAAAGTTGGCACGCAGGTGCAGCAGGCGGTGAAGCAGGCAAATGGCATGTTCGCCTTCATAGCTGGGTGATTTGAGTGTAGGAGCAGGGAGGTCTGACTGCAGTTGTACAGAGCCTTGGTGGGGTCACACCTGGAATATTGTGTGGAATTTTTTGAGGATGTTTCCAGTAGAGTGGACAAGGGAGAACCAGTTGATGTGGTATATTTGGACTTTCAGAAGGCTTTCGACAAGGTCCCTCACAAGAGATTAATGTGCAAAGTTAAAGCACATGGGATTGGGGGTAGTGTGCTGACATGGATTGAGAACTGGTTGTCAGACAGGAAGCAAAGAGTAGGAGTAAATGGGGACTTTTCAGAATGGCAGGCAGTGACTAATGGGGTACCGCAAGGTTCTGTGCTGGGGCCCCAGCTGTTTACACATTAATGATTTAGACGAGGGGATTAAATGTAGTATCTCCAAATTTGCGGATGACACTAAGTTGGGTGGCAGTGTGAGCTGCAAGGAGGATTCTATGAGGCTGCAGAGCGACTTGGATAGGTTAGGTGAGTGGGAAAATGCATGGCAGATGAAGTATAATGTGGATAAATGTGAGGTTATCCACTTTGGTGGTAAAAACAGAGAGACAGACTATTATCTGAATGGTGACAGATTAGGAAAAGGGCAGGTGCAAAGAGACCTGGGTGTCATGGTACATCAGTCATTGAAGGTTGGCATGCAGGTACAGCAGGCGGTTAAGAAAGCAAATGGCATGTTGGCCTTCATAGCGAGGGGATTTGAGTACAAGGGCAGGGAGGTGTTGCTACAATTGTACAGGGCCTTGGTGAGGCCACACCTGGAGTATTGTGTACAGTTTTGGTCTCCTAACCTGAGGAAGGACATTCTTGCTATTGAGGGAGTGCAGCGAAGGTTCACCAGACTGATTCCCGGGATGGCGGGACTGACCTATCAAGAAAGACTGGATCAACTGGGCTTGTATTCACTGGAGTTCAGAAGAATGAGAGGGGACCTCATAGAAACGTTTAAAATTCTGACGGGGTTAGACAGGTTAGATGCAGGAAGAATGTTCCCAATGTTGGGGAAGTCCAGAACCAGGGGACACAGTCTAAGGATAAGGGGGAAGCCAATTAGGACCGAGATGAGGAGGAATTTCTTCACCCAGAGAGTGGTGAACCTGTGGAATTCTCTACCACAGAAAGTTGTTGAGGCCAATTCACTAAATATATTCAAAAAGGAGTTAGATGAAGTCCTTACTACTAGGGGAATCAAGGGGTATGGTGAGAAAGCAAGAATGGGGTACTGAAGTTGCATGTTCAGCCATGAACTCATTGAATGGCGGTGCAGGCTAGAAGGGCCGAATGGCCTACTCCTGCACCTATTTTCTATGTTTCTATGTTTCTATGTCCTTGCTATTGAGGGAGTACAGCGAAGATTCACCAGCTTGATTCCCGGGATGGCAGGACTGACATATGAGGAGAGACTGGATCAACTGGGCTGGTATCCACTGGAGTTTAGAAGAATGAGAGGCGCTCCCATAGAAATATCAAGGGCGACTTTACTTTACATGTAGATTGGCCTAACCAAACAGGTAGCAATATGGAAGAGGAGTATTTCCTCGAGCGTATTAGGGATGGTTTTCTCACTCAGTATATCGAGGGATCATCTAGAGGGCTGGCCATCCTAGACTGGGTGATGTGTAATGAGAAAGGACCAATTAGCAATCTTGTTGTGCGATGCCCCTTGGGAAAGAGTGACCATAATAAGGTAGAATTCTTTATTAAGGTGGCGAGTGACACAGCTAATTCAGAGACTAGGGTCCTGAATTTAAGGAAAGATAACTTCGATGGTATGAGGCGTGAATTTGCTAGAATAGACTGGCGAATGATACTGAAAGGGTTGAAGGTGGATAGGCCATGGCAAACATTTAAAGATCAAATGGATGAACTTCAACAATTGTATTTCCCTGTCTGGAGTAAAAATAAAACGGGGAATGTGGCTCAACCGTGGCTAACAAAGGAAATTAAGGATAGTGTTAAATCCAGGGAAGAGGCATATAAATTGGCCAGAAAAAGCTTCAACCTGAGGACTGGGAGGAATTTAGAATTCGGCAGAGGAGGAAAAAGGGTTTAATTAGGAGGGGGAACATAGATTATGAGAGGAATCTTGCTGGGAACATAATAAAGTTCGATAGATATGTGAAGACAAAAAGATTAGAGAAGACAAACGTAGGTCCCTTGCAATCAGATTCAGGTGAATTTATAGTGGAGAAGAAGGAAATTGTAGACCAGTTGAACAATCACTTTGGTTCTGTCTTCACGAAGGAAGAAACGCATAACCTTCCAGAAATACTAGGGCACCAAGGATCTAGCGAGAAGGAGGAACTGAAGGAAATCCTTATCAGTCAGGTAATTGTGTTCGGGAAATTGATGGGATTGAAGGCCGATAAATCCCCGGGGCCTGATAGTCTGCATTGGAATGTACTTAAGGAAGTGGCCCTAGAAATAGCGGATGATTGGTGATCATTTTCGAACAGTCTATCGACTCTAGATCAGTTCGTATGAACTGAAGGGTAAATAATGTAACACCACATTTTAAAAAAGGAGGGAGATAGAAAGCGGATAATTACAGACCGGTTAGCCTGACATCAGTAGTGGGGAAAATGTACGAATCAATTTATTAAAGATGAAATAGCAGCGCATTTGGAAAGCAGTGACAGGATCGGTCCAAGCTGCATGAATATATGAATGGGAAATCAAGCTCGACAAATCTTCTGGAATTATTTGAGGATGTAGCTAGTATAATGGACAAGGGCAACCAGTGGATGTGGTGTATTTGGACTTTCAAAAGGCTTTCAACAAGGTCCCACACACGTATTGGTGTGCAAAGTTAAAGTACATGGTATTGGGGGTAATGTACTGACGTGGATAGAGAACTGGTTGGCAGACAGAAAGCAGAGAGTCGGGATAAACGGTCTTTTTCAGAAAAGCAGGCAGTGACTAGTGGGGTGCCACAGCGCTCATTGCTGGGATCCCAGCTATTTACAATATACATTAATGATTTAGATGAAGGAATTGAGTGTAATATCTTCAAGTTTGCAGATGATACTAACAGGGTGGCGGTGTGAGCTGTGAGGAGGATGCTAAGAGGCTGCAGGGTGACTTGGACCGGTTAGGTGAGAGGGCAAATGCATGGCAGATGCAGTATAATGTGGATAAATGTGAGGTTATCCACTTTAGTGGCAAAAACACGAAGGCAGAATATTATCTGTATGGCAGCAGATTTGGAAAACGGGAGCTGCAACGAGACCTGGGTGTCATGGTACATCAGTCATTGAAAGCTGGCATGCAGTTCCAGCAGGCAGTGAAGAAGGCAAATGGTATGTTGGCCTTCATAGCTAGAGGATTTGAGTATCGGCGCAGGGAGGTCTTACTGCAGTTGTACAGGACATTTGTGAGACCTCACCTGGAATATTGTGTTCAGTTTTGGTCTCGTAATCTGAGGAAGGTCTTTCTTGCTATTGAGGGAGTGCAGCGAAGGTTTACCTGACTGATTCCCGGGATGGCAGGTCTGACATATGAGGAGAGATTGAATCGACTGTGTCTCTGTGTCTGTCTATCTGTATATATGTCTCTGTGTATGTGCAACTGTCTGTGGAAATCATCACCATGAACTTGGTATGTCCTGGAACTTAAAAAAAAAGACTTGGGGAAAGTAATACAGCTGTGAACTTTTGTCTCAGCTTTGGTTCAGTGGCAGCATTCTCGACTGAATTAGGAGTTTGTGTGTTCAAGTCGCACTCCTGAGACTTGAGCATATAATCTTGGCTAACACTCAATTGCAGGACTTGGGGAATTTTGCATTGTTGAAGCTGTTGACATTCGGATGAAATGTTAAATTGAAGCTCCGTCTGCACCCTCGGGTGGATGTGACAGGTCCCAGAGCATTACATCAAAAAGAATAGGAGAGTTGCCCCCGTGTCAATATTGCTAAAAATGATCGGAAATGCTCCCTGAAACCCGATGTGCATGTGTGTGGCTGTGGGGGTGGAGATGAAGCCCAGATTCTCACAGAGACAGAATCCAATTGCTGACGGGACCAGGATGGCCGAGTGGCTAAGGCGTTGGGCTGGTGATCCAATGGGTTTTTACGCTCGTGGGTTCGTATCCCAGTCCTGGTAATTGCTTAATTAAACAAAGATTTTTTTTCCCATCCTGCTCAGTGATACCCGAATTTCATCTGTTGCATTTGCATTTTTCTGCAACTCGGTGACACTCTGAGCAGATAATGAAATGAAATTGTGCAATATATCTGTGTCGCTAAGTCTCTGCCTCTCTCTCCCTTTAGAGAGCTGTGTATGTGTTTGTGTATTTGAATCTTTGTCTCTCTCAGTCTGCCTCTCTCTGATTCACTCTGTCTGTCCCTTTTACTTTGTTTGTCTCTGTCTCTCAATCTGTCTCTTTCTCACGGTGTCAAGTTCTGTTCCAAAGGGATTCTCTCAGACTATCTGTCTGAATGTCTCTCTCTTTCCATCATCTCTGTCTGTCCATGTCTTTGCCTGTCTCTATTACTCCCTGCCTCTAACCTGATGAGTATTTCCATAATTTTCTGTTTTTGCCTCTTTGTCTCTCTCTCTATCTGTCTTTTTCTCTATCTGTCTCCCTCTTTGTCTCTCTCTTTGTCCCTGGCTTTTTCTTTTCATTCCATCACTATTTGCCTCCCTCTCTTTTTGGAGCACGCAAACACATCTCTGTGTATGTATGTTTTCAAGTCTTTGTCTCACTCAGTCTGACCCTCCGTCTCAGTCTCAAACTTTCTGTCTCTCTCTGTCTCTATCTCACTTTCTGTCACTCCCTGTTTCCCTGTTTGTCTCTGTTTCTCAATGTGCCTCTCTCTTTCTCACGGTGTCCAGTTCTGTTCCAATCGGATTCTCTCAGTCTCTCTTTCTGACTGTCTCACTCTTTCCCATCATCTCTGTCTGTCTATGTCTCTGCCTGTCTGTCTCCCTTTGTCTGTCTCTGTTAGTCCCTGTCTCTAACCTGATAAGTATTTCCATCATTTTCTGCTTTTGTCTCTATCTCTCTCTCTCTATCTGTATCTCTCCTTGTCACTGTATTTATCATTGTCTTTCTCTCATTCTATCCCTCTCTCTCTTAATAGATCACACACACAGACCTCTGTATATGTATGTGTTTGAGTCTTTTTCTCACTCAGTCTGCCTCTCCTTCTCAGTCTCACACTTTCTGTCTGTCTTTCCCTGTTTGTCGGTTTGCCTCTGTCTCTCAATGTGTCTGTCGACTTTTCATGGTGACCAGTTCTGTTCACAACTCGATTCCTGCTCTGACAGAACTGATGCTCGTCAGTTTCTCGTTTGTTAGTGGTGAGTATCCCCGCCTGTCATGAGGAGTCCGGGGATCAATTCACCGACGGGGAGGCAGTTGTTTCAAAATGTTGAATTTTACTTCTGTTTCTTGGAAGAGATTCATATTAAAAAGTTCTAGAGCAATATAGAACTGTAAAAATACAGGTAGAGGAGATTGCCTCTTCCTGATTTTGAGCAAACGGAGACTTTTTCATGATTCTTTGGCCGTCTGCTGCACAGAGATGGATGACTGAGTTGTTTCTGCGTAACGTTCAAGCAGGCAGAAATGCATTAGTCGTGGCCGAGTGGTTAAGGCGATGAATTCGAAATCCATTGAGTTTTCTCCATGCAGGTTCGAATCCTGCAGACTTCGATGCCCAGCATTTTTCATTGCATTTCACAATTTAACCATGTCTCTACAAAACTGATCCTGAGATAGGTGGAATAACATCCCACACCTTTCAACACTGACAGCTCTTTCTGATTTTTATTAATCTGCAATATTAAAGATACATACGGACAGAAAAACGCAAAAAGCTGTCAAAGTTTCTACAGTGATTCAGACTGCCTATCCTTCTATATGTCTAAGGCATCGGTGCATCTCCGTTGGTGCGTGTAACTGTCTGTGGAAATCACCACCATGAATTTGGTATGTCCTGGAACTTATAAAAAAGAATTGGGAAAAATAATACTGTTGTGAACTTTGGTATCGGCTTTGTTGCAGTGGCAGCATTCTCGACTGAATCAGGAGTTTGTGTGTTCAATTCCCACTCCTGAGACTTAAGCATATAATCTTGGCTAACACTCTAGTGCAGCACTTGGGGAATTTTGCATTGTTGAAGCTGTTGAAGTTCGGATGAAATGTTAAATTGAAGCTCCGTCTGCACCCTCGTATGGATGTGAAACATCCCAGAGCATTACTCGAAAAAGAATAGGAGAGTTGCCCCCGTGTCAATATTACTAAAAATGTTCGGAAATGCTCACTGAAAAACGATGTATATTTGTGTGTCTGTGGGAGTGGGGTTGAATCCAGATTCTCGCAGAGACAGAATCCAGATTGTGACAGGACCAGGATGGCCGCGTGGTTAAGGCGGTGGCTTTAAAATTAAATGGACTTTTCCCGCGTGGGTTTGTACCCCACTCCTGGTATCTCTTTAATTTAACACGATTTCCTCCCATTCCGATCAGTGATACCGGATTTTCATCTGTTGAATCTGCAATTTTCTGTACCTATGTGACACTCTGAGCCGATAATGAAATGAAATTGTGAAATGTATCTGTGTCGCTCGGTCTCTGCCTCTCTCTCTCTTTCGAGAGCTGTGTATGCGTTTGTATGTTTGAGTCTTTGTCTCAATCTATCTGTCCCTGTTTCTCGATTTGTCTCTGTCTCTCAATCTGTCTCTTTCTCACGGTGTCCACGTCTGTCCCAATGGGATTCTCTCAGACTCTTTGTCTGACTGGCTCTCTCTTTCCCATCATTTCTGTCTGACCATGTCTTTGCCTGCCTCTGTTCGTCCCTGTCTCTAACCTGATAAGTATTTCCATCATTTTCAGTTTTTGTCTCTATCTCTCTCTCGCTATCTGCCTCTCTCCTTGTCACTGTCTTTATCATTGTCTTTCTCTCACTCTTTCCCTCTCTCTCTTTATAAATCACACACACACATCTCTGTATATGTTTGTATTTGAGTCTTTTTCTCACTCAGTCTGCCTCAGACTCATACTTCCTGTCTCTCGTTGTCTCTATCTCGTTGTCTGTCTCTCCCTGTTTGTCGGTTTGTCTCTGTCTCTCAATATGTCGGTCGGCTTCTCATGGTGTCCAGTTCTGTTCACATCTCGATTCCAGGTCTGATAGAGCCACGATCTGTCAGTTCCTCGTTGGTATAGTGGTGAGTATCCCTGCCTGTTATGCAGGAGACTGAGGTTCAATTCGCCGACGAGGAGGCAGTTGTTTCAAATATACAAAGTTTTACTTTTGTTTCTTGGTATCGACTCATGTTAAAAAGTTCCAGAGTAATATAGAACATTACAAATACAGCAAGATCAGATTGCTACTTCCAGATTTTTAGCAAACGGAGACTGTTTCAGGATTCTGTGGCCGTATGCTGCACAGAAATGGATGACTGAGTTTTAGCTGAGTAACATTTAAAGAGGCAGCGGACCAGTGGTTGTGGCCGAGTGGTTAAGACGATGGACTGAAAATCCATTGGGGTTTCCCCGTGCAGATTTGATTCCGGCCGACTGCGTTTCTCAGCATATTTCATTCTGTTTGATAATTTAACCAAGTTCATGCAAAACTGATTCTGAGATAGATGGAACAAAAGCCAGCCAAAGTAGCGACAGTGAACCTGCCTGTCTATCCATCTATTTGTATAAGTTCTCTGTCTATATCTTGATCTGGGTGTTATGGTACATCAGTCATTGAAAGTTGGCACGCAGGTGCAGCAGGCGGTGAAGCAGGCAAATGGCATGTTCGCCTTCATAGCTGGGTGATTTGAGTGTAGGAGCAGGGAGGTCTGACTGCAGTTGTACAGAGCCTTGGTGGGGTCACACCTGGAATATTGTGTGGAATTTTTTGAGGATGTTTCCAGTAGAGTGGACAAGGGAGAACCAGTTGATGTGGTATATTTGGACTTTCAGAAGGCTTTCGACAAGGTCCCTCACAAGAGATTAATGTGCAAAGTTAAAGCACATGGGATTGGGGGTAGTGTGCTGACATGGATTGAGAACTGGTTGTCAGACAGGAAGCAAAGAGTAGGAGTAAATGGGGACTTTTCAGAATGGCAGGCAGTGACTAATGGGGTACCGCAAGGTTCTGTGCTGGGGCCCCAGCTGTTTACACATTAATGATTTAGACGAGGGGATTAAATGTAGTATCTCCAAATTTGCGGATGACACTAAGTTGGGTGGCAGTGTGAGCTGCAAGGAGGATTCTATGAGGCTGCAGAGCGACTTGGATAGGTTAGGTGAGTGGGAAAATGCATGGCAGATGAAGTATAATGTGGATAAATGTGAGGTTATCCACTTTGGTGGTAAAAACAGAGAGACAGACTATTATCTGAATGGTGACAGATTAGGAAAAGGGCAGGTGCAAAGAGACCTGGGTGTCATGGTACATCAGTCATTGAAGGTTGGCATGCAGGTACAGCAGGCGGTTAAGAAAGCAAATGGCATGTTGGCCTTCATAGCGAGGGGATTTGAGTACAAGGGCAGGGAGGTGTTGCTACAATTGTACAGGGCCTTGGTGAGGCCACACCTGGAGTATTGTGTACAGTTTTGGTCTCCTAACCTGAGGAAGGACATTCTTGCTATTGAGGGAGTGCAGCGAAGGTTCACCAGACTGATTCCCGGGATGGCGGGACTGACCTATCAAGAAAGACTGGATCAACTGGGCTTGTATTCACTGGAGTTCAGAAGAATGAGAGGGGACCTCATAGAAACGTTTAAAATTCTGACGGGGTTAGACAGGTTAGATGCAGGAAGAATGTTCCCAATGTTGGGGAAGTCCAGAACCAGGGGACACAGTCTAAGGATAAGGGGGAAGCCAATTAGGACCGAGATGAGGAGGAATTTCTTCACCCAGAGAGTGGTGAACCTGTGGAATTCTCTACCACAGAAAGTTGTTGAGGCCAATTCACTAAATATATTCAAAAAGGAGTTAGATGAAGTCCTTACTACTAGGGGAATCAAGGGGTATGGTGAGAAAGCAAGAATGGGGTACTGAAGTTGCATGTTCAGCCATGAACTCATTGAATGGCGGTGCAGGCTAGAAGGGCCGAATGGCCTACTCCTGCACCTATTTTCTATGTTTCTATGTTTCTATGTCCTTGCTATTGAGGGAGTACAGCGAAGATTCACCAGCTTGATTCCCGGGATGGCAGGACTGACATATGAGGAGAGACTGGATCAACTGGGCTGGTATCCACTGGAGTTTAGAAGAATGAGAGGCGCTCCCATAGAAATATCAAGGGCGACTTTACTTTACATGTAGATTGGCCTAACCAAACAGGTAGCAATATGGAAGAGGAGTATTTCCTCGAGCGTATTAGGGATGGTTTTCTCACTCAGTATATCGAGGGATCATCTAGAGGGCTGGCCATCCTAGACTGGGTGATGTGTAATGAGAAAGGACCAATTAGCAATCTTGTTGTGCGATGCCCCTTGGGAAAGAGTGACCATAATAAGGTAGAATTCTTTATTAAGGTGGCGAGTGACACAGCTAATTCAGAGACTAGGGTCCTGAATTTAAGGAAAGATAACTTCGATGGTATGAGGCGTGAATTTGCTAGAATAGACTGGCGAATGATACTGAAAGGGTTGAAGGTGGATAGGCCATGGCAAACATTTAAAGATCAAATGGATGAACTTCAACAATTGTATTTCCCTGTCTGGAGTAAAAATAAAACGGGGAATGTGGCTCAACCGTGGCTAACAAAGGAAATTAAGGATAGTGTTAAATCCAGGGAAGAGGCATATAAATTGGCCAGAAAAAGCTTCAACCTGAGGACTGGGAGGAATTTAGAATTCGGCAGAGGAGGAAAAAGGGTTTAATTAGGAGGGGGAACATAGATTATGAGAGGAATCTTGCTGGGAACATAATAAAGTTCGATAGATATGTGAAGACAAAAAGATTAGAGAAGACAAACGTAGGTCCCTTGCAATCAGATTCAGGTGAATTTATAGTGGAGAAGAAGGAAATTGTAGACCAGTTGAACAATCACTTTGGTTCTGTCTTCACGAAGGAAGAAACGCATAACCTTCCAGAAATACTAGGGCACCAAGGATCTAGCGAGAAGGAGGAACTGAAGGAAATCCTTATCAGTCAGGTAATTGTGTTCGGGAAATTGATGGGATTGAAGGCCGATAAATCCCCGGGGCCTGATAGTCTGCATTGGAATGTACTTAAGGAAGTGGCCCTAGAAATAGCGGATGATTGGTGATCATTTTCGAACAGTCTATCGACTCTAGATCAGTTCGTATGAACTGAAGGGTAAATAATGTAACACCACATTTTAAAAAAGGAGGGAGATAGAAAGCGGATAATTACAGACCGGTTAGCCTGACATCAGTAGTGGGGAAAATGTACGAATCAATTTATTAAAGATGAAATAGCAGCGCATTTGGAAAGCAGTGACAGGATCGGTCCAAGCTGCATGAATATATGAATGGGAAATCAAGCTCGACAAATCTTCTGGAATTATTTGAGGATGTAGCTAGTATAATGGACAAGGGCAACCAGTGGATGTGGTGTATTTGGACTTTCAAAAGGCTTTCAACAAGGTCCCACACACGTATTGGTGTGCAAAGTTAAAGCACATGGTATTGGGGGTAATGTACTGACGTGGATAGAGAACTGGTTGGCAGACAGAAAGCAGAGAGTCGGGATAAACGGTCTTTTTCAGAAAAGCAGGCAGTGACTAGTGGGGTGCCACAGCGCTCATTGCTGGGATCCCAGCTATTTACAATATACATTAATGATTTAGATGAAGGAATTGAGTGTAATATCTTCAAGTTTGCAGATGATACTAACAGGGTGGCGGTGTGAGCTGTGAGGAGGATGCTAAGAGGCTGCAGGGTGACTTGGACCGGTTAGGTGAGAGGGCAAATGCATGGCAGATGCAGTATAATGTGGATAAATGTGAGGTTATCCACTTTAGTGGCAAAAACACGAAGGCAGAATATTATCTGTATGGCAGCAGATTTGGAAAACGGGAGCTGCAACGAGACCTGGGTGTCATGGTACATCAGTCATTGAAAGCTGGCATGCAGTTCCAGCAGGCAGTGAAGAAGGCAAATGGTATGTTGGCCTTCATAGCTAGAGGATTTGAGTATCGGCGCAGGGAGGTCTTACTGCAGTTGTACAGGACATTTGTGAGACCTCACCTGGAATATTGTGTTCAGTTTTGGTCTCGTAATCTGAGGAAGGTCTTTCTTGCTATTGAGGGAGTGCAGCGAAGGTTTACCTGACTGATTCCCGGGATGGCAGGTCTCACATATGAGGAGAGATTGAATCGACTGTGTCTCTGTGTCTGTCTATCTGTATATATGTCTCTGTGTATGTGCAACTGTCTGTGGAAATCATCACCATGAACTTGGTATGTCCTGGAACTTAAAAAAAAAGACTTGGGGAAAGTAATACAGCTGTGAACTTTTGTCTCAGCTTTGGTTCAGTGGCAGCATTCTCGACTGAATTAGGAGTTTGTGTGTTCAAGTCGCACTCCTGAGACTTGAGCATATAATCTTGGCTAACACTCAATTGCAGGACTTGGGGAATTTTGCATTGTTGAAGCTGTTGACATTCGGATGAAATGTTAAATTGAAGCTCCGTCTGCACCCTCGGGTGGATGTGACAGGTCCCAGAGCATTACATCAAAAAGAATAGGAGAGTTGCCCCCGTGTCAATATTGCTAAAAATGATCGGAAATGCTCCCTGAAACCCGATGTGCATGTGTGTGGCTGTGGGGGTGGAGATGAAGCCCAGATTCTCACAGAGACAGAATCCAATTGCTGACGGGACCAGGATGGCCGAGTGGCTAAGGCGTTGGGCTGGTGATCCAATGGGTTTTTACGCTCGTGGGTTCGTATCCCAGTCCTGGTAATTGCTTAATTAAACAAAGATTTTTTTTCCCATCCTGCTCAGTGATACCCGAATTTCATCTGTTGCATTTGCATTTTTCTGCAACTCGGTGACACTCTGAGCAGATAATGAAATGAAATTGTGCAATATATCTGTGTCGCTAAGTCTCTGCCTCTCTCTCCCTTTAGAGAGCTGTGTATGTGTTTGTGTATTTGAATCTTTGTCTCTCTCAGTCTGCCTCTCTCTGATTCACTCTGTCTGTCCCTTTTACTTTGTTTGTCTCTGTCTCTCAATCTGTCTCTTTCTCACGGTGTCAAGTTCTGTTCCAAAGGGATTCTCTCAGACTATCTGTCTGAATGTCTCTCTCTTTCCATCATCTCTGTCTGTCCATGTCTTTGCCTGTCTCTATTACTCCCTGCCTCTAACCTGATGAGTATTTCCATAATTTTCTGTTTTTGCCTCTTTGTCTCTCTCTCTATCTGTCTTTTTCTCTATCTGTCTCCCTCTTTGTCTCTCTCTTTGTCCCTGGCTTTTTCTTTTCATTCCATCACTATTTGCCTCCCTCTCTTTTTGGAGCACGCAAACACATCTCTGTGTATGTATGTTTTCAAGTCATTGTCTCACTCAGTCTGACCCTCCGTCTCAGTCTCAAACTTTCTGTCTCTCTCTGTCTCTATCTCACTTTCTGTCACTCCCTGTTTCCCTGTTTGTCTCTGTTTCTCAATGTGCCTCTCTCTTTCTCACGGTGTCCAGTTCTGTTCCAATCGGATTCTCTCAGTCTCTCTTTCTGACTGTCTCACTCTTTCCCATCATCTCTGTCTGTCTATGTCTCTGCCTGTCTGTCTCCCTTTGTCTGTCTCTGTTAGTCCCTGTCTCTAACCTGATAAGTATTTCCATCATTTTCTGCTTTTGTCTCTCTCTCTCTCTCTCTATCTGTATCTCTCCTTGTCACTGTATTTATCATTGTCTTTCTCTCATTCTATCCCTCTCTCTCTTAATAGATCACACACACAGACCTCTGTATATGTATGTGTTTGAGTCTTTTTCTCACTCAGTCTGCCTCTCCTTTTCAGTCTCACACTTTCTGTCTGTCTTTCCCTGTTTGTCGGTTTGCCTCTGTCTCTCAATGTGTCTGTCGACTTTTCATGGTGACCAGTTCTGTTCACAACTCGATTCCTGCTCTGACAGAACTGATGCTCGTCAGTTTCTCGTTTGTTAGTGGTGAGTATCCCCGCCTGTCATGAGGAGTCCGGGGATCAATTCACCGACGGGGAGGCAGTTGTTTCAAAATGTTGAATTTTACTTCTGTTTCTTGGAAGAGATTCATATTAAAAAGTTCTAGAGCAATATAGAACTGTAAAAATACAGGTAGAGGAGATTGCCTCTTCCTGATTTTGAGCAAACGGAGACTTTTTCATGATTCTTTGGCCGTCTGCTGCACAGAGATGGATGACTGAGTTGTTTCTGCGTAACGTTCAAGCAGGCAGAAATGCATTAGTCGTGGCCGAGTGGTTAAGGCGATGAATTCGAAATCCATTGAGTTTTCTCCATGCAGGTTCGAATCCTGCAGACTTCGATGCCCAGCATTTTTCATTGCATTTCACAATTTAACCATGTCTCTACAAAACTGATCCTGAGATAGGTGGAATAACATCCCACACCTTTCAACACTGACAGCTCGTTCTGATTTTTATTAATCTGCAATATTAAAGATACATACGGACAGAAAAACGCAAAAAGCTGTCAAAGTTTCTACAGTGATTCAGACTGCCTATCCTTCTATATGTCTAAGGCATCGGTGCATCTCCGTTGGTGCGTGTAACTGTCTGTGGAAATCACCACCATGAATTTGGTATGTCCTGGAACTTATAAAAAAGAATTGGGAAAAATAATACTGTTGTGAACTTTGGTATCGGCTTTGTTGCAGTGGCAGCAGTCTCGACTGAATCAGGAGTTTGTGTGTTCAATTCCCACTCCTGAGACTTAAGCATATAATCTTGGCTAACACTCTAGTGCAGCACTTGGGGAATTTTGCATTGTTGAAGCTGTTGAAGTTCGGATGAAATGTTAAATTGAAGCTCCGTCTGCACCCTCGTATGGATGTGAAACATCCCAGAGCATTACTCGAAAAAGAATAGGAGAGTTGCCCCCGTGTCAATATTACTAAAAATGTTCGTAAATGCTCACTGAAAAACGATATGTGTGTGTCTGTGGGAGTGGGGTTGAATCCAGATTCTCGCAGAGACAGAATCCAGATTGTGACAGGACCAGGATGGCCGCGTGGTTAAGGCGGTGGCTTTAAAATTAAATGGACTTTTCCCGCGTGGGTTTGTACCCCACTCCTGGTATCTCTTTAATTTAACACGATTTCCTCCCATTCCGATCAGTGATACCGGATTTTCATCTGTTGAATCTGCAATTTTCTGTACCTATGTGACACTCTGAGCCGATAATGAAATGAAATTGTGAAATGTATCTGTGTCGCTCGGTCTCTGCCTCTCTCTCTCTTTCGAGAGCTGTGTATGCGTTTGTATGTTTGAGTCTTTGTCTCAATCTATCTGTCCCTGTTTCTCGATTTGTCTCCGTCTCTCAATCTGTCTCTTTCTCACGGTGTCCACGTCTGTCCCAATGGGATTCTCTCAGACTCTTTGTCTGACTGGCTCTCTCTTTCCCATCATTTCTGTCTGACCATGTCTTTGCCTGCCTCTATTCGTCCCTGTCTCTAACCTGATAAGTATTTCCATCATTTTCAGTTTTTGTCTCTATCTCTCTCTCGCTATCTGTCTCTCTCCTTGTCACTGTCTTTATCATTGTCTTTCTCTCACTCTTTCCCTCTCTCTCTTTATAAATCACACACACACATCTCTGTATATGTTTGTATTTGAGTCTTTTTCTCACTCAGTCTGCCTCAGACTCATACTTCCTGTCTCTCGTTGTCTCTATCTCGTTGTCTGTCTCTCCCTGTTTGTCGGTTTGTCTCTGTCTCTCAATATGTCGGTCGGCTTCTCATGGTGTCCAGTTCTGTTCACATCTCGATTCCAGGTCTGACAGAGCCACGATCTGTCAGTTCCTCGTTAGTATAGTGATGAGTATCCCTGCCTGTTATGCAGGAGACTGAGGTTCAATTCGCCGACGAGGAGGCAGTTGTTTCAAATATACAAAGTTTTACTTTTGTTTCTTGGTATCGACTCATGTTAAAAAGTTCCAGAGTAATATAGAACATTACAAATACAGCAAGATCAGATTGCTACTTCCAGATTTTTAGCAAACGGAGACTGTTTCAGGATTCTGTGGCCGTATGCTGCACAGAAATGGATGACTGAGTTTTATCTGAGTAACATTTAAAGAGGCAGCGGACCAGTGGTTGTGGCCGAGTGGTTAAGACGATGGACTGAAAATCCATTGGGGTTTCCCCGTGCAGATTTGATTCCGGCCGACTGCGTTTCTCAGCATATTTCATTCTGTTTGATAATTTAACCAGGTTCATGCAAAACTGATTCTGAGATAGATGGAACAAAAGCCAGCCAAAGTAGCGACAGTGAACCTGCCTGTCTATCCATCTATTTGTATAAGTTCTCTGTCTATATCTTGATCTGGGTGTCATGGTACATCAGTCATTGAAAGTTGGCACGCAGGTGCAGCAGGCGGTGAAGCAGGCAAATGGCATGTTCGCCTTCATAGCTGGGTGATTTGAGTGTAGGAGCAGGGAGGTCTGACTGCAGTTGTACAGAGCCTTGGTGGGGTCACACCTGGAATATTGTGTGGAATTTTTTGAGGATGTTTCCAGTAGAGTGGACAAGGGAGAACCAGTTGATGTGGTATATTTGGACTTTCAGAAGGCTTTCGACAAGGTCCCTCACAAGAGATTAATGTGCAAAGTTAAAGCACATGGGATTGGGGGTAGTGTGCTGACATGGATTGAGAACTGGTTGTCAGACAGGAAGCAAAGAGTAGGAGTAAATGGGGACTTTTCAGAATGGCAGGCAGTGACTAATGGGGTACCGCAAGGTTCTGTGCTGGGGCCCCAGCTGTTTACACATTAATGATTTAGACGAGGGGATTAAATGTAGTATCTCCAAATTTGCGGATGACACTAAGTTGGGTGGCAGTGTGAGCTGCAAGGAGGATTCTATGAGGCTGCAGAGCGACTTGGATAGGTTAGGTGAGTGGGCAAATGCATGGCAGATGAAGTATAATGTGGATAAATGTGAGGTTATCCACTTTGGTGGTAAAAACAGAGAGACAGACTATTATCTGAATGGTTGACAGATTAGGAAAAGGGCAGGTGCAAAGAGACCTGGGTGTCATGGTACATCAGTCATTGAAGGTTGGCATGCAGGTACAGCAGGCCGTTAAGAAAGCAAATGGCATGTTGGCCTTCATAGCGAGGGGATTTGAGTACAAGGGCAGGGAGGTGTTGCTACAATTGTACAGGGCCTTGGTGAGGCCACACCTGGAGTATTGTGTACAGTTTTGGTCTCCTAACCTGAGGAAGGACATTCTTGCTATTGAGGGAGTGCAGCGAAGGTTCACCAGACTGATTCCCGGGATGGCGGGACTGACCTATCAAGAAAGACTGGATCAACTGGGCTTGTATTCACTGGAGTTCAGAAGAATGAGAGGGGACCTCATAGAAACGTTTAAAATTCTGACGGGGTTAGACAGGTTAGATGCAGGAAGAATGTTCCCAATGTTGGGGAAGTCCAGAACCAGGGGACACAGTCTAAGGATAAGGGGGAAGCCATTTAGGACCGAGATGAGGAGGAATTTCTTCACCCAGAGAGTGGTGAACCTGTGGAATTCTCTACCACAGAAAGTTGTTGAGGCCAATTCACTAAATATATTCAAAAAGGAGTTATATGAAGTCCTTACTACTAGGGGAATCAAGGGGTATGGTGAGAAAGCAGGAATGGGGTACTGAAGTTGCATGTTCAGCCATGAACTCATTGAATGGCGGTGCAGGCTAGAAGGGCCGAATGGCCTACTCCTGCACCTATTTTCTATGTTTCTATGTTTCTATGTCCTTGCTATTGAGGGAGTACAGCGAAGATTCACCAGCTTGATTCCCGGGATGGCAGGACTGACATATGAGGAGAGACTGGATCAACTGGGCTGGTATCCACTGGAGTTTAGAAGAATGAGAGGCGCTCCCATAGAAATATATAAAATTCTGACGAGATTGGACAGGTTAGAGGCGGTTAGAATGTTCCCATTGCTGTGGAATTCGAGAACCAAGGGTGACAGTGTAAGATTAAGTGGTAAGGTATTTAGGACCGAAATGAGGAGACACCTCTTCACTCTGGCATTCTCTACCGCAGAAAGTGGTTGAGGCCAGATCGTTAGATATATTCAAAACGGAGTTAGATATGGCCCTTACGGCTAAAGGGATCAAGGGGTATGGAGAGAAAGCAGGAAAGGGGTACTGAGGTTGAATGATCAGCCATGATCTTATTGAATGATGGTGCAGGCTCGAAGGGCCGAATGGCCTACTCCTGCAACTAATTTATTTGTTTCTATGTTTCTATGTTGATGCGTGTATATTTTTGGTTATTGTGTGTGTGTGTGTGTGTGTGTGTGTGTATGTCTGTCTGTATACATGTCTCTGTGTATGTGCAACTGTCTATGGAAATCATCACCATGAATTTGGTGCGTCCTGGAAATTTTAAAAAGCTTCGGGAAAATAATACGGTTGTGATCTTTGGTATCGGCTTTGTTTCAGTGGCTCCATTCTCGACTGAATCAGGAGGTTGTGTGTGTCAGTCGCACTCCTGAGACTTGAGCATATAATCTTGGCTAACACTCAAATGCAGTGCTTGGGGAATTTTTGAAGCTGTTGACATTCGGATGAAATGTTAAATTGAAACTTCATCTGCACACTCGTGTGGATGTGAAAGGTCCCATAGCCTTCTCATGGTGTCCAGTTCTATTCACAGCTCGAATATTGCTTTGACAAAACCCATGCGCATCAATTCCTCGTGGGAAAGTGGTGAATATCCCCATCTGTCACACGGGAGACCACGGTTCAATTCCCTAACGGGGAATCTGCATTTTACAAAAGGCAGAATTTTGCTTCTGTTTCTTGGTATAGATTCATATTAAAAAGTTCCAGAGCAATAGAGAGCAGCAAAAATACAGCCTCTTCCAGATTTTTAGCAAACGGTGACTTTTTCCACTATTCTGTGGCCGTCTGCTGCACAGAGATGGATGGTTGAGTTTTAACTGAGCAACATTTAAAAAGGCAGCGAGCCAGTAGTCGTGGCCCATTGGTTAAGTCCATAGACTAAAAATCCATTCGGGTTTCCCCGCATAGATTTGAATCCTGCCGACTCCGTTTCTCAACATATTTCATTCTGTTTGACAATTTAACCAGGTCCCTGCAAAACTGATTCTGAGATAGACGGAACAACGCCCCACACCTTTCAATGCCGCCGCTAGTTTCTTTCTTTCATTAATCTGCAATATTCACGAGACAGACGGATAGAAAATCGCAAAATTCAGCCAAAGTTGCGACAGTGATTCAGCCTGTCGAACCCTCGAGATGTCGAAGGCATCTGTGCATGTCCGTTGGTGCTTGTAAATTTTTGTGTGTGTGTCTCTGTGTCTGTCTATCTGTAAAAATGTCTATGTGTATGTGCAACTGTCTGTGGAAATCATCACCATGAATTTGGTATGTCCTGGAACTTAAAAAAAAGACTTGGGAAAGTAACATGGCTGTGAACTTTTGTCTCAGCTTTGGTTCAGTGGCAGCATTCTTGACTGAACCAGGAGTTTGTGTGTTCAAGTCGCACTCCTGAGACTTGAGCATATCATCTTGGCTAACACTCAACTGCAGCATTTGGGGAATTTTGCATTGTTGAAACTGTTGACTTTCTGATGAAATGTTAAATTGAAGCTCCGTCTGCGCACTCGGGTGGTTGTGAGAGGTCCCAGAGCATTACTCGAAAAAGAATAGGAGAGTTGCCCCCGTGTTAACATTCCGAAAAATGTTCTGGAATGCTCCCTGAAACCCGATGTGTTTGTGTGTGTCTGTGGAGGTGGAGTTGAAGCCCAGATTCTCACATAGACAGAATCCAATCGCTGACGGCACCAGGATGGCCGAGTGGTTAAGGCTTAAGATCCAATGGGTTTATACCTGCGTGGGTACGAACCCCACTCCTGGTAATTACTGAATTAAACAGTGATTTCTCCCATTCTGCTCAGTGATAACTGATTTCCATCTGTTGCTTTTGCATTTTTCTGTAGCTCGGTGACAATCTGAGCAGATAATGAAATGAAATTGTGAAATGTATCCGTATCGCTCAGTCTCTGCCTCTCGCTCTGTCTTTAGAGAGCTGTATATGTATTTGTGTGTTTGAGTCTTTGTCTCTCTCAGTCTGCCTCTCTCTGATTCACTCTGTCTGTCCCTGTTTCTCTGTTTGTCTCTGTCTCTCAATCTGTCTCCTTCACACGGTATCCAGTTCTGTTCCAATGGGATTCTGTCATACTCTCTGTCTGACTATCTTGTTCTTTCCCATCATCTCTGTCTTTGCCTGTCTCTGCTCGTCCCTGTCTCTAACCTGATGAGTATTTCCATCATTTTCTGTTTTGGTCTCGATGTCTCTCTCTCTATTTTTATCTTTCTCTCTATTTGTCTCCCTCTTGTCTCTCTCCTTGTCCCTGTCTTTCTCTCACTCTTTCCCTCCCTCTCTTTATAAATCACACGAACACATCTCTGTATATGTATGTGTTTGAGTCTTTGCCTCACTCAGTCTGACCCTAACTCTCAGTCTCAAACTTTCTGTCTCTCTCTGTCTCTACCTCGCTGTCAGTTTCTCGCTGTTTTGCTGAATGTCTCTGTCTCTCAATGTGCCTGTCTCTTTCTCACGATGTCCAGTTGTGTTCCAATGGGATTCTCTCAGTCTCTGTCTGACTGTCTCACTCTTTCCCATCATCTCTGTCTATCGCTGTCTCTGCCTGCCTGTCCCTCTTTGCCTGTCGCTGGTAATTCCTGTCTCTACCCTGCTGAGAATTTCCAACATTTTCTTTTTATTTCTTTGTCTCTCTGTCTATCTGTCGCTCTCTCTCTCCATCTGTCTCTCTCCTTGTCACTTTCTTTATGATTGTCTTTCTCTCACTCTTTCCCTCTTTCTCTTTATAGATCACACACACAGATCTCTTTAGATGTATGTGTTTAAGAGTCTTTTTCTCACTCAGTCTGCCTCTCGTTTTCAGTCTCACACTTGCTGTCTCTCGATGTCTCGATCTCGCTGTCTGTCTCTCCCTGTTTGTCGGTTTGTCTCTGTCTCGCAATGTGTCTGTCGACTTCTCATGGTGTCCAGTTCTATTCACAGCTCGAATATTGCTTTGACAAAACCCGTGCGCATCAATTCCTCGTGGGAAAGTCGTGAATATCCCCGCCTGTCACACGGGAGACCACGGTTCAATTCCCTAACGGGGATTTTACAAAAGGCAGAATTTTGCTTCTGTTTCTTGGTATAGATTCATATTAAAAAGTTCCAGGGCAATACAGAGCAGCAGAAATAGAGCAGCAAAAATACAGCCTCTTCCAGCTTTTTAGCAAACGGTGACTTTTTCACTATTCTGTGGCCGTCTGCTGCACAGAGATGGAAGGTTGAGTTTTAACTGAGTAACATTTAAAAAGGCAGCGAGCCAGTAGTCGTGGCCCATTGGTTAAGGCCAGAGACTAAAAATCCATTCGGGTTTCCCCGCATAGATTTGAATCCTGCCGACTCCGTTTCTCAGCATATTTCATTCTGTTTGACAATTTAACCAGGTCCCTGCAAAACTGATTCTGAGATAGACGGAACAACATCCCACACCTTTCAATACCGCCGCTATTTTCTTTCTTTCATTAATCTGCAATATTCACGATACATACGGATCGAAAATCGCCAAGATCAGCCAAAGTTGCGACAGTGATTCAGCCTGTCTATCCCTCGAGATGTCTCAGGCATCTGTGCATGTCTGTTGGTGCGTGCAAATTTTTGTGTGTGCGTCTCTGTGTCTGTCTATCTGTAAAAAATGTCTATGTGTATGTGCAACTGTCTGTGGAAATCATCACCATGAATTTGGTATGTCCCGGAACTTAAAAAAAAGACTTGGGAAAGTAATATGGCTGTGAACTTTTGTCTTAGCTTTGGTTCAGTGGCAGCATTCTTGACTGAATCAGGAGTTTGTGTGTACAAGTTGCACTCCTGAGACTTGAGCATACAACCTTTGCTAACACTCAACTGCAGCATTTGGGGAATTTTGCAGTGTTGAAACTGTTGACTTTCGGATGAAATGTTAAATGGAAGCACCGGCTGCGCACTCGGGTGGTTGTGAGAGGTCCCAGAGCATTACTCGAAAAAGAATAGGAGAGTTTCCCCCGTGTCAATTTTCCCAAAAATGTTCGGAAATACTCCCTGAAACCCGATGTGTTTGTGTGTGTCTGTGGAGGTGGAGTTGAAGCCCAGATTCTCACATAGACAGAATCCAATCGCTGACGGCACCAGGATGGCCGAGTGGTTAAGGCGTTGGGCTTAAGATCCAATGGGTTTATACCTGCGTGGGTTCGAACCCCACTCCTGGTAATTATTTAATTAAACAGTGATTTCTCCCATTCTGCTCAGTGATAACTGATTTTCATCTGTTGCATTTGCATTTTTCTGTAGCTCGGTGACAATCTGAGCAGATAATTAAATGAAATTGTGAAATGTATATGTATCGCTCAGTCTCTGCCTCTCGCTCTGTCTTCAGAGAGCTGTATATGTATTTGTGTGTTTGAATCTTTGTCTCTCTCAGTCTGATTCACTCTGTCTGTCCCAGTTTCTCTGTTTGTCTCTGTCTCTCAATCTGTCCCCTTCACACGGTATCCAGTTCTGTTCCAATGGGATTCTGTCATACTCTCTGTCTGACTGTCTCGCTCTTTCCCATCATCTATGTCTTTGCCTGTCTCTGCTCGTCTCTGTCTCTAACCTGATGAGTATTTCCATCATTTTCTGTTTTGGTCTCGATGTCTCTCTCTCTCTATTTATCTTTCTCTCTATCTGTCTCCCTCTTTGTCTCTCTCCTTGTCCCTGTCTTTCTCTCACTCTTTCCCTCCCTCTCTTTATAAATCACACAAACACATCTCTGTATATGTATGTGTTTGAGTCTTTGCCTCACTCAGTCTGACCCTCCCTCTCAGTCTCAAACTTTCTGTCATCTCTGTCTCTACCTCGCTGTCTGTTTCTCCCTGTTTCGCTGTTTGTCACTGACTCTCAATGTGCCTGTCTCTTTCTCACGGTGTCCAGTTGTGTTCCAATGGGATTCTCTCAGTCTCTCTGTCTGACTGTTTCACTCTTTCCCATCATCACTGTCTATCTATGTCTCTGCCTGCCTGTCTCTCTTTGCCTCTCGCTGGTAGTTCCTGTCTCTAACCTGCTGAGAATTTCCAACATTTTCTTTTTATTTCTTTGTCTCTCTGTCTATCTGTCGCTCTCTCTCCATCTGTCTCTCTCATTGTCACTGTCTTTATGATTGTCTTTCTCTCAATCTTTCCGTCTTTCTCTTTATAGATCACACACACAGATCTCTTCAGATGTATGTGTTTGAGAGTCTTTTTCTCACTCAGTCTGCCTCTTGTTTTCAGTCTCACACTTGCTGTCTCTCGTTGTCTCGATCTCGCTGTCTCGATCTCGCTGTCTGTCTCTCCATGTTTGTCGGTTTGTCTCTGTCTCGCAATGTGTCTGTCGACTTCTCATGGTGTCCAGTTCTATTCACAGCTCGAATATTGCTTTGACAAAACCCATGCGCATCAATTCCTTGTGGGAAAGTCGTGAATATCCCCACCTGTCACACGGGAGACCACGGTTCAATTCCCTAACGGGGAAGCTGCATTTTACAAAAGGCAGAATTTTGCTTCTGTTTCTTGGTATAGATTCATATTAAAAAGTTCCAGAGCAATATAGAGCAGCAAAAATACAGCCTCTTCCAGATTTTTAGCAAACGGTGACTTTTTCACTATTCTGTGGCCGTCTGCTGCACAGAGATGGAAGGTTGAGTTTTAACTGAGTAACATTTAAAAAGGCAGCGAGCCAGTAGTCGTGGGCCATTGGTTAAGGCCATAGACTAAAAATCCATGCGGGTTTCCCCGCATAGATTTGAATCCTGCCGAATCCGTTTCTCAGCATATTTCATTCTGTTTGACAATTTAACCAGGTCCCTGCAAAACTGATTCTGAGATAGACGGAACAACGTCCCACACTTTCAATGCTGCCGCTATTTTCATTCTTTCATTAATCTGCAATATTCACGATACATACGGATCGAAAATCGCAAAGATCAGCCAAAGTTGCGACAGTGATTCAGCCTGTCTATACCTCGAGATGTCTCAGGCATCTGTGCATGTCCGTTGGAGCGTGTAAATTTTTGTGTGTGCGTCTCTGTGTCTGTCTATTTGTAAAAATGTCTATGTGTATGTGCAACTGTCTGTGGAAATCATCATCATGAATTTGGTATGTCCCGAAACTTAAAAAAAAGACTTGGGAAAGTAATATGGCTGTGAACTTTTGTCTTAGCTTTGGTTCAGTGGCAGCATCCTTGACTGAATCAGGAGTTTGTGTGTACAAGTCGCACTCCTGAGACTTGAGCATACAACCTTTGCTAACACTCAACTGCAGCATTTGGGGAATTTTGCAGTGTTGAAACTGTTGACTTTCGGATGAAATGTTAAATGGAAGCACCGGCTGCGCACTCGGGTGGTTGTGAGAGGTCCCAGAGCATTACTCGAAAAACAATAGGAGAGTTTCCCCCGTGTCAATTTTCCGAAAAATGTTCGGAAATACTCCCTGAAACCCGATGTGTTTGTGTGTGTCTGTGGAGGTGGAGTTGAAGCCCAGATTCTCAAATAGACAGAATCCAATCGCTGACAGCACCAGGATGGCCCAGTGGTTAAGGCGTTGGGCTTAAGATCCAATGGGTTTATACCTGCGTGGGTTCGAACCCCACTCCTGGTAATGACTTAATTAAACAGTGATTTCTCCCATTCTGCTCAGTGATAACTGATTTTCATCTGTTGCATTTGCATTTTTCTGTAGCTCGGTGAAAATCTGAGCAGATAATTAAATGAAATTGAGAAATGTATCTGTATCGCTCAGTCTCTGCCTCTCGCTCTGTCTTCAGAGAGCTGTATATGTATTTGTGTGTTTGAGTCTTTGTCTCGCTCAGTCTGCCTCTCTCTGATTCATTTTGTCTGTCCCTGTTTCTCTGTTTGTCTCTGTCTCTCAATCTGTCTCCTTCACACGGTATCCAGTTCTGTTCCAATGGGATTCTGTCATACTCTCTGTCTGACTGTCTCGTTCTTTCCCATCATCTATGTCTTTGCCTGTCTCTGCTCGTCCCTGTCTCTAACCTGATGAGTATTTCCATCATTTTCTGTTTTGGTCTCGATGTCTCTCTCTCTCTCTATTTATCTTTCTCTCTATCTGTCTCCGTCTTTGTCTGTCTCCTTGTCCCTGTCTTTCTCACACTCTTTCCCTCCCTCTCTTCATAAATCACACAAACACATCTCTGTTAATGTATGTGTTTGAGTCTTTGCCTCACTCAGTCTGACCCTAACTCTCAGTCTCAAACTTTCTGTCTCTCTCTGTCTCTACCTCGCTGTCTGTTTCTCCCTGTTTTGCTGTTTGTCTCTGTCTCTCAATGTGCCTGTCTCTTTCTCACGGTGTCCAGTTGTATTCCAATGGGATTCTCTCAGTCTCTCTGTCTGACTGTCTCACTCTTTCCAATCATCTCTGTCTATCTATGTCTCTGCCTGCCTGTCTCTCTTTGCCTGTCGCTGGTAGTTCCTGTCTCTCACCTGCTGAGAATTTCCAACATTTTCTGTTTATTTCTTTGTCTCTCTGTCTATCTGTCGCTCTCTCTCCATCTGTCTCTCTCCTTGTCACTTTCTTTATGATTGTCTTTCTCTCACTCTTTCCCTCTTTCTCTTTATAGATCACACACACAGATCTCTTTAGATGTATGTGTTTGAGAGTCTTTTTCTCACTCAGTCTGCCTCTCGTTTTCAGTCTCACACATGCTGTCTCTCGTTGTCTCGATCTCGCACTCTGTCTCTCCCTGTTTGTCGGTTTGTCTCTGTCTCGCAATGTGTCTGTCGACTTCTCATGGTGTCCAGTTCTATTCACAGCTCGAATATTGCTTTGACAAAACCTATACGCATCAATTCCTCGTGGGAAAGTCGTGAATGTCCCCGCCTGTCACACGGGAGACCACGGTTCAATTCTCTAACGGGGAGGCTGCATTTTACAAAAGGCAGAATTTTGCTTCTGTTTCTTGGTATAGATTCATATTAAAAAGTTCCAGGGCAATATAGAGCAGCAGAAATACAGCTTCTTCCAGATTTTTAGCAAACGGTGACTTTTTCACTATTCTGTGGCCGTCTGCTGCACAGAGATGGAAGGTTGAGTTTTAACTGAGTAACATTTAAAAAGGCAGCGAGCCAGTCGTCGTGGCCCATTGGTTAAGGCCATAGACTAAAAATCCATTCGGGTTTCCCCGCATAGATTTGAATCCTGCCGACTCCGTTTCTCAGCATATTTCATTCTGTTTGACAATTTAACCAGGTCCCTGCAAAACTGATTCTGAGATAGACGGAACAACGACCCACTCCTTTCAATGCTGCCGCTATTTTCTTTCTTTCATTAATCTGCAATATTCACGATACATACGGATCGAAAATCGCAAAGAGCAGCCAAAGTTGCGACAGTGATTCAGCCTGTCTATACCTCGAGATGTCTCAGGCATCTGTGCATGTCCGTTGCAGCGTGTAAATTTTTGTGTGTGCGTCTCTGTGTCTGTCTATTTGTAAAAATGTCTATGTGTATGTGCAACTGTCTGTGGAAATCATCACCATGAATTTGGCATGTCCCGGAACTTAAAAAAAAGACTTGGGAAAGTAATATGGCTGTGAACTTTTGTCTCAGCTTTGGTTCAGTGGCAGCATTCTTGACTGAATCAGGAGTTTGTGTTTACAAGTCGCACTCCTGAAACTTGAGTACACAACCTTTGCTAACACTCAACTGCAGCATTTGGGGAATTTTGCATTGTTGAAACTGTTGACTTTCGGATGAAATGTTAAATTGAAGCACCGGCTGCGCACTCGGGTGGTTGTGAGAGGTCCCAGAGCATTACTCGAAAAAGAATAGGAGAGTTGCCCCCGTGTCAATTTTCCCAAATATGTTCGGAAATACTCCCTGAAACCCGATGTGTTTGTGTGTGTCTGTGGAGGTGGAGTTGAAGCCCAGATTCTCACAGAGACAGAATCCAATCGCTGACGGCACCAGGATGGCCGAGTGGTTAAGGCGTTGGGCTTAAGATTCAATGGGTTTATACCTGCGTGGGTTCGAACCCCACTCCTGGTAGTTACTTAATTAAACAGTGATTTCCCCCATTCTGCTCAGTGATAATTGATTTTCATCTGTTGCATTTGCATTTTTCTGTAGCTCGGTGACAATCTGAGCAGATAATGAAATGAAATTGTGAAATGTATCTGTATCGCTCAGTCTCTGCCTCAAGCTCTGTCTTCAGAGAGCTGTATATGTATTTGTGTGTTTGAATCTTTGTCTCTCTCAGTCTGATTCACTCTGTCTGTCCCTGTTTCTCTGTTTGTCTCTATCTCACAATCTTTCTCCTTCACACGGTATCCAGTTCTGTTCCAATGGGATTCTGTCATACTCTCTGTCTGACTGTCTCGTTCTTTCCCATCATCTATGTCTTTGCCTGTCTCTGCTCGTCTCTGTCTCTAACCTGATGAGTATTTCCATCATTTTCTGTTTTGGTCTCGATGTCTCTCTCTCTCTATTTATCTTTCTCTCTATCTGTCTCCCTCTTTGTCTCTCTCCTTGTCCCTGTCTTTCTCTCACTCTTTCCCTCCCTCTCTTTATAAATCACACGAACACATCTCTGTATATGTATGTGTTTGAGTCTTTGCCTCACTCAGTCTGACCCTCCCTCTCAGTCTCAAACTTTCTGTCATCTCTGTCTCTACCTCGCTGTCTGTTTCTCTCTGTTTCGCTGTTTGTCACTGACTCTCAATGTGCCTGTCTCTTTCTCACGGTGTCCAGTTGTGTTCCAATGGGATTCTCTCAGTCTCTCTGTCTGACTGTCTCACTCTTTCCAATCATCTCTGTCTATCTATGTCTCTGCCTGCCTGTCTCTCTTTGCCTGTCGCTGGTAGTTCCTGTCTCTAACCTGCTGAGAATTTCCAACATTTTCTTTTTATTTCTTTGTCTCTCTGTCTATCTGTCGCTCTCTCTCTATCTGTCTCTCTCATTGTCACTGTCTTTATGATTGTCTTTCTCTCAATCTTTCCGTCTTTCTCTTTATAGATCACACACACAGATCTCTTTAGATGTATGTGTTTGAGAGTCTTTTCTCACTCAGTCTGCCTCTCGTTTTCAGTCTCACACTTGCTGTCTCTCGTTGTCTCTATCTCGCTGTCTGTCTCTCCCTGTTTGTCGGTTTGTCTCTGTCTCGCAATGTGTCTGTCGACTTCTCATGGTGTCCAGTTCTATTCACAGCTCGAATATTGCTTTGACAAAACCCATGCGCATCAATTCCTCGTGGGAAAGTCGTGAATATCCCCGCCTGTCACACGGGAGACCACGGTTCCATTCCCTAACGGGGAAGCTGCATTTTACAAAAGGCAGAATTTTGCTTCTGTTTCTTGGTATAGATTCATATTAAAAAGTTCCAGAGCAATATAGAGCAGCAAAAATACAGCCTCTTCCAGATTTTTAGCAAACGGTGACTTTTTCACTATTCTGTGGCCGTCTGCTGCACAGAGATGGAAGGTTGAGTTTTAAATGAGTAACATTTAAAAAGGCAGCGAGCCAGTAGTCGTGGCCCATTGGTTAAGGCCATAGACTAAAAATCCATTCGGGTTTCCCCGCATAGATTTGAATCCTGCCGACTCCGTTTCTCAGCATATTTCATTCTGTTTGACAATTTAACCAGGTCGCTGCAAAACTGATTCTGAGATAGACGGAACAACATCCCACACCTTTCAATGCCGCCGCTATTTTCATTCTTTCATTAATCTGCAATATTCACGATACATACGGATCGAAAATCGCAAAGATCAGCCAAAGTTGCGACAGTGATTCAGCCTGTCTATACCTCGAGATGTCTCAGGCATCTGTGCATGTCCGTTGGAGCGTGTAAATTTTTGTGTGTGCGTCTCTGTGTCTGTCTATCTGTAAAAATGTCTATGTGTATGTGCAACTGTCTGTGGAAATCATCACCATGAATTTGGTATGTCCCGGAACTTAAAAAAAAGACTTGGGAAAGTAATATGGCTGTGAACTTTTGTCTTAGCTTTGGTTCAGTGGCAGCATTCTTGACTGAATCAGGAGTTTGTGTGTACAAGTCGCACTCCTGAGACTTGAGCATACAACCTTTGCTAACACTCAACTGCAGCATTTGGGGAATTTTGCAGTGTTGAAACTGTTGCCTTTCGGATTAAATGTTAAATGGAAGCACCGGCTGCGCACTCGGGTGGTTGTGAGAGGTCCCAGAGCATTACTCGAAAAAGAACAGGAGAGTTTCCGCCGTGTCAATTTTCCGAAAAATGTTCGGAAATACTCCCTGAAACCCGATGTGTTTGTGTGTGTCTGTGGAGGTGGAGTTGAAGCCCAGATTCTCACATAGACAGAATCCAATCGCTGACAGCACCAGGATGGCCGAGTGGTTAAGGCGTTGGGCTTAAGATCCAATGGGTTTATACCTGCGTGGGTTCGAACCCCACTCCTGGTAATTACTGAATTAAACAGTGATTTCTCCCATTCTGCTCAGTGATAACTGATTTTCATCTGTTGCATTTGCATTTTTCTGTAGCTCGGTGAAAATCTGAGCAGATAATTAAATGAAATTGAGAAATGTATCTGTATCGCTCAGTCTCTGCCTCTCGCTCTGTCTTCAGAGAGCTGTATATGTATTTGTGTGTTTGAGTCTTTGTCTCTCTCAGTCTGATTCACTCTGTCTGTCCCTGTTTCTCTGTTTGTCTCTGTCTCTCAATCTGTCTCCTTTACACGGTATCCAGTTCTGTTCCAATGAGATTCTGTCATACTCTCTGTCTGACTGTCTCGTTCTTTCCCATCATCTATGTCTTTGCCTGTCTCTGCTCGTCCCTGTCTCTAACCTGATGAGTATTTCCATCATTTTCTGTTTTTGTCTCGATGTCTCTCTCTCTCTATTTATCTTTCTCTCTATCTGTCTCACTCTTTGTCTCTCTCCTTGTCCCTGTCTTTCTCTCACTCTTTCCCTCCCTCTCTTTATAAATCACACAAACACATCTCTGTATATGTATATGTTTGAGCCTTTGCCTCACTCAGTCTGACCCTAACTCTCAGTCTCAAACTTTCTGTCTCTCTCTGTCTCTACCTCGCTGTCTGTTTCTCCCTGTTTTGCTGTTTGTCTCTGTCTCTCAATGTGCCTGTCTCTTTCTCACGGTGTCCAGTTGTGTTCCAATGGGATTCTCTCAGTCTCACTGTCTGACTGTCTCACTCTTTCCCATCATCTCTGTCTATCGCTGTCTCTGCCTGCCTGTCCCTCTTTGCCTGTCGCTGGTAATTCCTGTCTCTAACCTGCTGAGAATTTCCAACATTTTCTATTTATTTCTTTGTCTCTCTGTCTATCTGTCGCTCTCTCTCCATCTGTCTCTCTCCTTGTCACTTTCTTTATGATTGTCTTTCTCTCACTCTTTCCCTCTTTCTGTTTAGAGATCACACACACAGGTCTCTTCAGATGTATGTGTTTGAGCGTCTTTTTCTCACTCAGTCTGCCTCTCGTTTTCAGTCTCACACTTGCTGTCTCTCGTTGTCTCGATCTCGCTGTCTGTCTCTCCCTGTTTGTCGGTTTGTCTCTGTCTCGCAATGTGTCTGTCGACTTCTCATGGTGTCCAGTTCTATTCACAGCTCGAATATTGCTTTGACAAAACCCCTGCGCATCAATTCCTCGTGGGAAAGTGGTGAATGTCCCCACCTGTCACACGGGAGACCACGGTTCCATTCCCTAACGGGGAAGCTGCATTTTACAAAAAGCAGAATTTTGCTTCTGTTTCTTGGTATAGATTCATATTAAAAAGTTCCAGAGCAATATAGAGCAGCAAAAATACAGCCTCTTCCAGATTTTTAGCAAACGGTGACTTTTTCACTATTCTGTGGCCGTCTGCTGCACAGAGATGGAAGTTTGAGTTTTAACTGAGTAACATTTAAAAAGGCAGCGAGCCAGTAGTCGTGGCCCAGTGGTTAAGGCCATAGACTAAAAATCCATTCGGGTTTCCCCGCATAGATTTGAATCCTGCCGACTCCGTTTCTCAGCATATTTCATTCTGTTTGACAATTTAACCAGGTCCCTGCAAAACTGATTCTGAGATAGACGGAACATCGTCCCACACCTTTCAATGCCGCCGCTATTTTCTTTATTTCATTAATCTGCAATATTCACGATACATACGGATAGAAAATCGCAAAAATCAGCCACAGTTGCGACAGTGATTCAGCCTGTCTATCCCTCGAGATGTCTAAGGCATCTGTGCATGTCCGTTGGTGCGTGTAAATTTTTGTGTGTGTGTCTCTGTGTCTGTCTATCTGTAAAAATGTCTATGTGTATGTGCAACTGTCTGTGGAAATCATCACCATGAATTTGGTATGTCCTGGAACTTAAAAAAAAGATTGGGAAAGTAATATGGCTGTGAACCTTTGTCTCAGCTTTGGTTCAGTGGCAGAATTCTTGACTGAATCAGGAGTTTGTGTGTTCAAGTCGCACTCCTGAGACTTGAGCATATAATCTTGGCTAACACTCAACTGCAGCATTTGGGGAATTTTGCAGTGTTGAAACTGTTGACTTTCGGATGAAATGTTAAATGGAAGCACCGGCTGCGCACTCGGGTGGTTGTGAGAGGTCCCAGAGCATTACTCGAAAAAGATTAGGAGAGTTGCCCCAGTGTCAATATTCCGAAAAATGTTCGGAAATACTCCCTGAAATCCGATGTGTTTGTGTGTGTCTGTGGAGGTGGAGTTGAAGCCCAGATTCTCACATGGACAGAATCCAATCGCTTACGGCACCAGGATGGCCGAGTGGTTAAGGCGTTGGGCTTAAGATCCAATGGGTTTATACCTGCGTGGGTTCGAACCCCACTCCTGGTAATTACTTAATTAAACAGTGATTTCTCCCACAATGCTCAGTGATAACTGATTTTCATCTGTTGCATTTGCATTTTGCTGCAGCTCGGTGACAATCTGAGCAGATAATTAAATGAAATTGCGAAATGTATCTGTATCACTCAGTCTCTGCCTCTCGCTCTGTCTTTAGAGAGCTGTATATGTATTTGTGTGTTTGAGTCTTTGTCTCTCTCAGTCTGCCTCTCTCTGATTCACTCTGTCTCTCCCTGTTTCTCTGTTTGTCTCTGTCTCTCAATCTGTCTCCTTCACACGGTATCCAGTTCTGTTCCAATGGGATTCTGTCATACTCTCTGTCTGACTGGCTCGTTCCTTCCCATCATCTATGCCTTTGCCTGTCTCTGCTCGTCCCTGTCTCTAAACTGATGAGTATTTCCATCATTTTCTGTTTTTGTCTCGATGTCTCTCTCTCTCTATTTATCTTTCTCTCTATCTGTCTCCCTCTTTGTCTCTCTCCTTATCCCTGTCTTTGTCTCACTCTGTCCCTCCCTCTCTTTATAAATCACACAAACACATCTCTGTATATGTATGTGTTTGAGTCTTTGCCTCACTCAGTCTGACCCTAACTCTCAGTCTCAAACTTTCTGTCTCTCTCTGTCTCTACCTCGCTGTCTGTTTCTCCCTGTTTTGCTGTTTTTCTCTGTCTCTCAATGTGCCTGTCTCTTTCTCACGGTGTCCAGTTGTGTTCCAATGGGATTCTCTCAGTCTCTCTGTCTGACTGTCTCACTCTTTCCCATCATCTCTGTCTATCTATGTCTCTGCCTGCCTGTCTCTCTTTGCCTTTCGCTGGTAGTTCCTGTCTCTAACCTGCTGAGAATTTCCAACATTTTCTTTTTATTTCTTTGTCTCTCTGTCAATCTGTCGCTCTCTCTCCATCTGTCTCGCTCCTTGTCACTGTCTTTATGATTGTCTTTCTCTCACTCTTTCTCTCTTTCTCTTTATAGATCACACACACAGATTTCTTTAGATGCATGTGTTTGAGAGTCTTTTTCTCACTCAGTCTGCCTCTCGTTTTCAGTCTCACACTTGCTGTCTCTCGTTGTCTCGATCTCGCTGTCTGTCTCTCGCTGTTTGTCGGTTTGTCTCTGTCTCGCAATGTGTCTGTCGACTTCTCATGGTGTCCAGTTCTATTCACAGCTCGAATATTGCTTTTGACAAAATCCATGCGCATCAATTCCTCGTGGGAAAGTGGTGAATATCCCCGCCTGTCGCACGGGAGACCACGGTTGAATTCCCTAACGGGGAGGCTGCACTTTACAAAAGGCAGAATTTTGCTTCTGTTTCTTGGTATAGATTCATATTAAAAAGTTCCAGAGCAATATGGAGCAGCAAAAATACAGCCTCTTCCAGGTTTTTAGCAAACGGTGACTTTTTCACGATTCTGTGGCCGTCTGCTGCACAGAGATGGATGGTTGAGTTATAACTGAGGAACATTTAAAAAGGCAGCGAGCCAGTAGTCGTGGCCCATTGGTTAAGGCCATCGACTCAAAATCCATTCGGGTTTCCCCGCATAGATTTGAATCCTGCCGACTCCGTTTCTCAGCATGTTTCATTTTGTTTGACAATTTAACCAGGTCCCTGCAAAACTGATTCTGATATAGACGGAACAACGTCCCACACCTTTCAATGCCGCCGCTATTTTCTTTCTTTCATTAACCTGCAATATTCACGATACATACGGATAGAAAATCGCAAAAATCAGCCAAAGTTGCGACAGTGATTCAGCCTGTCTATCCCTCGAGATGTCAAAGGCATCTGTGCATGTCCGTTGGTGCGTGTAAATTTTTGTGTGTGTGTCTCTGTGTCTGTCTATCTGTAAACATGTCTATGTGTATGTGCAACTCTCTGAGGAAATCATCACCATGAATTTGGTATGTCCTGGAACTTAAAAAAAAGACTTGGGAAAGTAATATGGCTGTGAACTTTTGTCTCAGCTTTGGTTCAGTGGCAGCATTCTTGACTGAATCAGGAGTTTGTGTGTTCAAGTCGCACTCCTGAGACGTGAGCATATAATCTTGGCTAACACTCAACTGCAGCATTTGGGGAATTTTGCATTGTTGAAACTGTTAACTTTCGGATGAAATGTTAAATTGAAGCTCCGTCTGCGCACTCGGGTGTTTGTTGGAGGTCCCAGAGCATTACTTGAAAAAGAATAGGAGAGTTGCCCCCGTGTCAATATTCCGAAAAATGTTCGGAAATGCTCCCTGAAACCCGATGTGTTTGTGTGTGTCTGTGGAGGTGGAGTTGAAGCCCAGATTCTCACAGAGACAGAATCCAATCGCTGACAGCACCAGGATGGCCGAGTGGTTAAGGCGTTGGGCTTAAGATCCAATGGGTTTATACCCGCGTGGGTTCGAACTCCCACTCCTGGTAATTACTTAATTAAACAGTGATTTTTCCTATTCTGCTCAGTGATAACTGATTTTCATTTGTTGCATTTGCATTTTTCTGTAGCTCGGTGACAATCTGAGCAGATAATGAAATGAATTTGTGAAATGTATCTGTATCGCTCAGTCTCTGCCTCTCGCTCAGTCTTTAGAGAGCTGTATATGTATTTTTGTGTTTTAGTCTTTGTCTCTCTCAGTCTGCCTCTCTGATTCACTCTGTCTGTCCCTGTTTCTCTGTTTGTCTCTGTCTCTCAATCTGTCTCCTTCACACGGTATCCAGTTCTGTTCCAATGGGATTCTGTCATACTCTCTGTCTGACTGGCTCGTTCTTTCCCATCATCTCTGTCTTTGCCTGTCTCTGCTCGTCCCTGTCTCTAACCTGATGAGTATTTCCATCATTTTCTGTTTTTGTCTCGATGTCTCTCTCTCTCTATTTATCTTTCTCTCTATCTGTCTCACTCTTTGTCTCTCTCCTTGTCCCTGTCTTTCTCTCACTCTTTCCCTCCCTCTCTTTATAAATCACACAAACACATCTCTGTATATGTATGTGTTTGAGTCTTTGCCTCACTCAGTCTGACCCTCCTTCTCAGTCTCAAACTTTCTGTTTGTCTCTGTCTCTACCTCGCTCTCTGTATCTCTCAGTTTTCACTGTTTGTCTCTGTCTCTCAATGTGCCTGTCTCTTTCTCACGGTGTCCATTTGTGTTCCAATGGGATTCTCTCAATCTCTCTGTCTGACTATCTCACTCTTTCCCATCATCTCTGTCTATCTATGTCTCTGCCTGCCTGTCTCTCTTTGCCTGTCGCTGGTAGTTCCTGTCTCTAACCTGCTGAGAACTTCCAACATTTTATTTTTATTTCTTTGTCTCTCTGTCTATCTGTCGCTCTCTCTCCATCTGTCTCTCTCCTTGTCACTGTCTTTATGATTGTCTTTCTCTCACTCTTTCCCTCTTTCTCTTTATAGATCACACACACAGATCTCTTTAGATGTATGTGTTTAAGAGTCTTTTTCTCACTCAGTCTGCCTCTCGTTTTCAGTCTCACACGTGCTGTCTCTCGTTGTCTCGATCTCGCTGTCTGTCTCTCCCTGTTTGTCGGTTTGTCTCTGTATCGCAATGTGTCTGTCGACTTCTCATGGTGTCCAGTTCTATTCACAGCTCGAATATTGCTTTGACAAAACCCATGCGCATCAATTCCTCGTGGGAAAGTGGTGAATATCCCCACCTGTCACACGGGAGACCACGGTTCAATTCCGTAACGGGGAGGCTGCACTTTACAAAAGGCAGAATTTTGCTTCTGGTTCTTGGTATAGATTCATATTAAAATGTTCCAGGGCAATACAGAGCAGCAGAAATACAGCCTCTTCCAGATTTCGAGAAAACGGTGCCTGTTTCACGACTCTGTGGCCGTCTGCTGCACAGAGATGGATGGTTGAGTTTTAACTGAGTAACATTTAAAGAGGCAGCGAGCCAGTCGTCGTGGCCCAGAGGTTAAGGCAATAGACTAAAAATCCATTCAGGTTTCCCCGCAAAGATTTGAATCCTGCCGACTCCGTTTTTCAGCATATTTCATTCTGTTTGACAATTTAACCAGGTCCCTGCAAAACTGATTCTGAGATAGACGGAACAACGTCCCACACCTTTCAATGCCGCCGCTATTTTCTTTCTTTCATTAATCTGCAGTATTCAGGATACATACGGATAGAAAATCGCAAAAATCAGCCAAAGTTGCGAAAGTGATTCAGCCTGTCTATCCCTCGAGATGTCTAAGGCATCTGTGCATGTCCGTTGGTGCGTGTAAATTTGTGTGTGTGTGTGTCTGTGTCTGTCTATCTGTAAAAATGTCTATGTGTTTGTGCAACTGTCTGTGGAAATCATCACCATGAATTTGGTATGTCCTGCATCTTAAAAAAAAGAATTGGGGAAAGTAATATGGCTGTGAACCTTTGTCTCAGCTTTGGTTCAGTGGCAGAATTCTTGACTGAATCAGGAGTTTGTGTGTTCAAGTCGCACTCCTGAGACTTGAGCATGTAATCTTGGCTAACACTCAACTGCAGCACTTGGGGAATTTTGCATTGTTGAAACTGTTGACTTTCGGATGAAATGTTAAATTGAAGCTCCGTCTGCACTCGGGTGGTTGTGAGAGGTCCCAGATCATTACTCGAAAAAGAATAGGAGAGTTGCCCCCGTGTCAATATTCCGAAAAATGTTCGGAAATGCTCCCTGAAGCCCGATGTGTTTGTGTGTGTCTGTGGAGGTGGAGTTAAAGCCCAGATTCTCACATAGACAGAATCCAATCGCTGACGGCACCAGGATGGCCGAGTGGTTAAGGCGTTGGGCTTAAGATCGAATGGGTTTATACCTGCGTGGGTTCGAACCCCACTCCTGGTAGTTACTTAATTAAATAGAGATTTCTTCCATCCTGATCAGTGATAAATGATTTTCATCTGTGGCATTTGCATTTTTCTGTAGCTTGGTGACAATCTGAGCAGATAATGAAATTAAATTGTGAACTGTATCTGTATCGCTCAGTCTCTGCCTCTCGCTCACTCTTTCGAGAGCTGAATATGTATTTGTGTGTTTGAGTCTTTGTCTCTCTCAGTCTGCCTCTCTCTGATTCACTCTGTCTGTCCCTGTTTCTCTGTTTGTCTCTGTCTCTCAATCTGTCTCCTTCACACGGTACCCAGTTCTGTTCCAATGGGATTCTGTCATACTCTCTGTCTGACTGTCTCGTTCTTTCCCATCATCTATGTCTGTCCATGTCTTTGCCTGTCTCTGCTCGTCCCTGTCTCTAACCTTATGAATATTTCCATCATTTTCTGTTTTTGTCTCGATGTCTCTCTCTCTATTTATCTTTCTCTCTATCTGTCTCCCTCTTTGTCTCTCTCCTTGTCCCTGTCTTTCTCTCACTCTTTCCCTCTTTCTCTTTATAAATCACACAAACACATCTCTGTATATGTATGTGTTTGAGTCTTTGCCTCACTCAGTCTGACTCTCCCTCTCAGTCTCAAACTTTCTGTCTCTCTCTGTCTCTACCTCGCTGTCTGTTTCTCCCTGTTTCGCTGTTTGTCACTGTCTCTCAATGTGCCTGTCTCTTTCTCACGGTGTCCAGTTGTGTTCCAATGGGATTTTCTCAGTCTCTCTGTCTGACTGTCTCACTCTTTCCCATCATCTCTGTCTATCCATGTCTCTGCCTGCCTGTCTCTCTTTGCCTGTCGCTGGTAGTTCCTGTCTCTAACCTGCTTAGAATTTCCAACATTTTATTTTTATATCTATGTCTCTCTGTCTATCTGTCGCTCTCTCTCCATCTGTCTCTCTCCTTGTCACTGTCTTTATCATTGTCTTTCTCTCACTCTTTCCCTCTTTCTCTTTATAGATCACACACACAGATCGCTTTAGATGTATGTGTTTGAGAGTCATTTTCTCATTCAGTCTGCCTCTCGTTATCAGTCTCACACTTGCTGTCTCAGGTTGTCTCGATCTCGCTGTCGATCTCTTCCAGTTTGTCGGTTTGTCTCTGTCTCTCAATCTATCTATCGACTTCTCATGATGTCCAGTTCTATTCACAGCTCGAATATTGCTTTGACAAAACCCATGCGCATCAATTCCTCGTGGGAAAGTGGTAAATATTCCCACCTGTCACACGGGAGACCACGGTTCAATTTCCTAACGGGGAGGCTGCATTTTACAAAAGGCAGAATTTTGCTTCTGTTTCTTGGTATAGATTCATGTTAAAAAGTTCCAGAGCAATATAGAGCAGCAAGAATACAGCCTCTTCCAGATTGTTAGCAAACGATGACTTTTTCACGATTCTGTGGCCGTCTGCTGCACAGAGATGGATGGTTGAGTCTTAACTGAGTAACATTTAAAAAGACAGCGAGCCAGTAGTCGTGGCCCAGTTGTTAAGGCCATAGATTAAAAATCCATTCGGGTTTCCCCGCATAGATTTGAATCCTGCCGACTCCATTTCTCAGCATATTTAATTCTATTTGACAATTTAACCAGGTCCCTGCAAAACTGATTCTGAGATAGACGGAACAACGTCCCACACCTTTCAATGCCGCCGCTGTTTTCTTTCTTTCATTAATCTGCAATATTCACGATACATACGGATAGTAAATCATAAAAATCAGCCAAAGTTGCGACAGTGATTCAGTCTGTCTGTCCCTCGAGATGTCTAAGTAATCTGTGCATGTCCGTTGGTGCGTGTAAATTTTTGTGTGTGTGTGTCTGTGTCTGTCTATCTGTAAAAATGTCTATGTGTATGTGCAACTGTCTGTGGAAATCATCACCATGAGTTTGGTATGTCCTGGAACTTAAAAAAAAGACTTGGGGAAAGTAATATGTCTGTGAACCTTTGTCTCAGCTTTGGTTCAGTGGCAGCTTTCTTGACTGAATCAGGAGGAATCATTTTTTATGCAGCGTGTTGTTGTGATCTGGAATGCAATGCTTGAAAGGGTGGTGGAGGCAGATTCAATAGTAACTTTCTAAAGGGAATTCGATAAGTACTCTAAGGTGGAAATAGCACGGTTCCGAGAGGAGAACAGTGGATAGCTCTGTCAAAGAGCCTGCACAGGCACGATGGGCCGAATGGTTTACTTCTGTGCTGTATCATTCACTGCTTGGCCCTTGGCCTCCTACTTCAGATTGGAGCAACCCCTTGGTCATTTTACTGGAGCCGGTCAACCAGTGGCTCATTTGCTCCTCCACGATGTTTCCATGTAACTCCTAATCCCATCTTCAAACCGGGAGCCAAAATCCAAATTTAACCCGACCGTTCATCATCCCTTGTGGCACAGTCCACATTCACCACCTCTGAAATGATTCACAACATTTAACGTGTCTTTTACAATCTGCTTCTTGTTGCATGTCCGATTCTGAATGGTTGGCTCCCATTAAAAACTCCGTCACCACCTATCCCGCAGGCTATAAGCTCATCCCCGACTGTCCCTTAGTGGCTCCCATTAAACGCTCCCTCAACACGTTTCACGCAGGTTCTAGACAGACCCCGGCTCTCACTGAGTGGCTCCCATTAAACGCTCCCTCACCAACTATGCCGCAGGTTATAAGCTCACCCCCGGCTGTCACTGAATAACTCACATTAAAGGCTCCCTCACCACCTATCCAATGAGTTATAGACTCACCCCCAGCTCTCACTGAGTGGCTCACACTAAACGCTCCCTCACTACCTATCCCACAAGTTATGGACTAACACCCGGCGCTCACTGACTGGCTCACACTAAACGCTCCCTCACTACCTATCCCACAAGTTATGGACTCACCCCCGGCTCTCATTGAGTGGCTCCCATTAAACACTCCCTCACCACCTATCCCACAGGTTATGGACTCACCCACGGCTCTCACGGAGTGGCTCACACAATACTCTCCATCACCTTCTATCCCACAGGTTATGGACTCACTCCCAGCTCTCATTAAGTGGCTCTCATTAAACACTCCCTCACCACCTATCCCGCAGTTTATAGGCTCACCCCCGGCTCTCAACGAGTAGCTTACACTATACGCTCCCTCACCACCTATCCCGCAGTTTATAGGCTCATCCCCGGCTCTCAAGGAGTGCTTACACTATACGTTCCCTGACCACCTATGCCACAAGTTATAGACTCACCCCCGGTTCTCACTGAGTGGTTCCCATTAAATACTCCCTCACCACCTATCCCGTAGGTTATAGACTCATCCCCGGCTGTCACTGAGTAGCTCCCATTAAACGCTCCCTCACCACCTAACCCACAGGTTATGGACACACCCCCGGCTGTCACTGAGTGGCTCATGTTAAACGCTCCCTGAACACGTATCACGCATATTATAGACTGACCACGGCTCTCACTGATTGGCTCCCATTTAACGCACCCTCACCAAGTATTCATCAGGTTATAAACTCACCCCCGGCGGTCACTGAATGGCTCCCATTAAACGTGCCCTCACCACCTATCCAATGGGTTATAGACTCACCCCCAGCTCTCACTGACTGGCTGAGACTAAACGCTCCCTCACCACCTATCCCGCTGTTTATAGACTCACCTCAGCTCTCATGGAGTGGCTCACACTATATGCTCCCTCACCACCTATCCCACAGTTTATAGGCTCACCCCCGGCTCTCACTGAGTGGTTCCCATTAAACGCTCCCTCACCACCTGTCCAATGGGTTATAGACTCACCACCAGCTCTCACTGAGTGGCTCACACTAAATGCTCCCTCACCACTTGTCCCGCATTTTATGGACTCACCCCCGGCACTCATTGAGTGACTCCCATTAAACGCTCCCTCACCACCTATCCCGCAGTTTATAGACTCACCTCGGCTCTCATGGAGTGGCTCACACTATACGCTCCCTCACCAGCTATCCCACAGTTTATAGGCTCACCCCCGGCTCTCACTGAGTGCTTCACATTAAATGCACCCTCACCACCAATCCCACAGATTATGTACTCGCACCCGGCGCTCACTGACTGGCTCCCATTAAACGCTCCCTCACCACCTATCCCACAGGTTATGGACTCACCCCCGGCTCTCACTGAGTGGCTACGATTAAACACTCTCTCACCACTTATCGCGCAATTTATAGACTCACCCCCAGCTCTCAAGAAGTGGCTCACACTATACGCTCCCTCACCTTCTATCTTACAGGTTATGGACTCACCTCTGGCTCTCACTGAGTGGCTCCCATACAATGCTCCCTCACCACTTATCCTGCAGTTTATAGGCTCAACCCAGCTGTCACTGACAGGTTCTCTGCAGTGACGCCATTACAGTGATACTGGATACCATGACACTGTCTAATGTTCAAGGAACAACTGGACCGAGTGCTGGGAGTTGTGCCCTGGCCAACATTTGTCCCTCAACCAATATCACAAACGTGCAGTTTTCTGGTCAATGATCTCATTGCCTTTTTTCACCGCCCATTAGCAGAATGGCTGCTCCATTAACAAGAGAGCAACAATCGTAATTTGGAGTCATTCCATATGGGAATTTTACGATTCTCCTGAGGTGTAAATAGCAGTCGATCGCACTCTTTCTACCATCAATTTTCAAGGTGACATTATGTTTAGCTTGTCCTATTTAATGTTGGGATAAATTATTCATTAACTATTAGTTTATGTCTGTTCTTTACTATGGTCAGTTTCGCTCTCCTTCTCTTTTTGTGCCGAGTTCAGGCGATTATAGCTTCAAGTCTATCGAGCAAAACGCTTTCCCTGCGATTCCATATTGTAAAGCTCTGCTGATCTGGCAAATTGATTGGTTTCCATCAACTGATCAGGTAATGAACTCAGAAACCATGTCCAGTCAAACTAAGACTTTGAATGGCTATGGAGGCTGGGTCACTGAAGATAATTAAGGCGGAGATAAACAGATTTTTGAGCGATAAGTGAAAGAAGGTTTCGGGGGGGTGGGCAAGGAAGTGGAGCTGATCCATGATCAAATCAGCCATGATCTTATTAAATGGCGGAGCAGGCCCGGGGGAAGGGGGTGCGGTGGGAGGCAAATGGCCTACTCCTGCTCCTATTTCATATGTGCTTATGTTCTTATGATGGTAGTCTGATGTGTAATTTCCATTTTGCTCCTTTTTGCAGCGAACATCGCGGCGATTGTGATCCTGTCCCGAGGAAGGTGCGGTCTCTCCAGGTGTATCACTCGGTACCTGGTGTTCATGGCGGTGACCGATCTCCTGGTCATTATCACCGCTGTGATATTGAATAGAATTGGTGGTATCTATTTCCGGAATAGCATTCTGTCCACCACACCAGCGTGCAGCATCAGCACTGTGCTCATTTATTCATCAAGAGACAGTTCTGTCTGGTTAACGGTCGCGTTCACCTTTGATCGATTTGTGGCCATTTGTTGCCAGAAGCTGAAAACAAAATATGCACCGAGACAACGGCGGCTGTGGTGATAGGAGCGGTCTGTGCCCTGAGATGTTTAAAAAACATCCCTTTCTACTTCACGTATGAACCATTATTTACTATTAATAAGGTGGCCTGGTACTGCAACATAAAACTTACTTTTTATGTTTCACCCGCTTGGACAGCGTTTGACTGGCTGGACCGTATTCTAACCCCGTGTGCACCGTTCCTCCTGATGTTACTGCTCAATGCTGTGACCGTCAGATACATTCTAGGGGCTAGTAGGGCCCGCAGGAGACTCCGGGCCCAAAACAATGGAGAGAGTCAGAGTGATCCAGAGATGGAGAGCCGGCGAAAGTCCATAATTTTACTCTTCACCATCTCGGGAAGTTTCATCCTGTTGTGGTTGACGTATGTTATCAATTTTCTCTATGTCCGAATTGAAAACAATAATTATTTCACAGGTTTTAATTTCAATGACCCCAAATTTATTCTGCAGGAAAGTGGAAACATGCTTCAGCTCCTAAGCTGCTGCACTAACACGTGTATTTATACAGTGACTCAGAGTAACTTCAGACAGCAGTTAAAGAACGCGCTGAAATATCCATTGAATCTAGTTGTTAAATTACTTCTATAACGA